>NC_134694.1:94365524-94692667 GCF_050947455.1 Rhinoderma darwinii
TAAGACCGAACATAATGCAACGGCACACACAAAGCCAGCGAGTGATGACACCACTACACGAACCTGAGAGCAGGGAATTTATGAGCCACTTACGTCCGTAATAAACTGATATAACCTCACCCCATATACAGGTGAACTCCAACTAATCCATCTAGCGCACATACCTGTCCTGTGAATCAGGTCATCACTTCACTATCTAACTCAGAGATACACTTTCAAATGTCCTTCCTGGTATAGGAAAGTTGAAATAGCTCGCGACTAAGAAAGAATCATGGCAAAATGGGGGGGGGGGGGCTCATAAGTGGGGGAACAATGGGATCTGCACTGATCTGTCCATCTACGTGTGGCTTCTGCTACCAGTTTGCTTTATTCCTAAAGTTATGTTGATGGCAGTTCCATTGAGTGCCGAGGCTACTCTGGGCTCAAAGACAAAGGGATACAGAGGTTTAGTGCCTCGAGTGGAGGTCCAAGCACATTGACACAGAGAAACCATCATCTAAAACATCTGAAGATAGTTAAAGGGATTTTCCAAGAATCATAAAATTATCACTTATCCACAGGATAGGTATTCTGAACGCTGAGGGCGCTACTGCTGGGACCCCCACAGATCGTGAGAATGGGAGTCTGAACCCCCCTTTTCCTCACTGCAGTGAGGACGACATTGAATGAACCGGTGGTCCAGCATGCATACTGCCAGTCTATTCAAAGTCTACAGGAATGATAGACACAACGGGAGTACAGCGCTCAACTCTTTCACTCATTCTCATAGACCGTGCATAGAGTGGCGGGCGCAGGTTCAACCAGCGCTCCATCAAGCTTCTCCTCATTACAAGGGGTGCAGTGAAGAGGATCTGGGGGGTTTGGGACCCCCATTCTCAAATTCGGCAGGGCTACCATTGGTGGGGTCCCCAGTGATCAGTAAATTATCACCTATCCTGTGGACGATTGATAATTTATGGTTCTGGGAAAACCCCTTTAAGGCCTCATTTACACGAGCGTAATATACGCACGTGCGACGCGCGTGCTTTTCACGCGTGTCGTACGCACCTATATTACTCTATGGGGCAGTGCAGACAATGCGTGAATTTTGCGCAGCGCGAGTGCGTTGCGTAAAACTCACGACATGTTCTATAATCGTGCGTTTTTCGCGCATCACGCACCCATTGAAGTCAATGGGTGCGTGAAAACCACGAAGGTCACACGGAAGCACTTCCGTGCGAACTGCGTGATTCGCGCAAGAGCTGTCAAACTGAATGTAAACAGAAAAGCACCACGTGCTTTTCTGTTTACAAACATCCGAACGGAGTGTCTTAGAGATGAGCGAACCGAACTTCACCGGGTTCGGCCGCACTCGTTTTGACCGAACCCGGCAGGAGACAGTCACTGTCCAGGGTGCTGAAAGAGTTAAACTGGTTCAGCACCCTGGACAGTGACTTCCGATCCCAATATACGTGAATGTGTAAAAAAAAAAAAAGTTCTGACTTACCGATAACTCCCGGCTTCTTCCTCCAGTCTGACCTCCCGGGATGACAATTCAGTCCAAGTGACAGCTGCAGCCAATCACAGGCCAAGCACAGGCTGCAGCGGTCACATGGACTGCCGCGTCATCCAGGGAGGTGGGGCCCGATGTCAAGAGAGGCGCGTCACCAAGGACGCGTCACCAAGGCAACGGCCGGGAAGTTCTTGGTAAGTACGAACCTCTTTTTTATTTAAACAGGTTACTCGATATGGTGATCGGAATTCACTGTCGAGGGTGCTGAAAGAGTTACTGCCGATCAGTTAACTCTTTCAGCACCCTGGACAGTGACTGACGTCGACTAGCCTCATCTCTATGATGGCGGCTGCGCGAAAATCACGCAGCCGCGCATCATACACGGATGACACACGGAGCTGTCAAGTGCCTTTTACACACGCAAAACGCTGCGTTTTTTTGCGTGCGCAAAACGCACACGCTCGTGTAAATGAGGCCTAAAGGGAAGGTGTCATGGGACCGGTCACGTTGAACATGCAGTCCTCCGATCTGTGGGCAGTATGTTATAGGGAGGGAAGAGCTGAGCAGAATGATATATAGGTTTGTGGGGAACAATTCAGGATAACCTGTATAATAATATAATCCATGCTCTTTCTATGCTTAAGAGTCCAGCGGGTGGTCCTATTCAGTGATTGACAATACAAGGATAGCGGTCAATAACTAATACCACCCACTGGACTCCTAAGCCCAGAATTAGCAGAGGTTTAGATCAATAAACTAGAACTTTTTCTAAACTTTTCCCCACAAAAATATATATTAAAGAGGCTCTGTCACCAGATTTTGCAACCCCTATCTGCTATTGCAGCAGATCGGCGCTGCAATGTAGATTACAGTAACGTTTTTATTTTTAAAAAACGAGCATTTTTGGCCAAGTTATGACCATTTTCGTATTTATGCAACTGAGGCTTGCAAAAGTACAACTGGGCGTGTTGAAAAGTAAAAGTACAACTGGGCGTGTATTATGTGCGTACATCGGGGCGTGTTTACTACTTTTACTAGCTGGGCGTTCTGATGAGAAGTAACATCCACTTCTCTTCACAACGCCCAGCTTCTGGCAGTGCAGACACACAGCGTGTTCTCGAGAGATCACGCTGTGACGTCACTCAGGTCCTGCATCGTGTCAGACGAGCGAGGACACATCGGCACCAGAGGCTACAGATGATTCTGCAGCAGCATCGGCGTTTGCAGGTAAGTCGATGTAGCTACTTACCTGCAAACGCTGATGCTGCTGCAGAATCAACTGTAGCCTCTGGTGCCGACACGATGCAGGACCTGTGAGTGACGTCACAGATCTGCACTGCCAGAAGCTGGGCGTTGTGAAGAGAAGTGGATGATACTTCTCGGCAGAAAGCCCAGCTAGTAAAAGTAGTAAACACGCCCCGATGTACGCACATAATACACGCCCAGTTGTACTTTTACTTTTCAACACGCCCAGTTGTACTTTTGCAAGCCTCATTTGCATAAATACGAAAATGGTCATAACTTGGCCAAAAATGCTCGTTTTTTTTAAAATAAAAACGTTACTGTAATCTACATTGCAGCGCCTATCTGCTGCAATTGCAGATAGGGGTTGCAAAATCTGGTGACAGAGCCTCTTTAATCTGCTCAGCTCTTCCTGCTCCATTACACACTGCCTGCAGATCGGCCAGCAAGTACCATGTGACAGGTTCCCTTTAAAGTAGGTACTCTATACACTTATCAAGTCTCAACTTCAATCATCTAAGGCCGCTTGCACACGACCGTGTGCCACTCGGGCCGTTTTTGACGGCATCCGAGTGGCACCCGATCGTCTTCACGGACCCATTCACTTTGACGGGTGAATCAGGTCCGTGAAAAATGGTCCGAGTCTCCGATCCGAGGAAAGATAGAACATGTCCCATCTTTCCTCGGATCACTGACGGGACTCAGACGGCACACACGGTCGTGTGCATGAGCTGTCAAGATTTTTAAAATATAAATCCAGAACTACAAAAAACTTAAAAAGGGGTAGTTCAGGATTAGAAAATCGCGGAAACCACGTCGGAAGTTTTTGCCCACGGTGCTCAATGGCAAAAAGCGCTAAGAAAATCGTGTCAAGAGTTTGAAGGCAGATTTATCAGCCTGCAAAAAAACTGTGTGGACAGGGGCTAAGGCTTATTCAGTCGAGCGTGTCCGTTTTGCATCCACAAAAAAGGACCGCATTTCATGCATTTTAGTTCCGTGTGGCATCAGTTTTTCACATCCGTGTTTCTGCACTTCCTGGTTTGTTTTTTTTCTCAGCATCTCTTTAGCAACTGGTGCAAGAAACATGGACAGCACACGAACGTCATCCGCGTTTTATCACTGCGCTATTCATTCCATCAAAATAACGAAACCCTTACACAACTGCCACAAACGGAAACCATTTGCACCAGATCCATCACCAATGAAATCAATGGTGATTCAAACAGAAACCTATGATTTCAGGTGTGGATTCCGTTAATGGGTTGTCCTGAAGAAAAGTTCTGCCGGAACCCATGAACGGAGTCCCGACGCAGATGTGAACGGAGCCTTATTCACGTGATACGCGCGTGAAACTCACACGTGTCGCACGAACCTATGTTAGTGAATGGGCCCGTTTCAGACAGTCCGTATGTCCACTGTGTGAAACTCACGACATGTCCTATACTTGGCCGTTTTTCGCGCATCACACACCCATTGAAGTCAATGAGTGCATGAAAATCGCGCACGGAAACACTGCCGTGTCGCTCGTGATTCACGCAATAGTAGATAAAGAAGTGAAGGAAAAAATAAAAGCACTTCCTTATTTTTTTTAAACATCAAAACCGCCTGTCATAAGGATGGCATAGGTGTTAAAATCACACAGCAAACACACGGAAGTGCAAGGCGCAAAAAACGCACACGTTCGTGTGAATAAGGCCTTAGACTCACAAATTTATCTGTGACAGTAATGAATGGAGAAACGGACTTCCTGTCTACACACGAGACGCTGTGGCAGTTGGTCTCCTATTTCTGGTCACATGACACAGCTGAGGACCAGAAGAGGGGATAACGCACACCTACAGGCACCGGTAAGAAGATCACCTTCCCACAGTTTACATAATGCGCCTCTCTAACGAGCCAGAGAATAAACACTTTGCGGGAGTGCTTCTATAAACTAAAACTTCTGTGTAAACTTCATAGTAATCAATAGACATGGCATCGTAAGTCACAACTCTAATCACAGAAAACCTAGAAGTCACAGGGTCCACCACACTATGCCCAGCACTGGCCGGTTAGAGAATTGTCACTTTTTATATTTCCTATTTCCAGTAACATTTGCATTGAGCTCTCAGGAGGTACAAGAGCGGATTGGTCACACACATCAGGTGACTCTAAGGCAGAGGCTGTAAAGTTGACCGTGGATGTCATACGTCACTCCATGTCAAAAGTAAAGTGATGCTTGGCCACCAGGGTCTGTGCGCTAAATTGCCAACCACAGACATTACACGCCGCACACCTATAACATATAAAACCAGATGTAGGCAGTGTACCTGCACTCCGCCCTCTCCACCACACTCACCTTGCAGTTATCCTTCTCCTTTCCCTCCTCACAGAAACTTACAGGAGCCATACCCGGAAGATAAAAAGCCGAGCACCAGCCCGAACACAGGAGAAGCGCAAGAAATGCCGGTAAACGGAGCTTCTTCGGTAACGACGCCTCCATCCTGCTCCACTGGACCGAGCGCACACAGGAAAAGTCAGAAGATGACGGTAGTTACCCCGTGACGCCGTGCCGCTGCTAGGTGTTCTACTCTACGCAAGGTGTGACGCCATGACGTGGCGTGCGCGTCCCCGTTCTCTCCGAACGTGCGCTTGTGGCAGAAGGCGTTGCGTCTACGGGGGTTTCCCCTGGTCGGGTCTCCCGGCAGCAGATCCAGTCGGGACAGTTCAGTAGTGAGGTGACGAGTGACTGGTTCTAGCAGGAGCCGCTCCATTCTAACCCCCTCACTACGGAACTTTTGCTCGCTCCCTCCTGTAGCAGCTCCAGTCTAAACCGTTCGAACAGCATCCAAAAAGCATGTGGTCTTAGGGTAATTTACGGACGTATTTCGGCCGCAAGTACCGGACCGAACACAGTGCAGGGAGCCGGGCTCCTAGCATCATACTTATATACGATGCTAGGAGTCCCTGCCTCTCTGCAGGACAACTGTCCCGTACTGTAATCATGTTTTCAGTACGGGACAGTAGTTCCACGGAGAGGCAGGGACTCCTAGCATCGTACATAACTATGATGCTAGGAGCCCGGCTCCCTGCACTGTGTTCGGTCCGGGACTTGCGGCCGAAATACGTCCGTCAATTACGGACGTAATTAGTGTGTGTGCACATACCCTTATAGCGATGTTGTGCGTGTTTTGATGCAGTTCCATTAAAAACGCAACCGCATCTGAAAACGTACCAAATTGTGGTAAAAAACGCATTATGATTTTTCAATATGATTCTAACCTGAACCATAACGTGTGAATAGACCCCCCTATCTGGAGTAATCTGAATACTGCATGCATTTAAGGGCCTGTTCACATCAGCGTTGGCTTTCCGTTTATCTGTTCCGTCAGAGGAACAGATGAATGGAAAGACAAATGGAAAGTATTGTTTTCGTTTGCGATACCATTGATTTCAGTGGTATTTTTTTTTTGTTTGAATTTGCCTCCGTTCTGCTAGGTTTCCGTTTTTGCACGGAAACCGTAGCACAGCGCACTACGCTGTTGTTTCTGTGAAAAAAACCTGAAATCTAAGGGTGTGTTCACACGGCAGCGTCCGTTACGGCTGAAATTATGGAGCTGTTTTCAGGAGAAAACAGCTCCGCATTTCAGACGTAATGGCATGTGCAGGCGCTTTTCGCTGTGTCCATTACGGACGTAATCGGAGCTGTTTTTCCATGGAGTCAATGGAAAACCTCCAATTACGTCTCAAGAAGTGACATGCACTTCTTTGACACGGGCGTCTTTTTTACGCATCGTCATTTGACAGCGGCGCGTAAAAAAAATGACCGTCGGCACAGAACATCGTAAAGCCCATTCAAATGAATGAGCAGATGTGTGCCAACGCTTTGGAGCCGTATTTTCGGACGTAATTCGGGGCTAAAACGCCCGAATTACGTCCGTAAATAGGGTGTGTGAACATACCCTAATGCAAACGTAAACTAAGGGAAGGCCAGCGCTGATGTGAATGGCCTTTACCACGATTTGTTGCGATTTTGATGCGGCTACATTTCTTACCGCAACCGCATAGAAAAATGTATCAAATCACAGTACAAACGCAGGTGGTTTTTGGATGCGGTTTTTTCATAACCGTACTAACCTCACTCCAACCACAACGTTTGAATCGACACTAACAAATATATTTCACACATCTGTCATATTTATACACAGAGAGATTTATTAAAACTAGTGCACCAGTTTCTCGCGTCACGTTCGGACCTTTGTTTTCCTGTCAATTTTCTAACTAGAAAATGAACGCAAAATTTTTAAAGATTAATTTGTATTTGTCGGGGAGGAACAGGTGCAGGGGTTAAATAAAGATGTCGTTTGGCCATGCCATAGTTATGCTTTATCATCCCACGTGGAACATTTTGATACTTTTGGTGCAATTTGCAACAGGTTCAGCACTTTGTAAGGTCATGTTCACATCTGCGCTGCAATCCTCGATCGGGGTCCCGTCACTTTTGACAGCAAGAACGGCCCAGCAGCCAGCGATAGTGTTGACTTCAAAATGACAGAAACTTTAACGGACCCGATAAGTACATGGGGAGAACTTACCGATCACTCTTAGGGGGGATTCACACGAGAGTGTATTGGGTCCATGCGGGCCGCGTGGTTTTCACGCGCCACGCACAGACCAATCCAAGTCTATGGGGCAGTACAGACAGTCTGTGCTTTTTGCGCAGCGTTTGTCAGCTGCGCAAAAAGCGCGACATGCTCAATATCTCCGTGTATTTCGCGCATCACGCACCCATTGAAGTCAATGGGTGCGTGAAAACCACGCAGGTCGCACGGAAGCACTTCCGTGCGAACCGACTGAAACAGCGCACCAGCTGTCAAAAGGATGAATGTAAACAGAAAAGCACCACGTGCTTTTCTGTTTCCAAACATCCAAACAGAGTGTCTTTGAGATGAGCGAACCCGGACAACCGAACCGAACTCGGCAAAAAAATTTCCGGTACGCGACGTCAGGAGATAGTCACTGTCCAGGGTGCTGAAAGAGTCAAACTGTTTCAGCACCATGGACAGTGACTTCCGATCCCAATATACATGAACCTGTAAAAAAAAAACGAAGTTCTGACTTACCGATAACTCCCGGCGTCTTCCTCCAGTCTGACCTCCCGGGATGACAATTCAGTCCAAGTGACAGCTCCAGCCAATCACAGGCCAATCACAGGCTGCAGCGGTCACATGGACTGCCGCGTCATCCAGGGAGGTGGGGCCCGATGTCAAGAGAGGCGCGTCACCAAGGACGCGTCACCAAGGCAACGGCCGGGAGGGAAGTTCTCGGTAAGTACGAACTTTTTCTTTTTTTTTAACAGGTTTCTCGATATTGTGTTCGGCATTCACTGTCGAGGGTGCTGAAAGAGTTACTGCCGATCAGTTAGCTCTTTCAGCACCTTGGACAGTGACGGGCGTCGACTTGCCTCATCTCTATGATGGCGGCTGCTCGAAAATCACGCAGCCGCGCATCATACACGGATGACACACGCAGCTGTCAAGTTGTTTTTGCGCGCAACAGTAGATAAAGAAATGAAGGAAAAAATAAAAGCACTTCCTTCATTTCTTTTTCTAAACATCAAAACCGCGTGTCATAAGGATGGCATATGCATGAAAATCACGTAGCCACGCAGCAAACACTGATGACACAGGGAACTGCAACGAGCAAAAAACGCAGCGTTTTTTGCGCGCGCAAAACGCACGTTCGTGTGAATAAGGCCTTAGGCCCAGTTCACACTGAGTTTTTTGATGCGAAAACCATGTCGGAAAACACGGCAAAAAATGTCTGAAAATTCGCGAGCGGAAAAAAATGCTTGCGGGAAAAAGAAGCGACATGCCCTATCTTCGGGCGTTTACGTCTCTGACCTCCCATTCACTTCAATGGGAGGCAGAGAAAGCGTATTTCGCTGCATTTTTGCCTATGGCGCTCAATTGGCGCGAGCGATAAAACGCCGTGAAAAACGTGGCAAACGGCTTGCAGGCAGATCAAAATCGGCCTCAAAATTCCAAACAGAATGAGCGTTTACGCGTTCATCTGCTCAACGCTGCCCTGTTTACACAGGGCAATTATTGCCAACGAGCGTTCTATAAACGCTTGTCTGCCCGATAGTTGCCCAGTGTAAGGGTATATTCACACGCCCTATTTATGGACGTAATTCGGGCGTTTTAGCCCCGAATTATGTCTGAAAATACAGCTCCAAAGCGTCGGCAAACATCTGCCCTTTCATTAGAATGGGCTTTACGATGTTCTGTGCCGACGGTCATTTTTGTTACGCGCCGCTGTCAAAAGACGGCGCGTAAAAAAGACGCCCGCGTCAAAGAAGTGCCTGTCACTTCATGGGACGTAATTGGAGCCGTTTTCCATTAACTCCATAGAAAAACAGCTCCAATTACGTCCGTAATGGACGCAGCGAAAAGCGCCTGCACATGCCATTACGGCTGAAATTGCGGAGCTGTTTTCTCCTAAAAACAGCTCCGTGATTTCAGCCGTAACGGACGTGTACGTGTGAACATACCCTTAGGCTGGGTTCACACGACCTATTTTCAGACGTAAACGAGGCGTATTTAAGTCTGAAAATACGGCTCCAATACGTCGGCAAACATCTGCCCATTCATTTGAATGGGTTTGTTGACGTACTGTGCCGACGACCTGTCATTTACGCGTCGTCGTTTGACAGCTGTCAAACGACGACGCGTAAAATGACTGCCTCATCAAAGAAGTGCAGGAACATACCTAAGGGTATGTTCACACGGCAGCGTCCGTTACGGCTGAAATTACGGGGCTGTTTTCAGGAGAAAACAGCTCCGTAATTTCAGGCGTAATGGCATGTTGAGGCGCTTTTTCGCTGCGTCAATTACGGACGTAAATTGAGCTGTTTTTCCATGGAGTCAATGGAAAACGGCTCCATTTAACGTCTGAAGAAGTGACAGGCACTTCTTTGACGCGGGCGTCTATTTACGCCCCGCCTTTTGACAGCGGGGCATAAAAAAAAATGACCGTCGGAACAGAACATCGTAAGACCCATTCAAATGAATGGGCAGATGTTTGCCGACGCTATCGAGCCGCATTTTTGGACGTAAATCGAGGCGGAAAACGCCCGAATTATGTCCGTAAATAAGCCGTGTGAACATACCCTGAAAGTGGTTTCCCAGTGGTTTTCCGCCACCTTCTAACAATAAATGTTAATTGCTCTTCCACAGAAGTGTGATTGCTGGGGGCCACTTAGATCACTAGAACACGGATCCCAAGTCAGAAGTTCGTCCTCATCCGCTAGTTTCAAACGCTATGGGAGTGATAGCAGACAAGCAGATCTCTCACAGTTCCTAGGACCCCAGCTGTTTATTATAATCCATTTTTATCCCACGCCATAGCCTGAGGTTTGTTTAGGGTATGTTCACACGGCCTATTTTCGGAAGCAGAACGCCTCCAAACATCTGCCCATTGATTTCAATGGAAAAAACGGCGTTCTGTTCTGACTGGCCTTTTTTTACGCGGGCGTCTTGAAAAACGGCTGTGTAAAAAAACAGCCACGAAAAAGAAGTGCAGGTCATTTCTTGGGATGTTTTTGGAGCCGTTTTTTCATAGACTCTATTGAAAACCGCTCCAAAAACAGCCGCGAAAAACGCCTCGCAAATCGCGAGTGGCTTAAAAAAACGTCTGAAAATCAGGAGCTGTTTTCCCTTGAAAACAGCTCCGTATTTTCAGACATTTTTGACTGAGCGTGTGAACATACCCTTATAGACATAAGGTTCTTTTTTTTTCTTTCTTATTAATTTGCAGTAAAGATGAGTTTGCATCTATTTAGTGCATTGCATCCTACTGATTTCCTGAAAATGTACTCCCTAAGGGGGGATTCACACGAGCGTGTATTGGGTCCGTGCGGGCCGCGTGGTTTTCACGCGCCACGCACAGACCAATCCAAGTCTATGGGGCAGTACAGACAGTCCGTGCTTTTTGTGCAGCGTTTGTCCGCTGCGCAAAAAGCGCGACATGCTCAATATCTCCGCGTATTTCGCGCATCACGCACCCATTGAAGTCAATGGGTGCGTGAAAACCACGCAGGTCGCACGGAAGCACTTCCGTGCGAACCGACTGAAACAGCGCACCAGCTGTCAAAAGGATGAATGTAAACAGAAAAGCACCACGTGCTTTTCTGTTTCCAAACATCCAAGTGACAGCTCCAGCCAATCACAGGTCAATCACAGGCTGCAGCGGTCACATGGACTGCCGCGTCATCCAGGGAGGTGGGGCCCGATGTCAAGAGAGGCGCGTCACCAAGGCAACGGCCGGGAGGGAAGTTCTCGGTAAGTACGAACTTTTTCTTTTTTTTTAACAGGTTTCTCGATATTGTGTTCGCCATTCACTGTCGAGGGTGCTGAAAGAGTTACTGCCGATCAGTTAGCTCTTTCAGCACCTTGGACAGTGACGGGCGTCGACTAGCCTCATCTCTATGATGGCGGCTGCTCGAAAATCACGCAGCCGCGCATCATACACGGATGACACACGCAGCTGTCAAGTGGTTTTTGCGCGCGCAAAACGCCGCGTTGTTTGCGAGCGCAAAAACGCAACGTTCGTCTGAATCTGCCCTAAGGATCGGGCCACACATTGTCTTGGGACACACAATGGCGCACAGTTGATGAAAATGCATGACTGTCACAAGCATAGGAATGGTCTAGCTTGCATCTCTTCGGCCCTGTTCACATCACTTTTTTCTCCTACATCTAAGGGCGGATTCACACGAACGTGATTTGCGTCCGTGCAGCCCGCGTTGGTTTCACGCACCACGCACAGACCAATAGAAGTCTATGGGGCAGTGCAGACAGTCCGTGAGTTTTGCGCAGCGTTTGTCCGCTGCGTAAAAAGCGCGACTAGTTCTATATCTCTGCGTTTTTCGCTCATCACGCACCCATTGAAGTCAATGGGTGCGTGAAAATCGCGCATGCCCCACGGAAGCACTTACGTGGGACAAGCGTTATTAGCGCAATAACAGTAAAAGAATGAATGTAAACATTTACAAACATCCAAACGGAGTGTCATAAAGATGGCGGCTTGCGTGAAAAGCACGCAGCCACGCATTCATATGAACATGACACACGGAGCTGTCAAGTGCCTTTTGCGCACGCAAAACGCGGTGGTTTTTGGGTGCGCAAAATGCACACGCTCGTCTGAATCTGGCCTAAGATGTATGTTTAATGTATACATAAGGAGCTTTCCTTGGCTTATACGTTAAACGTAGGCCAAAAAAAAGCGATGTGAACATAGCTTAATTAAAACTGACCATAGACTTGGGGCTGATTCAGACGAACGTGAATTGCGTCCGTGCAGGCCGCGTGGTTTTCACGCGGCTCGCATGGACCAATAGAAGTCTATGGGGCAGTACAGACAGTCCGTGCTTTTTGCGCAGAGTTTGCCCGCTCCGTAAAAAGGGCGACATGTTCAATATCTCTGCGTTTTTCGCGCATCACGCACCCATTGAAGTCAATGGGTGTGTGAAAACCACGCATGCCGCACGGAAGCACTTCCGTGCGAACTGGCTGTTTCGCGCAACAGCTGTCAAAAGGATGAATGTAAACAGAAAAGCACCACGTGGTACGTACACACTTGGTGTTGAACTGAGCCTGACCCCCCTAACATTGTTTAGACGGTCTGCAACCTTATGTCTACTTCATAAGGCAGTGGTTACGAAACCCAAAACCGACTACAGACCCTACTGAGGACCCCTGTTGTAGAGGAAATTATAAATAATGCTATAAATAAAAGAAACCAAAATACAAATGGGGTTACAATCCTACATGGAATAAGTTGTTTTTCTTAAATGGTTTCTACACAATGTTACATTTCAGACTCTTGTATTATGTGTTTTCGTTGCTGCTTTTGTCTGTTCTGTATAGAAACGATCCTTTTTGTTCTGAGATAATAGGCCTGATAAAGTGAGTCGTCCACACTGCGTACAGCTCCTGTTCTTCACGTATGCAAGCACCATAGTTGTATTAAAACAGTGTCTTTCACGCCCACATTTGTATTCAGGGTGTGAACAGTCGCTACACCCAGACCAAGGCATCTGTTATCACTTCTGTCAACAGTATTAGTTACAAATCCAGAATCATCACTGCAGATTCACATAGGATTATGTTTAGTTACGTAAGAAATTGTATTAAAAGAAAGGTGTCGCGAAAAATTAATTTTTTATATAAATTTGCTTTTAGTATGTTATTTAAATAAATTTTATTTGTGTTTTTGTGTTGTACTTTTTACTTTCTTTTACATCTCTATGGGGGCTACCATTTTTTTTTCATCTCTGTGTCGATTAACGACACATACAGAGATGGAATTCGGCCCAGACATCCCCATAGTGAATGCGAACGGGAGCCGTTCCATTCACTATAGGGTACGCCGTCTGTGTGGGAACGGCGCATGCGCCGCTCCCACACAGTCCAAAAGGAAGGTCTTTGGCCGAGCGACATCCGGCATCATTTTCATGTGGAACGGAAGCCGCGGCCGGACAGTAAGATGACTACTTCCAGTCGCGGCTTCCGGACATATGTTCCAGGCAGCGAAGACGCGAGGAGTAGGAGCAGAGTCAGCAGCGGCGGCAGGAGTAGGAAAGTTATGCTGGTGTATGTGATGTGTGTATTATGTTCGTGTTATACTGTCTGATTACCACTGTATCTAATCCTCCTACACTGTGTGCTGCCATTTTCTGAGCGAATGCACAGTGTAGGAGGGTTAGAAGATTCAACCACCTCCTTCTCCTGGCACTAGCCAGGATAAAGGAGGGGGGATTCTGTGAGCCCACTAGAGTGTGTGTGTCTACACCAAATTTGCAGCATAAAGCAATGAGGTTGCTTTACCACATTGCAATGCTGCAATTTCGGAATTGCTCCCTCTAGTGACCAGCACATGGAAATGTTATAAATTAGAATCTAATTTATAATATTTCCTGACAAAATTTAAAAAATTAAAACCATGTTTAATCACTTAAATACTAACTGTTTAACTGAAAAAAATAAATTTCTAGCTACACATTCCCTTTAAGATCGGGAAAAAGTTGTGGGTTGCAGTCTGCCCAATAGAATGTGTTGCATATATAGGAGCCCTGTAGTAATCAGAATGGGGCTCCCCCTCCTAGTACAGCCCTCCGACAGTATCCAACACAGACTATGACAAATCTGTAACAGGGCCCCAAACATGATGCGTCATTTATAGTACTGGTCCTCATATGGGACAAGGGACCTTTTGAGCCCCCTCAGGCTCCTGTGCCCCCCCCTATAGCTGCACCCCTGGTTGCTATCACCACACCCAACAACACAGTTGATCAGAGATCAGCAGCACTGTGTTAGGCCTCATGCACACAAACGTTTTTACGTCCCCAATTCATCTGCAAAAATGCGGATGAATTTCGGACCCATTCAATTCTATGGGCCCACGCACACGACTGTGGTTTCCACGGTCCGTGCATTGGTCCGGGAGCCCAGACCGCAAAAAAATAGGACAAGTCAACCGGTCCGGGCTCATTAAAATAAATGTGTGCACAGTCCGCGAATTGACGTTTTTTAAACAAACTCGCGTTTTTTGCTACGTTTTTTTTTTACGGCCGTTTTTGGAGCTGTTTTTCTATAGAGTCAATGAAAAACGGCTCAAGAAGTGACATGCACTTCTTTTTTTGCGGGCGGAAAAAAAACTTCCCGTCAGAACAGAACGCCGTTTTTCCCATTGAAATCAATGGGCAGATGTTTGGAGGCGTTCTGCCTCCGAGTTTACGGCCCGAAAAACAGTCGGAAATAAGCCGTGTGAACATACCCTTATGCTGACCACGCCTCCTGTACTTATGAGCACCTCCATCACTGTTGAAAGTGATCAATGGTAAGAAAGTTAGGCTATGTTCACACGGAGTATTTTGCAGGAGGAATATCTGCCTCAAAATTCCGTTTGGAAGTTTGAGGCAGATTTTCCTCTCCCTGCACACCGATTTTCGCTGAGTTTTTCGCTGCGTTTTTTGCCCGCGGTCATTGAGCGCCGCGGGCGTAAAACACTGCAAAATACGCTTTCTTTGCCTCCCATTGAAGTCAATGGGAGGTCAGAGGCGGAAACGCCCGAACATAGGGCATGTCGCTTCTTTTTCTTGCGAGGCAGTTTTACTGCTCGCGGGAAAAAGACGCCGACGCCTCACATTGAGATCAATGGGAGGCATTTTCGGGCCGTTTTTGACGAGTTTTGTGACGCGGTTCCCGCGTCAAAAAAATCGTCAAGATACTCCGTGTGAACATAGCCTTAAAGGGTTTTCCGAGATCTAAAAATTGTTTTTCTTAATAGTCTGACGCTTTGTTTAGGCATAAATAAACTCACAAAAAAAACTTTTGTTAGTTTTCCTTTTCCTCCCATGAAGTAAACGTTGTCTGTTTACATCGTTCAATTTCTTTACATGCCTCCCTTCTGACAGTTTCCGGTCCGCTGCCAGGGAAGAGAAAACTACGCGCAGGTGCTGTGATATCGCAGAAGAGGGCATGCGTGGTAAACACTTTTAGGGTATGTGCACACGGCTTATTTTCGGCCTTAGACGGACGAAAAATGGCTGAAAAATCGGAAGCAGAACGCCTCCAAACATCTGCCCATTGATTTCAATGGGAAATACGGCGTTCTGTTACGACTGGCCGTTTTTTAAACGGCCATTTTGAAAAACGGCTGTCTAAAAAACCGCATACGAAAAACAATAAAAAATATGGAGACACAAAAACAATTAATTTTGAAAAAAAAAAGTTTTTACTGTGTAAAAGTGGTAAAACATACAAAATCTATACAACTTGTCCCACAAAAAACAAGACCTTATAGAGCTGTGTCGACGCAAAAATATAAAAGTTATAGCTCTTGGAATGCGACAATGGAAAAACGGGAAAAAATTGCTTGATCATTAAGGTTTCAAATGGACTGGTTAAGGGGTGCAACGCCACAATCTCTCACCTGTGGCAAGGTGGTACCCTAGGCGAGCACTTACCCCTCTCCAGAAGGCAAAAATGAGGCAGTCACAAACCCCACATTTATGAATCACATAAACACAAAAAATTGAACAGCACATTCCAAGAAAATGAAACAAAACGCGTATACAGGTGCAATAGGGAATGGTTAGTAGATTTAGCAGTAATGCATATTATATTTAGTGGCTTAGGCGGCATTGGTGTTCGCAGTTTGCTGTCGCCATTTTCTTGTGAGCTGTATAAATTAGCAGTCACGGGCGTTCTTGCACCTGCATACAGTTGTTTCATTTTGTTAGAATGTGCTGTTCATGTGATTGACATGTAGTCACAGGATCACTCGCACAGCTATGGGGGAGATTAGTAATACCACCGACTTGCTATAGTACAGAGGGTGCGTGTAACGTATGACTATATCCAGCATACTGTACTACACATCTCCACCAATAACATGGGGCCGCAGTCCCCGCCCCCTGAGACACGACACATCCATATTGATTAGCGTACACTAAACAAATTTCGGCGCTGAACGCCAGACCGTCACGTGACTCCACTACGTGACCTCCTTCTATTCGCCTTACTGAACATCCGGGAACTGGAGCCTCGCTTTGACTTGGTGACGTCAGATCTATTTAAACGGCACACGGTCTTTGTCCGCGGTCATTTTCTTTAAGGAGCGGTGTGAGGAAGGATTATACTCTGGTGAGTGGCTGGTTGCGGCCTCGTGTGTAGCGCCGGTGCGTGCATGGAGTGTATATGCTTATAATCTGTGAAGCGTGGCTATCGCGTTTACTCCGCCTGTGTGAGCGGGATTCATAGTAAGAGATTGTGGGATTGAGCCGCCATTTTGTGACGAAGCGTGGTGACCATTTTAGCTCCGCTGCTTCAGCTTGTGACTGTCGCGTTAACGCTAAATATAGAGTAATAGCGATTTATTGTTGCATGAACGGCTGCTCGGGGGTGCCGTTTTCGTCAGGCTGGGGATTTTTCGTGCAGCGCCCATTTGCTTCGACGCCATTTTGGACGTTGAGGTTCTTGTGCGCGCGTTCCGTCGCGGTTTCGGCCTGTGTGGGCTACTAGCCCCTTTTGCGCAGTTTTTTTTCTATGTTTGCGGTCGCCATTTTTCGGTTGGGTGTAGACCTCCGTCTAGGCGTAGTACTTGTACGAGCTTCGCGCCCGTTGACCGGCAGCTGTGGGGTGTTACATTTCATGCCTCCTAATTACTAGGTTGGGTTTTATATACATAATTTAGATGAATATTGGCTCATTTAAGGGTTTACCACGTCCGGCTGGCTCTACATGTTGCCCTGCGGCAGTGGATTGGGTGGTTGTGGTATTAACCCCTTCAGTGAGGATCCCCCATGATAAAGTGCCGGCTCCTAACATTACACAAGTGTCTTCCTGCTGCATGAGGGAAACACAAGTCCCGTGAAATTCATCACATTCCTGCGGGGGAGGGGCTACTTATAGTCCTGGTCGCTTTTTCTCAGCTGGTCGGACTGACTTACGTGAGATCTGCCAACAACCTTACATCTGTGGGCAGAGCGAAACTGTCTCCTGCACAACACTGGGCATTATAGGCCAACATGTTCGCTATTCACCTATCCCCCCCCTCCCCCAGAGGTGTGCAGCACCAGGAGACAGGCAGCCGCTTATCTCGCCCATATAAAATTAACATGCATGTTTGTCAGCTTTACTGCTTACTTAGCTGGAGACCAAACAATGTGTGTGTATATAATATATATATTTGCTGGGACCCCCATCGATCGCAAGAACGGGGGTACTGAACTCTCCCATTACTCATCACTGTACCCCCTTCCCCCACACTGGGGAAGAGCCTCAAGCTCGCACCTGCTGCTCGGTCAGTGCCTGGGACTGACGGTTTCAGCAATTCCTATTAACTTTTCATAGAGCGGCAGCACCTGCTCAACCGCCCTCCATGTGATTAAGCAGGGAGCAGAAACGGTGTTTGGGGATCCACAATCAGACGATTGATTTTTTTTTTTTCTTCTGGGTATTTCCCTTTTGAACCAGGAGTCATTTATTTCTTGGCCGTCCTCTCTATACTTTAGACCAATTACTCTGTTACTTGTATGTATTTTCAGTTTTGTTTGTTTGGGATGAGTTGGTCATTGTGGTGGTTGACTATACTGACTTTTTTTTATATAACGTTTTGTCTTTAGGTTAGAAGATGTTTGAAGCGGACCGCCCCGGTAAACTCTTCATTGGTGGCTTGAACACGGAGACCACGGAGAAGGCTCTGGAAGGCGTGTTTGGGAAATATGGCCGCATTGTGGAAGGTAAATGGTCTCTGAATGTGGAAATGAGAATGCGGTGATGAACATTTGGCGTTGATTGAGCTGATAAAGCCTCACTTGTCCTCTAAGAAGTTCTGAGCATTTCTAGCTAAGATCTAGAAGGATTTCACAAAGTTGTTTGCCTAAGAGTGTATTGAAAGGATATGTTTATCTCTTATAGTTCTTCTGATGAAAGATCGTGAAACCAATAAGTCCAGAGGCTTTGCCTTTGTCACGTTTGAGAGCCCTGCAGATGCGAAGGATGCAGCACGGGAACTGAATGGGAAGGTATGTTTAAACTTGCGTTACAGAAAGTGTCTGACTATTGAGGTGCTGGATTATCGCATGGATAGGTAAACAGTATGAATATTTACCTGCACCAGAGCCGCTCTCCAGACTGTCTTTGATGTACTGCTTGTTTGGGAAATACGGCCGCATTGTGGAAGGTAAATGTTCTCTGAATGTGGGTCGTAAAGGAAATGAGAATGCTGTGATGAACATTTGGCGTTGATCAAGTATTGAGCTGATAAAGCCTCATTTGTCCTCTAAGAAGTTCTGAGCGTCTCTCTCCAAGATCTAGAAGTATTTCAGTGTATTGCGGTCCATGTCTAGTACGGCCAGTGCACATATTAATGCACCCCATGAGGTTTAACCCTGATCTTTAGGACCTGCCAAGTAACAACTATTGTATCATTTCCTTCTAACATTGTGCCAGATTTGGGGTTGTCATTAGAGAACACTGCTTTTAGTTTGGAGCCACCGTGTCGGGATGGCGGTGCCCCCCGGGTTTACAGCTGATTGCACTGGGGAAGCCGGTCAAGTTTATTTTAATGGAAGCAACTGCGAAAGCAACACCCTTATGTAAACTAGTGGGACCTAAGATGTAGCTTCGTTAAAGAGGCTCTGTCACCACATAAGTGGCCTATATTGTACATAATGTAATCGGCGCTGTAATGGAGATTACAGCTGTGTTTTTTTATTTAGAAAAACGATCATTTTTGACGGAGTTATGACCTATATTAGCTTTATGCTAATGAGTTTCTCAATGGACAACTGGGCGTGTTTTACTATATAACCAAGTGGGCGTTGTACAGAAGAGTGTATGACGCTGACCAATCAGCGTCATACACTTCTCCCCATTCATTCATTTATACATCACATAGCGATATAGCTATATTGCTATGTGCAGTCACATACACAAACACTAGCGTTACATCCTGACAATGAATATACATTACCTCCAGCCAGGACGTCATGTGTATTCATTCTCCTGACCACTTCTGTAGAGATTTAAGATTCGACAGGAAGAGTACAGAGTACATTCTTGCTGGTCATACATGTTAAATAACTGAAGGGGCAAATGCACAGCTATCTTCCCCTAACTTGTACATTAACGTGCATGATGGGCAGATTGTTCATGTTTGTTTTAATTGGAGAGGTTAATCTGCTAACCTTCCCATGTCCCACAGGTACATCAGCAGGCAGGATTAGTTTGATTTAATGAGCATGGTCAACTTTTGTCCTTATTATGGGTAGTTGTCTTACCAGTCTCGTTGATAATTCTAAGTACTGCAAGTGGCCAGTTACTCGGATAATAATTGGTCAGTAACACTGCATATTCTGACATACATTTTTTTTTTTTGTTTTTTCTCCCCGTTTTTAATTTCCAGGCTTTAGATGGAAAGCCAATTAAGGTTGAACAAGCCATTAAGCCATCTTTTGGAGCAGACAGTAGGAGAGGACCACCTCCACCTAAAAGCCGTGGCCCACCCAGGGGTCTTAGAGGATCTAGAGGTAAAAAACTAGTCTGGTCCATTACAACACTGCTTTATAAGGGTATGTTCACACAATGTGTGTTCAGATGTAATTCAGGCTCTTTATGCCTCGAATTACGCCTGAAAAAAAACGGCACCATTACGCCTACAAACATCTGCCCACTGCTTGCAATGGGAGTATATGGTGGTCTGTTCCCACGAGGCGTAATTTTACATGTAGTTTTCAAAATACGGCGCGTAAAAAAGTGCACGTCATTTCTTGGGACGTTTTTGGAGCCATTTTTCATTGACCACTGAAAAAATAGCTCCAATAACGGCCGTAAAATACGCAGCGAAAAACGGCAGTTGCTACCAAAATGTCTGAAAATCAGGTGCTGTTCGCTTGAAAACAGCTGCGTATTTTCAGATTTATTTTGCTTATCCGTGTGAACATACCCTAAGTTAGTCAAATATTTAGTGTAGACCTTTTATGTGAAAACTTGAAAGCCATGTTTCTCTTCCCCACAAGGCTGACTGGTTCCTGTATAAGAGGCTCTGTCACCACATTATAAGTGCCCTATCTTCTACATAATCTGATCGGCGCTATAATGTAGATAACAGTGGTTTTTATTTTGAAAGTCAATAATTTTTGCGCGAAGTTATGAGCAATTTTAGATTTATGCTAAAATGTTTCTTAATAGACAACTGGGCGTGTTTTACTTTTTATCAACTGGGTGTTGTACAGAGGAGTGTATGAGGCTGACCAATCAGTGACCAATCAGCGTCATACACTTCTCATTGTTCCAGCCCAGTGTGATTATGCAGTGAAAGAAGCTGGGCTGGAACAATGAGAAGTGTATGACGCTGATTGGTCACTGATTGGTCAGCCTCATACACTCCTCTGTACAACACCCAGTTGATAAAAAGTAAAACACGCCCAGTTGTCTATTAAGAAACTAATTAGCATAAATCTAAAATTGCTCAAAAATCGTTTTTCAAAATAAACACTTCTGTTATCTACATTATAGCGCCGATCACATTATGTAGGAGATAGAGCACTTATAATGTGACAGCCTCTAAATTACAAAAATTTCCACCATTTTAACTTCAGCTGAGGTTGCTATAAGGCTATGTTCACACGGAGTATTTTGGGGGAGGAATATCTGCCTCAAAATTCAGTTTGGAACTTTGAGGCAGATATTCCTCTCCCTGCACGCCGATTTTCGCGGCAATTATCGCGCCGTTTTTCGCCCGCGGCCATTGAGCGCCGCGGGCATAAAACAGCGAGAAATACGCTTTCTCCTGCCTCCCATTGAAGTCAATGGGAGGTCAGAGGTGGAAGCGCCCGAAGATAGGGCATGTCGCTGCTTTTTCCCGCGAGGCAGTTTTACTGCTCACGGGAAAAAGACGCCGACGCCTCCCATTGAAATCAATGGGAGGCGTTCTCAGGCCGTTTTTGCCGAGTTTTGCGACGCTGTTTCCGCGTCAAAAAACTCGGCAAAATACCCCGTGTGAACATAGCCTAAGCCTTTTTAATAAATATTTATGGTCTCTAGTTATGGGTTCTGTTATTTCCTCCCCACTTAAAATGGAGGTTCTTCATGATGGCTTTACTGAAATACGAAGACCTCTTTCAGACGGCTTATTAGATATAGACTGTTAAACATGGGTAGACCAGACCCACTGCAGCTCTACTGAATCAAACTTACAACCCCATAGATCCCCTTGGCACTTTGTTTGTTCCAGTAGGACTGCAGCAGGGTGTCTGTAATCTCCAGAATGCAGTCTAACCATTGGCATTATACGCCAGTCTGAATGATGCCTATGTTTGTTGAGCTATGTGGATACCTTTGAGGATGAACTCAGTGGCTTAGATTGGCAAGGTTGCATTTAGAGGTCCCCTAAAATTGGTAAGCAGTAATGACAAGTTTTTTGTTTTTTTTAAATAGGTGTTTCATCAAGAGGGCAAATGCCTCTTAAAAGGGGGCCCCCACCCAGAAGTGGAGGTCCACCACCAAAGAGATCTGCACCATCTGGTCCTGTTCGCAGCAGTAGCATGGGTGGAAGAGGTATGTTTTTGTGTTTTTCCGGTCCCAAACCCCCATCCCAACAGAATCTGGTTTTCTATAGATAGTTCCATGTTCTAACAGTTATTCTGTTTGCAGCTCCACTGTCACGTGAAAGGGATGGATATGGAGGACCTCCTCGCAGAGAACCAATGCCATCTAGACGAGATGTTTACTTGTCACCCAGAGATGATGGCTACAGTGGAAAAGACAGATATGACAGGTAAGAGTTTCAAGCCTGGCTTGGTAATTGATTATATTTTGCACATTCTCTAATAAAGTTTGTTTTTCAGTTACTCTGGCAGAGATTATGGAAGCTCCAGGGACTCAAGAGATTATGCACCACCACCAAGAGATTATGCATATCGGGATTATGGCCACTCAAGTTCCCGTGATGATTATAGCTCCAGAGGCTATGGGTATGTTTTAATTAAATTCTCTTTTTTTTTTTTTTTTCTCTTCAGTTAATAGAAATCTATTGTCGAACAGTCTAAATAAAAACTAAATATTTTTATTTTATTAGTGATCGCGATGGATATGGGGGCCGAGATAGAGAGTATTCTGATCACCCTAGTGGCAGTTCATACAGGGACTCGTATGAGCCTTACGGTAAGGTGTTATTTTATAAATTGCTCTGTCTTTCAGGATACATATTTGCCCCATGAAGATAACATTAAAGAACAAAAACGAAATACTAGTCTATTTTGGGGCAGAGTCAAATTATACTCCCCCATACATGGAATGCTAATATATGCACTACAGCAAGATAAAAAAAAACAAAACAGTGAAGCAAACACCACTCCATGGATAACATGTGGCAGAATCTGCAATCTAAGCTGCTGCTCTGGAGATCATGACCCAAATGAGCATAAGTTTAAGTGTGCCTTGACTATTATATTCAACCTTGTAGGTTTTCCTCAGTCAATAGAATTTCCTAAACAAGGCAGTCCATACCAAAACAAACTTCTGAAATACAAGCAAACTTAAATAAGCTGCAAATATCAAATTGCAATGTGATATGTAACTTATAGTATTGCCCTATTGCCTGACCATTGACCCTGCAGGTAACTCACGTAGTGCCCCACCTGCAAGAGGGCCACCTCCATCATATGGTGGAAGCAGTCGCTATGATGATTACAGCAGCAATCGGGATGGATATGGAGGCAGAGACAGTTACTCAAGCAGCAGAAATGATATCTACTCAAGTGGACGTGACAGAGTTGGCAGACAGGAACGTGGCATGCCATCAATGGATAGAGGCTATCCACCTCCACGTGATTCATACAGCAGTTCAAGTCGGGGTGTCCCCCGCGGTGGTGGCCGTGGAGGAAGCAGATCTGATAGAGGAGGTGGCAGAAGCAGATACTAAAGTTAAAAAAACACAAAACATGGACCAAAGACCTTTTATTAAATGACAATGTGGCATATGCTCTGCCTTTACCACCAGCGGACTACTATAAAAGGAGTTTGTTTTGTTTTTTTTTTTTTATTTATCTTTACTTTTTTTAACTTTTTTCCCATCCTCCCATGAATCTTGTGTTCATTTGAGGAAGTTGAAATGCTTAACCTTCACATTTTGTTAGCTTTTCTCTGAAATGTACAATGTGTAGTGTAAGTTGTGTATTAGTGTTGTAACTTTTTTTTCAAAAAGTAAAGTTTCAGTGAAACGCCACATCTCCGCTTATTTCGTAATGGTATCCCCATAAATGAGCACACACGAGTTGCAATGGAAACGCCAAAATGAGAAATAATGCAACTTGTTTATATATATATTTGTAAATGAGTATGCTGCTAACGCAACAAACCCGAATCTACAAACTTATGTCAAATGGGTATATAAAGGATCCTAAGATTTAAACCCTCTAAACCTGGATTATGCATACCCAACTCGCCAACAATTGTCAAACAAAACGGACTCCTTGCACACCCACTCTAATGAATTTGACACACGGTTCACAAATAGTCCGTTCATTCAAAGAAGCTTCCAAACCATATGTACTTTTACTGTTTCAATGTGTTTGCAAATCTGTAGTGTCACTTTTAAAGGATTGACTCTAAAGGCTAATGAAGAAGCAAATGATGTCTCCTCAAAGAACATGAAAGCCTAAAACAAGTGCATCTTTCTACTGTAAACCATCATATTCCTGAGAAACTGCTGAGGGTAAGCAAAGACAACCAATTTTTGTTTTCAGTCTAAGTCAAACTTGCTGCATATGTCTCATGGTACAGAGTTCTTTACATTATGGAGATTAAACCTGGAAAGGCACTGCTGGATAACTAAATACAACCCACATTATGCTTGGATTAAAATAACTTAGTATGGAAATGGATGCCAACTTTCAATAGGAGAGTGAGGTTTCACTTTAAACTAGTGATTGTAAGTAAAATGCTCTGACTTGACTCTAGCCTCGGAAGTTCCAACAAATACGCACTTCTAGATTTTTAAACAAAAAAAAAAATTGAAACAAAAAGCAGCTTATTGCCACGTGTAAATGTTTTGACACCTCAACGCTTGACGTTTCAAACCCGAATATACTGGAGATCTACAAAAAGCCTAAGCTAATCATGGCAGTGCACAATGGAAACTACACGCTAAGTCATCCCAATGTTCCTTTCCAAACAAATGGCGCCTGGATGTCATTGAAAAGTTACAACTACAGATTGGGTTGGGTGCTGTGGATTAGGGGTTGTCTCTTATAAACCTTATAATTGTTTTGTTGCAGGTTAAACATTCCAGAGTGCGTTGGATTGTAGGAAGAGACAGTCTGTGCTCCCAGGGAGTTTAAGGTATGATAGTAGGCTGATACTTTTTTTTTTTCTTCGTGCATAGTCAATTTACTACTAGAGAGATGAGCATGTTTATTGCCCAATTCGACTCCGCTTGGTGTTTATTTTGACCGACTTAAGTGAACCCTAAACCTAGAAATGAATAACAAAAGTAAACCAGAGATAAACTTGGCCTCCCTGTCAGTCTGCAGTATTTTTATATTCCTGAATCTGTGGAAATCATGCAAAAGAATCGGATGCTAATTTCCCCCTGACTACTTTCGATGTTAGTCGATCAAACTGCTGAGGAGGTATGGCTTAAAGGCCACGTACAGCTTAACTTTATCTAAATCATTATGGCTGCTTTTGTATATTTATTAGAGGTTCCTGCACTCTTAATAGTTTTATTTAGCGGGCGCCTTTACTTGCTGGCAGCTAGTCTATCATGTGACTTTGCACTGCATTGTAAGGGTATGTTCACACGGCAGCGTCCATTACGGCTGAAATCACGGAGTTGTTTTCAGGAGAAAACAGCTCCGGCATTTCAGACTTAATAGCATGTGCAGGCGTTTTTCGCTGCGTCCATTACGGACGTAATTGGAGCTGTTTTTCTATGGTTCTAATGGAAAACTGCTCCAATTACGTCCCAAGAAGTGACAGGCACTACTTTGACACGGGCGTCTTTTTTTACGCGCCGTCTTTTGACAGCGGCGCATAAAAAAAAAAAATGACCGTCAGTACAGAACATCGTAAAGCCCATTCAAATGAATGGGCAGCTGTTTGCCGGCGCATTGGAGCCATATTTTCGGACGTAATTCGAGGTTAAAACGCCTGAATTACGTCCGTAAATAGTGTGTGAACTGGCCAATAAAGCTTGAACTTTAAGGGTAAGGCAACACAGAGCAGCTGTACGTCAAAGTCGGATAGAGGAGATATGGAACGTGCTCACTGAGTGAACCCGCTCCATATGATGCTGGTATCTGCTCTGTTACAGCCGACACTTCAGAGTAATGAGCGATCCCGCTCGTTTAACTCAATAGTGACCGCAGCATTTAAATCGTTAGAGGGGGTAACCCCCTCTTAACAGCTCATCGTGCCCCCTGCAATGCAATTACAGGGGGGCGATGGTTGCTATTGCTGCCTGGGGGTCTAATGAAGGCCCCCAGGTCCGCCGTCTTTTAAGTGCTGCCTCCGGCCTTACTTGTTCTGGCCTTACTCCACGTGGTACATTTGTTGCAGAAAGTCGTCTGTTCACATCTCTGAATGGAGTTTCTAAAATCCTTTCACAAGCTGGAGATAATGTCATTCAGGTGTACAGGATCTTCAGTCAGAAATTTGTGACAAATCTGCTAAGTGTAAACTTGCCCTTAGATCACTAACACAGCAGTTTTTGTATTTGAAAGCCAAAACCAGTAGTGGAATCTACATAGTGAAAAAGTATACTAGAGAGATCTCCAAGTTTTGGCCCCTCCTTGTCTAGGCGTACCAATACTGAAGCACAATACTGCTGTTAGTGTCCTAGGACTCATTTTTGAATCAAGCAATCCCTCCTATGGCTTAGGTCTAACAATTGTATTACAGCTCAATGTGTGTATACAGCTGTATATTTAGTACAGAGGACTGGAAGTCATGCACCGTTGTAAGGCTGAGTTTACACTCTGCGTAAAAATTACACAGTTAAGCCGGCCTACAAATCTGCACCAAAATTCGCAAAGGAATCCACCTGTTCTACCTATCCATCCAATTTTCTTAAATCAAAATCTACATATAACTTGGGGTGTCATAGGCTTAATGTTGCAAATTTCGTTTGCTGGACCTGGGATCAAATAATTTTATTTTTAAATACCTTTCTGTAGATGTTCCAGATGGCATGGACACCCTGGAGTCCTGTGAAGTGATCGCTTGACCAGCTTTGGATGGATGTAGGTGTGTTCTACCAGTTGTGTGGGGATACGGAGTAAGTGGTCTCCCCACCCTACATGATATCTATATAAGCATTGTAGTCTGCATTTAAGCTTCATTTAAAATGGAATCTGAATTCTGTTGTGCCTGTATGCGTGTTGTGGGGAGCTATGCTTCTTTTGCACGTGGCGTAGGCTCACACTGTTCATACTGCCATTGTGAATGAAGCCTTAAGATTAGAGCATTGAACATCTTGCTTAGTAGGGTTTGGCTTTGCTTCTTATGGCTAGTGACATATTGAGGGTAGCATGCACAAACTTACTAGACTAAAACTATGCTTCATCCCATAAAGGAGTTGGTACACCTGAAGCTTATGCCTGTGCTGTTAGTGTATGGTACGCTCACACAACAACAAAAAAAATTGACGGGGGAAAGTGTTGTAGATTTGCCCCAGAATCCTTGGCATAAAGCTGAGGTTGATTAGCCACAATCAATGAGGATAATTAGTGTCTGTGGCCATTAGATGCGGTTTCTGCATAAAGAACTGACATGTCCTAGCTCCCCCCCCCCCCCTTCCCCACAATGCAGATTTTAAAACTTGAGTTTTAGGCACTACCTTGTGGATTTCCTATTAATCTATGGGATCTGTGTGAATCCATCGTGCACACATGGCCTTCGTGTCCAATAGTAAAACCATTGAAAGTGGTCCCTTCACCCCACCTCAGGAATTGCAAACTAATACTGCCAATTATGAAAGATTTTGCCACTACAATGCTATGGTCCCTGTTCAGAACCCCCCCCCCCCCCCCCTCAGTCAGAGAGCTGCTGTATGGAGCCACTCTTTCTTTATGGCTTATTGATGCTGCCCTTTGGCAGAAAGTTTTCAGCTATGGACATTCATGCTAGTCATGTAAAATGGCAACTGGCATTCCATTGGCATAAAAGGGAATCTGTTATACAGACTGGGCAAAAAGGACTTACTGCCTCCACCATGAAGTGCCACTCATAGTGCAGAAGAGACAGTGTGGTCAGGAGTTGGTGGCATACTGTGCACATTCTTTTAATCTGTACCCGAAACTCTCTGGTTTCAATACCAAACCACAATTTATATAAAGTGTCCTCTAGATCTTTACAAAGCGACACCAAAAAACTGAAATAAAGATCAGCTCTTTGCTCCAAATAGTAGTAGAGACATTCTTCGTTTTTGCATGCTTTTTTTTTTTCTCTTACTGCTGGAATCTGCATATGCACTTAATAAACTTCTAGAATATCAAATATAACGGATGATAATACAAGTAATAAACTCCACATTCTACATTTGAGATTTGTCTGTGTTTCTTTTACCTGAGCTACTTATGAAAAAAATGGTAATGTTGCTATTTGGCTTTACACTCCATATTTCTAAGTAGATTAGTAAGGTCTGCAGTAGATACTTAATCATAAATTGTATCAAATTGCTTAGACACAAATGTTAAACTATCTGTCTACGAACAGTCTACCAGTACGGCAGCCGCAACATGCAGTTACACTTGTCACCTTTTTATGGTATAAGTCTAAAGGCCTCATTCTGGCCGTGCACTGGAGAAGTTGGATGCAGCAGTTTTTAATGCATTCATACTGGACAAACTCTGGAATAACAACTGATTACATAGTTGTTAAAGTATTGCTGTGACACTTTAAAATTCTCATGTAATTCTTTCCCTTTAAGAATTTTTCGTCAATGTTTTCTTTAAAGGGGTATTCCCAACGTAGACATTAATTGCATATCCACAAAACATGCCACATATGTCTGATAGATGTGGGTTCCAGCTCTGGGAACCTGTTCCTATATTGAGTATGGGGGTCACCCACTGCCACTTGGCACGGCAGATGGCAAGCTGCAGATTCCAGGTAGGGACCATTGGAGAAGGCTGCGCATGTCTGCGACTCCATCCTGTATTTGTGTTATGGAAACTGCGGAGTGCTGCTCATCTGTTTCCATAATTCCCACACAACAGAATAAAGACTTCACTGGTCCCTGCCTGGAATCATGTTTGTATTTAATAAAACGAAACTATTTTATGGTGTTTATAAAATAAAAAAATTCAAATTTGGACTATATGGGGACTTTATCCGCACCTATCTCTCGAATGGGGCTTTAAACCTTTTGTGTTCCCGTTGCCACTTGTGATTTCCGACTATGTAACAAAGCGGTTATTACCGTATCTCCCATAGAACTGGATGTCCGTTACGGAAGCCGCTTAGCATATGAGATATGCTGGTTTCTCTATACATTGTCTAAAATCCAAGTGGCTGCGGGAACATAGAAAGCTAGAATGGGGTTTAGGGAGCCTTGCTCTAGAGATAGGTGTGGGTCCTACCTCTGGATCTATCTGACATGGCCTATCCTGTGGATATGTCATTAATGTCCCTAATGGGGAAAACACTTTAAAGAATTGAACAAATGTATTTAATGTATATTCTGGCAATACTGCTTTATCACCTAGACACGTTACCTATCCAGAGGATATAACTGCTTAGGGCCCCACTGATACGACTTCCACCGCTCACTAGAACAAGCCCCCCCACTCTTTCTAAAAAAAAAAAAATGCAGTGAGGAGAACTTTAGAAGTGTGGTGACAAGCGTGCGTGGTGCTGCTCTACAAAATCTATGGGACTGCCATAGAAGGCAGAATACAGCACTCTGCTATTTCCAACATTCTTAGACATTGAATGGGGTGCATGTTTACTGCTGGGGGTGTAGTGAGCAATTTGGCATCATTGTTCTAGTAACATCATAAGCTACCACCCTTAGGCTGGGTTCACACGACCTTTTTTCAGACGTAATGGAGGCGTTTTACGCCTTGAATTACGTCTGAAAAAACGGCTCAAATGTCAGCAAACATCTGCCCATTACTTTCAATGGGCTTTATGATGTACTGTGCCGACAACCTTTACGCGTCGCTGTCAAAAGATGGAGCGTAAAATTACAGCCTCGTCAAAAGAAGTGCAGGACACTTCTTGGGACGCATTTGGAGCCGTTTTTCATTGATTCCAAAGAACAGCTACAAATTACGTCCATAAAAGATGCCCCGCAAAATGTGAGTAAATGCAATTACGTCTGAAATTCAGGAGCTGGTTTCTCCTGAAAACAGCCCTGTAATTTCAGATGTAATTGCAGTTATCGTGTGCACATACCTTTAACTGAATAGCTGGTAAATTATGATTTGGGGATTATCCCTTTTAATGATATGCTGGATTAATCTGTGTGCCAGCATATTTGTTGGTCTGAGCAATCTCCATGGTGATGCCAACCCCAGCTACTGGGACCTGTCATCGTGGTTTTCAGGGACTCCTTCCCTTGTATTGTACTTTGATCATATTTGTTAACAGCACTAAAGGGGTTTAAATGCTCCAGCTCATGTGTAAACCCGGTCAACCCCCCTGGCCTTGAGAGAGAATTTAAAAGCATTGAGACCTCTGAAGGTGTCCTATGGCATCTGGCACCAAGACTAATCCTGAGGTGGGGGTCTCCGTGAAGTGGAATTTTTCCAGCATACCCCTCAGATGCTTGAGTGGGTTAAGATCTGGGAAATATGGAGGCCGAGCCAACACCTTGAACTCTGGCAGGTGCCTCAAACTTGGTTTTGCAGCAATGTTTAGTTAGGCGGTACGTGACAGAAACATCCACATCAATGACGGTCCAAGGTTTTCCAGCAGAACAGTGCTTTGACCATCGTACTGCTTCTGCCAGCTTGCCTTCTTTCCATAGTGCATCCTGGTGCCATCTCTATCCCAGGTAAGTGACCGCATGCACCTGGCTGCTGTCCATGTGATGTAAAAGAAAGTGTGATATATTTTTGTTTACTCACTCACACTTCTGGTTCCGTGTAGCTGCCGGCTGGTCAAATGCATGCAGCAGGCTGCGATGAATGGTGTTCTGATACCTTTCTATCAACGAGCACTATTTCAGCAACTTGCGCTATGGTACTTTTACTGTGGGATCGGATCAGACTGGTAAGCCTTTGTTCCCCATGTGCATCAATGAGCTTTGGGCACTCTTGGTCCTGTAGCGTGTAACCGGCTATTTTTTACTTAGGCCACATTTGGTAGAACAGCTGCATAAGGGGCATGTGATTTAGGCTTTGCTACATCCATAAGACACCAAAAAAAATAAAAATTTGCTGACTTGTCGCAAATAACTTAGTCGCATGTGGTTTAGAGTGTCTATGTAGGCAAAGTTGCATTACTTCCATTCTGCATTTCTCTTAAAGAGGCTCTGTCACCAGATTTTGCAACCCCTATCTGCTATTGCAGCAGATAGGCGCTGCAATGTAGATTACAGTAACGTTTTTATTTTTAAAAAACGAGCATTTTTGGCCAAGTTATGACCATTTTTGTAGTTATGCAAATGAGGCTTGCAAAAGTCCAAGTGGGTGTGTTTAAAAGTAAAAGTCCAAGTGAGCGTGTATTATGTGCGTACATCGGGGCGTTTTTAATACTTTCACTAGCTGGGCGCTCTGAAGAGAAGTAACATCCTCTTCTCTTCAGAACGCCCAGCTTCTGACAGTGCAGATCTGTGACGTCACTCACAGGTCCTGCATCGTGACGGCCACATCGGCACCAGAGGCTACAGTTGATTCTGCAGCAGCATCAGCGTTTGCAGGTAAGATCGACTTACCTGCAAACGCTGATGCTGCTGCAGAATCAACTGGTGCCGATGTGGCCGTCACGATGCAGGACCTGTGAGTGACGTCACAGATCTGCACTGTCAGAAGCTGGGCGTTCTGAAGAGAAGAGGATGTTACTTCTATACACAACGCCCAGCTAGTGAAAGTATTAAAAACGCCCCGATGTACGCACATAATACACACCCACTTGGACTTTTGCAAGCCTCATTTGCATAACTACAAAAATGGTCATAACTTGGCCAAAAATGCTCGTTTTTTAAAAATAAAAACGTTACTGTAATCTACATTGCAGCGCCTATCTGCTGCAATAGCAGATAGGGGTTGCAAAATCTGGTGCCAGAGCCTCTTTAAGGCCTCATGCACACGTCTGTAGTGGTGTGCACGGCTGTTATTTACAGCTGGGACTGCCAAGGAGCGTCACTCGCGAGCTGGCTGCAAATCGCGGGCTGTGTACCTGGCCGCGTGCATTAATGTCAATGAGCCTGGACTGCAAAACACGGCCGTAATAAGACGTCCTGGGCCGTGCACGGACCGTGGAAACCATGGTCGTGTGCATGGGCCCATAGAAGTGAGTAGGGCTGCAATTCACCTGCAGATTTTACCACACACACTGCAGCAAATCCACACCCCAACCCAGTCTTAATGTTAAAAAACACACACACACACACACTCACACTCTCTCTCTTCAATAAGTGAACCTCATAGATTCATTACACACAGAGTGATCTATTTCCAGCATTTTTTTCTTTTAATGTTGATGATTATGGTAACAGTTAATGAAAACCCAAAATTTCGTGTCTTAAGAAAATTAGAATATTATAAAAGCCCAATTTCAAAATTGATTTTTAATACCGAAATGTTGTCCTACTGAAAAGTACGTACAGTATCTGCCCTCAATACTTGGCCGGGGCTCCTTTTATAAGGATCACTGCGGCGTGGCATGGAGGTGATCAGCCTGTGGCACTGCTGAGGTGTTATGGAAGCCCAGGTTGCTTTGATAGCGGTCTTCAGCTCATCTGCATTGTTGGGTCTGGTGTCTCATCTTGCTCTTGACAATACCACATATATTCTCTAGGGTGTTTAGGGCACGTGAGTTTGCTGGCCAATCAATCTGTGATACTGTGGTTATTAAACCAGGTGTTGGTACATTTGGCAGTGTGGGCAGGTGCCAAGTCCTGCTGGAAAATGAAATCCGCATCTCCATAAAGCTCGTCAGCAGAGGGAAGCATGAAGTGCTTGAAAATTTCCTGGTAGACGCTACGCTGACTCTGGACTTGACAACACAGTGGACCAACACTGCTGCTCAGTGATCCAAAGTCCTGTTTTCAGATAAAATAAAATTTTGCATTTCATTTGAAAACCAAAGTCCCAGAGTCTGGAGGAAGAGTGGAGAGGCGTCAATCCAAGTTGCTTGCGGTCCAGTGTGAAGTTTCCACAGTCAGCGATGGTTTGGGGAGTCATGTCCTCTGCTGATGTTTGTTCACTGTGTTATATCAAGTGCTATTGGCTCTCATACTCATGTTTATTGTACATTGATGTCTTTGTCTCATGTTTTGTACTTAAATGCTGTGGAAACCTTTCCACTTAATATTTTTATTGTTCATTTGATTTCAAAATTTTCGTCTTTAAAAATGTCCTACCATTTTGCTGCCTAAAGTCTGAGGTATTCTTGTTGACCGCTTATGTCCTGCAAATTCTGACACAAAGTCATAGTTCTCCTGACGGAGGCTAACCTCATCTTCGCCCTTCTCTCAGTGTTAGAAATAGACGCAGGAAGAGGTTGTACATGGTAGATCAAAGAGGGGGGGGGGTGTTTCAAAGTCTTCAGGGAAAGCAGATCACACGGGCTCCCGGTATCATCAGAGTGTAGATAGAGTGGAGAGCAGAGGGAGAACAACACTGAGAGATAGCTGTGCTGATACATTAGAGCTAGTGAAGGCAGCAGCAGCCTGGACTCGCATCCAGCATGTATAACTGAGGGACGTGCCCACATGAGACAAGTCTGAAACTAAGAGCTGGATGCAAACTGAATATCAGAGGCTGAAAATGAATGAAGATTGCAGCCTGAAATTTGGTGGTTACCTGGAATTACCTTACCACTAAGGCTCTCTGAACGACACATTTTTTGCCTACGCTTAACGCTCACGCCGGGAAACGCTCCTGACATATATGTTACATGTTGGCTGTGACGGATGTCTTGATATTTGCATTCCTCATCTTAGAGTTTAAGGGTCAGTTCACACGGTGGATTTTGCTTGGTGGGCTCCGCCACAAAATCTGCTGGAGAATTATTCCTGCCGTTGGCAAGAAGATTCCTCTTCCCATTGACTTCGATGGGTGGTTCGGGCAGAATCCTTCTGAAGATTGGGCAGAATCCTCCTAGCTAGCGGGGAAAAAGAAGCGCCGACTCCCATTGAAATTCATGGTAGGTGGAATTTTGCGGATTCTGCTATATAACATGAACTCTCATGACCTTCAAGCGGATACAATTATAGTTTATGGGTGATTACTACAACTATAAGGCATTCCCTTAACGCAAACGTCGCCCATAGAGTCTAATGGTATCTGTTTAACTTATACGTCATGAAAGACTATTGAAAAGCCCATGAGCTATGCATTAAATGTATACCTGTGACTCCCATATACTTTTATTTTCTAAAAAAAACAAACTTCAGCCCCCCCTCAGGATGTAAAGGCTCAGTCTATTACACTATTCAATCCTCCAAAATTAAGGTATACCAGCCTGACGGAGGAAACTTTTGAGCTAATGAAGCCTCATGGACACTTTTAGCATGTACGTCGGGAGGGCCAAATTGTAGGGCCAAAATGTGATCTGCACAGAGACTAACATATATAAAAATAATTTCTCCCACGTCAAAGGTTTCCATAGCTTTTAAACCATTTTTACATATGTAGAGCGTCCCAGAATTATTAGCGCTCTATAAAAAAAATGTGATAAATGTTTTGGTCTAGACCCAGCACCGCTCTAATTAGGACAATTTTCAAATTATCAGGGCTGTTTCCCTTTGTAAATGGGACTGCTGTTTATTTCCTGGGCAAATATGTAATGTAAGAAAACATTTTCTCTGGATTTGCTGATGGTATAAAAGAAAAATTGTAATAAAATAAAAAAAAATTGTGAAAATAAACAAATAGTAAGCTTTCGTTCACATCTGTCTCGGGGTTCAAATCCCCTAGGGGGGCTGATAAAGAGTGTAGAAAAAAAAAGTGAAAAAAAGTTTTTAGTAGTGACAAGAAATAAAAATATTAAAAGTTAAAAAAAAAAACTTTTCCCATTTTCTGCCTAAAGTAATGTAAAAAATAAAAAAAGTAAACAAAATTGGTATCGCTGCGTCTGTAAAAGTCTGAACTATTACAATATAGCGATATTTAGCGTGCACGGTGAACACCGTAAAAAATAAAAAATGTAAACAAAATTGCTGTTTTTTGGTCAACTCAACTCTAAGGCCGGATTCACACGAGCGTGTGCATTTTGCGTGCGCAAAAGGCACTTAACAGCTCCGTGTGTCATCACCATATGATGCGCGGCTGCGTGATTTTCGCGCAGCCGCCATCATTATGACACTCCGTTTGGATGTTTGTAAACAGAAAAGCACGTGGTGCTTTTCTGTTTACATTCATAGTTTTACTGCTGTTGCGCGAATCACGCGCGTTACACGGAAGTGCTTCCGTATGGTGCGCGTGATTTTCACGCACCCATTGACTTCAATGGGTGCGTGATGCGCGAAATACGCACAAAGAACGGACATGTGAGTTTTACGCAGCGAACTCACGCTGCGCAAAAATCACAGACTGTCTTCACGGCCCCATAGACTAACATAGGTCCGTGCGAGACGCATGACAATCACGCGCGTTGCACGGACGTATATCACGTTCATCTGAATAAGCCCTAAAAAAAGTGTAATAAAAAGTGATTAAAAAGTTCTACGTACCGATAAAAACGGCAGCTCGCCCCGCAAAAAAAATAAGCCCTCACACCACTCAATCGGTGAAAAAATAAAAAAAAAGTTATGGCTCACAGAATGTGGCGACACAAAAAGTTTATTATCAATAAAAGTAGTAAAATAAAAAAAAACTATATAAAATTTGCTATCCCCGTAATCGTATTGAGCCACAGAGTAAAGATACGTTGTCGTTTTTACCGTACGGTGAAAGCCGTAAAAACGAAACCGAAAAAACAATTGAGGAATCAAAGTTTTTCCAACTTCAGCCCGCAAATAAAAAAAATTCAGTTTCCCAGTACATTATATAGATCTATAAATGGTACCACAAGAAACTACAACTCCTCCCGCAAAAAAATAAGCCCTCACACCACTCTATTGATGGAAATATAAAAAAAGTTACGGCTCTTGGAATGCGAGTTGTGAAAGACGAAACTGAAAAATCAAAACATGGCTTTGTCCCGAAGGGGTTAAATATCGTTCGTAAGCCATATTTAACGGCATCGATATCTAAGTAATGGAGAAAGATAGGAACATTTTTTAAAGTTAGACATGGTTTGTACAGCCCTGCCCGTTACATGCTGGGCAGGTGGAAGGTTCTCTTTAACTGGAATAAATATAGTATCACATATCATGGAATCAAGAGGATTAAATTTGTTCTCATCACCAGTGAAAGCCGAGATTAACCCTTGCTAAATTGCTCCACGGGCAAGATGAAGGGTTAAATATGGCCTTCTTTCTTTGCATCATTGAAGAACCAGGCGGTTATTGATCAGACACGAATGGCTTATCAAATGTCTGTGATGTGAAAAACCCCTTTGATATGGACACCTCAGATCCGGTGGAGTGGGGCATCAGTCACCTTGAATTGATAACATCTGGAAGGTGTCTGTATATTCTCCCCATGTTTGCCTGGGTTTCCACCGGGATCACTGGTGCTATATAAGCAACAGGAAAAATAACACACATTTTATTTATCCCCTTTCTGCTACAATAAACATGCATGCTAGAACCATCTGCTGTAATATCTGTCATGTCTGGCCAACTTTAGGCTGTGTTCGCACAAACATAATATGGCTCTGAGCCTTATATTTAGTGCCAAAAGCAAGAATGTATCCCCTCATCTTCATTACTGCCAAGACTGCTCCTGTGTTGGTAGATGAGTGCTGGGTCCTTCTAACGAAGCCAAGGTGATGGCCTTATGTGTGGGGACACCATTCCCACATGGAACTGAAGGAAAACTATTTGTTGGTAACTCTGTATACTTATTTATTAGTTCTTTTTTAGGATTTTAATACTGTACTATTTGCTTTAATACGACTTCATTGTTGCACATTTGTTTGCATACTTTTTTTTTATATTATATTATATTATATATTATTGCTCCTCATCCGTACAGAATAGGGTTCTGGTTGGCTGAATGAGATGCCTTTGAAGCAGCTCCTGGAATGTCCTGATTCTCCTTGCGGATATCCTGCTGGTAGGGAGTCTTAAGGGCAATGCCTGGGAAAAAGTATGCAAAATATCTCTCCTCCGGAAGGAAGAAAACTGTCTAATGCCACCAGAAGCTTACTCTGTACTGATGAGGAGCAACAACTCCGAAACAGTGCTGTCTACAGATGAGTGTCTCTGGTTTAGCTGTTCACATGAGTCATGTTTCAAGGCTCTATTGTCAGGAATCATTACCATGTATATTGTTTGCAAAAATATTATCCTCACACATATGTATATACATTTCAGTTCTTTGTGTAATATACTGATATATAATAAGTTCTTTGTTCATGTCGGACACACCTATGGAAGACACCGCCCCCTGGAATGCAAGAAGAGTGAGTGAGAACTTGCAGCTGAGAAGCCGGTGGGGGCTTGGGCACTCCCACATCCCTAGGGAGGAGGCATGTGTTTTTTCCTGTGTTTCTTTGTTCTGAATAAAGTCAGTTCGCTTCCTGCTGGACTGAGGGAAAGATGTCTACCAACATTTGTCTGTGTGGTGTACTTCTTTCCAGGCATGCCTTCAGCTTTCAATTTACAGAGGTGGTTATTCGGTGTGAAATAACAGGGGAAAGGAAGATACCCTGAAATACGGACCTGACACTATAAAGAGTCAGACATTGACTTACAGGGTAGTCACATATAGGTGACACTAGAGAGGCCGTTTTCTTCCTTCTGGAGGAGTGCTTTTTTGCATACTTTTTTCCAGGGAGAATTGCCCTTAAAGGGGTTGTCCGCGCATGGACAACTGATGTCCTATCTACAGGATAGATCATCATTATATGATCGGTGGGGGTCCGACACCAGGACCCCGCACGATCAGCTGCTCCGGCCGCCTCCGGGCACCGGATGTCCACGCCGGAAGCTTGATGGCGTGAATAGGAGCAGAGTGGCTGTTCTGCAGCATGGCTGATATGCAGTGGTCAGAGCCATCTGCTTCTAGCTCTGAACACTGCATACCCTGCATAACATCCGGCACCCGGAGCAGCTGATCGCTCCGGGTGTCGGACCCCCACCGAAAATACAGTGATGACCTATCCTGTGGTAGGTCATCAGTTTTCCGTGCCAAGACATCCCATTTAAGTAAAACTCCCTATAAGCTGGATCTCTGCACGGAGAATTAGTACCTTACAAAAGTTACCTCATATAAGGGCTCGTCCACACGTAGCGGAATTGCAGCTTATTTTTTGTCCAGAATTGCGGACGGAAAATGCGCAGCTGAATACAGTAGCAGCAAAGTGGGTGAGATTTATCAAATCTCATCCACACGCTGCGTAAAAATTCTGAGCAGAAATTGACCCGCGGTGCGAATTATTCGTACGACAGCATGTCAATTCCTGCTGCAGAAAGTGGACTGATTTGTTGTGTTTTTAAAAGGAAATGTCACCATCTCCCAGAATTGAAAAAATTGCAGCAAAATACACACCATTTTCTGCAGTCAAAAACGCAGGAAATGGTGCGCTTTTGCCGCAGTGGAAAGTCTGCTACTTTCAACGGAATTGGCGCAGAAATTTTCTGCAGCAATTCCATTACGTGTGGACAAACCCTAAATGTCACCTTTAAATAAAGTTGGTTGACGTTTGAGAGGAAATGTCTTATGTTTGTATGGTTCAGTGTGGACCTCTCCGGCACTGAATACACACAAATATTTTATATGCCACAGTAATCCATTAAAAATGACAACAGCAAAGCCCCAGAATAGTCAGTTGCCCCATAAAAAGTTTCCGGCACTCCCTTCCCCACTCATAGAGCCAACCACAATGCCACTCACCAGCTCACAGGGAATTTGCTGCAGTCTATATTCAATGTAGATACAATTAAAAGAGGTGGTGGTTGGCACCATGATACCCCGGAGCACAATGGGACCTTGGGATGCCACTGCTGCGGCCCATTCACCGGTATTGCAAGTCAATGTGTATAATTCCATTGAGAAGAGTTCTGTTCAGCACATACGCCATATTCAATAACCCCCCTGACACTTTTTGTGCCACAAACAATGTGGCATATTTACTATTTAAAATGTGCCAAAATTATGGCTCCAAGTATGCCAGAATTGATGTTGTATATGCCATACGCCGCATTTATTAACGGCTATGTACACCTTTGAAATAATTTTTTTCATATATAAAAAAATGTGTATCAGTGTGATTGGTGCAACTTTCAAAATACTTTTTAATAAAAATTATTTTTACTTTTGAGATACATATCCTGTATACAGAGCAGTTGTATCTAGTGCTGAAACCTGTATCAGTCAGGTCAGCGGCACTGACAGGTTCAGTGTAAGGGTATGTTCACACGGCTTATTTTCGGCCGTTTTTCGGACCGTAAACGGCCGTAAAATCTGAAGCAGAATGCCTCCAAACATCTGCCCATTGATTTAAATGGGAAAAACGGCGTTCTGTTCCGACGGTCCGTCTTTTACGTGGCCGTTTTGAAAAACGTCCGCGAAAAAAAGTGCAGGTCACTTCTTGGGACGTTAAGGGTGAGGCCACATTGAGTGGCCATTACACGGTCGCAAGGCGGTCAACAACTGCGCCGGCACCATGTTTGGCGTGGCTGTCATATACCCTGTTAATGTCCGCGCGTTAATGCGGATAAAACATCCCTTTATCTGCAAAATCGTGCGGCCATAAATTAATGCACCATTTACGGCCGCATGATTTTGCAGGTAAAGGGCCGTTTTACCTGCAATAACGCGCGGCCATTGACAGCTGCGCCGAACATGGTGCGGGCGCGGTTGTTTGCCGTGTCGCGATCGTGTCAGGGCTGCTCTGTGTGGCCTTAACCTCAGCGGGTCAGGATAGAGCTGTTATCAATCACATCTAAGTTCATAACTATCGATTATGTATTCAGGTCAGGATACAAAGCAGCTGCATCTCAAAAAGTAAAAATATTTTTTATTAAGAGGTATTTGGATAGTTCACACCAATGCACCAAAAAATTAATAAAAAGGATTTCAAAGGTGTACATAGCTTTTAACTGTTTTAGAAACTTCTGAGCTCATAAGAAATGAAGAGAAAAAAAATAAAAGAAATGTGCACACGCGGAACTGCAACGCATGACAAGCGTGTCCGTTTTTTGCGGACGAATAACGGACACGTTCATGTGAATCTAGCCTAAATGGTATAAGGGAGAGAAAAGTGTCTAGCAACATGTTCCAAATTTCTCATACTGCAATAAATATCGCACATCTTTTGATTTCCTTTTCTAAATTGACACTGTCTAAACCTTTTACTTGGGTCAATTATCGGGAAAATGAGTGTTCACAGAGCGCTAGTTCCTGTACGTTCATTGGCTGCTTGTATCATTTATGCAGCTGAAAATATTATCGTTGTGGGAAGCGCATCTCCCGGGGTAAACAGGACGACATGATACAAATGTATGGGGACCAGCGATCGGAGTAACCAGCGCTCGTCCCCCATACTAGCTCCTTGTGAAAAGAGAAAACGAGCGCCTATTAGCGAGCTGTGTTATTGATCGGCGCTCATTTAAACGACCATTACGGCCCTATTACGCCGGCCCCTTTTGGTGGGTGCAATGAGCGTTGATCGGCTCTCGTTTGCTCCTTTCAGAAGGAGCTATGTATGGGGACGAGCGCCCGTTACCATATATAACTATCGTGTTTGCAGTGCGGGGGATGTACGGCCGACAACGATAATAGTTTAGTAATTTAAAAAGATACGATCTGCAGATGAACGAGCGTTTGCTCGTTCATCTGTGGATCGCTGTGCTGTTTACACAGGGCAGTTATCGTGAACGAGTGTTTTATAAACGCTCATTTGCCCGATAATTGGCCAGCGTAAAAAGGCATTTAGACTCACCAGTTTTGTATGCCACCAATTATTGTGACAATTCAGCCACTACGTGAGTTATTCAATAACATTCCGTTCCTATTCCTCATGCAAATGGATTTTAACCTGAAATATCCAAAGTCCATAGTTGTTCTCTTCTTTGAAACGTAAAAAGATAATAATAAATAAATTATAATACAAATCAGCTGTTTTTTGATTGTCTGATTCTGGGAAAGCTGAGTAGCCATTATAGCCACTATATACAGCTCCCACAAGTGTTGCTACAACTTCCCCAGACTCCAATTCTGCCCATTTGTTGAATAACCTGATCCAGTATCTCGGCATTACTAGTTAGGTTTGATATTTAGGGCACATTCAGACGCGGCGGAATTGCTGTTGAATTCCGTTGAGGACAGTCCGTAGTGGAATTCTGCAGCAGCCGTTTTTTTACATTTGTTTCTATACATTTTTAGAAAACTTAGTTCAGACGTTGCAGAAAATAACTGTGCGGAGATCAGGCTGCGGTGCAGAATTTCCCCTCCGCAGCATGCTCATTACATTGCGGAGAAGAAGCGGAATATCACTGCGTATTTCAGCCTTTGCAATGCAAAAACTGAAATCTGCGGCAAGTCCGCTGTGATATCTGCAACGTCTGAATTACCTGTCAAATATGCAAATGTTGGTGCAGATTCGTTGCATAATTGCTCCAAATCTGCACCAACATTTGCAGCGGAAAAATTCCGACAAGTCTGAACGTGCCCTTAGGACTCTAAGAAAGCTGAGTAATTACCCCAGTCATATTATCTGCCACCCAGCTTTCCCAGAAGCAGATGAGTGAGGACTGCTGAGAGGGCTCTGTACTGGTGCAGCACTTCTCAGCAGAGTCTCCAGCACAACTCACCAGTAAGTGACAGAAGAAGCAGCAGCTTCCTGTGCGCAGAAAAAGGAAGAAGCCGGAGATGTAATCAGGATGTGGGCACATTACACTGATCTAGTCCCAGCAGCACAGCCATGAACCCGGAGGAGCAGACTGTCACCTGGCTCATCTCCCTGGGGGTCCTCAACTCCCCCAAGAAGAACATCTGCGACCCACAAGACTTCTTAAAATGCTCCCTCAAGGATGGGGTGGTGCTGTGCAAACTGATGACCCGGCTGCTCCCGGGCTCTGTGGACAAGGTAAGCATGGGGTTAAATCCCACCTATATATATATGGGAGCTATGTCTATATATATACTTCTATTTAGATATAGATTGGGATCATTACTGCTGTGATATGGGACTGTAGACAAGAGGGAAACGCCCTGATCTCTGTAGATAATGTCCCACTGCTGCAGCCATAGTCCCAGGTGGGTATGTGAGAGCTGTGCTCTCCAGGAACTACAACTCTCAGCATGAGGCCCTCAGGGCATGCTGGAAGCTGTAGGCTTATGAAAGTTGCAGGGCTATAGGATCAGGCTGGGGGTTCTGTGCTTTGAAAGGCAGGAAAGTTATACTGAACTGTCAAAACTTTCAGCAAACATAAATATTCATATTCAGGTAGATAAATAAAGTAGTGAATTGATCTAAATGCCCTGTCCCTGATCAGTCAGTCTCTTCCCAGCCTGACATGGCTGATAGCAGGGAACAATAAATGTCATGGTCAAGGATAGACTTTAGGGTTAGTGTCCCTTTAAGATCAGCCTGTCCTTAGTATGTTATATTGTGTCACACATATGTTTTGTGCATTGCCTATGGCAGAACAGTCAGGAAGCTTGTGCAGAACTGTGAGAACTTTGTTTATGCAAGTATTAACCCAATAAGTGCACATTCCTAAACACGCGTCACAAATTCTTTAGTATCCTTATATCTGCAAGTACGTTATTATTCAACATCCAAGTAGTAGAGAGATTTTGCATAGTTTACACTGGTTTAATAAGTAACGCATTTAAAAGGGTTTTATAATTTTTTCGGAAATATGGGTCATATAACAGCGCTAACTATTCTCATGCTCTGTAATATATTCTGTGATGAATATATGTTGGAACTTGAGCTGTGGGGTGTTGCTAGTTTACGTGCCCACATGGTCCTTCCATAGACCTCAATGGGTGTATAACATCCATATGGATTACTATGTGAATGTGTTTCAGTAAATAAGTACCGTCTCCACAACTAGGGACCAAATTCCTACATACGCTATATTCAAAACTTGGAGCATGTTTAGGTTATGTTCCCACAGTGCAGATTTTGCATGTATTTTTCAAGTCAAAACCAGGACCTTTATAGGTCTGCTCCCTCCTTGATCTAATTTTGGTATCGGTTTAAAATCTGCAGCGTATCCTGTTTGTGGGGGACATACCCTTAGACCTTGTTCCCACAATGCAAATTTGCTGCAGATTTTGCGTGCATTTTTTAAACCAAAACCAGAGTTGGATCCAGGAGAGTAGACCTAGAAGGCCTTCCTTTTTACACATTGCTTCTGTTTAGTTTCCAGTCCTGGTTGTAGGTTACAAAATACATGCAAAATCTGCAGCAAATTTGCACTGTGTGAACAAGGCCTTAGGCCCTTTTAAACATGTCAATTATTGGGCAAACGAGCGTTCACAGAACACTCGTTCCTGATTATTGCCCTGTGTAAACAGGACAACGATCAGCCGATAAACGAGCAAACACTCGTTCATCAGCTGATTGTATAGTTTATGCTGCCTAAAATATAATCGTTGTCGACAGCACATCTCCCTGTGTAAACAGGGAGACGTGCTGCCGATATGATAGAAATGGATGGGGACAAGGGATCGGAGTAACGAGCACTCGTCCCCATACATAGCTCCTTGTGAAAGGAGCAAACGAGTGCCGATCAAAGAACTGTGTCGTTGATTGGCGCTCATTTACACGGCCCACGTCGGGCCATATAAGAGGGCCCTTACTGTATCAGCCATGATTTTTAACACTATTAACTGGTTGCCGACACAGGACGAGTACGCTCGTCCTGAGCGGCGAGCACTTCGCGCATTAGGACGAGCATACTCGTCCTGTGTGACAGCGTCCCTGCGCGCGACTGTGCGCGCGATCGAGAGCGGGGCAACGGCTGTAATACACAGCCACGGCCCCGCTCTGACAGCGGAGAGAAGAGAAACATCTTCTCTCCGCTGTTAACCCTTTGAACGCCGCAATGACAGCTGATCGCGGCGTTCAAGGAGAGGGGACTGCACATTGATCGCGTCACAGAAAATAACTGTGACGCGATCAAAGCCCATAACTCATATGGCCAGACAGCCCAGGGTCCAGTGAAGGACCCCAGGGCTGTCTGAACATATTTCCTGTTGTTAGGGCATACTGAGGTATGCCCTAACAACTGCCTGTGTACGATCAGTAACAGGCTAATGTACTGGCATATAGATCTATGGCAGTACATTACAGTTACAAAATCAAAATCAAAATGATAAATCCCTTTATGGGATTAAAAAAAAAAGTTAAATGAATGTAAAAAAAAAATAATGGTAAATAAATAAATAAAAAGTAAATAAAATACACAGAAATACAAATTTTTTATAATAAATCAACTTTTTAAAATATAAGTCCCAAAACATGAATTAATATAGACATATTTGGTATTGCCACGACCGTAACAACCTGTACAATAAATGTATGACCTTATTTATGATGATCGGTGTATGGTGTAAAAAAATAAATATTAAAACTGCTGCACAACTGCGTTTTTTCTGCATTTTAATCTAATTAAAAATTTATAGAAATTAAACGATAATGTATTTGTACCAAAAAATGGTACCTACATAAAGTACAACTCGTCCCGCAAAAAACAAAGTCTCATAAAACTACGTCGTACAAAAAATAAATGCGTTATGAGCGTCGGCATGCAAAGAGGGAAATGTAAAAAAAATCGCTCTGTCCTCAAGGCTAAAATTGGCCGTGTCCTTAAGGGGTTAAACGTCTTTTCATATCTTTTCGGACATTTCAAAGGGGGTCTCAGCAGGAGGACCTCACGCTATCAGCATGTTATCAAGGGACTCGTCTACTGAAACAGGGGTCCATGCTCCCGGTATGGAATATTACAGACCAGTAGGCACTCCTTGCACTAATGTATAGTGCTTCTTTGGGGCACCAAATTCTGCTCCTGGAAGATGCTTCTAGGGAAGAATACCTATGCATTGGGGCATGTCATGAAAAATGGTGTCAAATCAGAGGCATGCGGAGGTACTGTATGGGGCCATAGTGGTCTACGGGGGCGTATAACGTATCCATACAACACATCTGTATTATGACCATGTGCATGAGGCCTAACAGTGTGGCATTTATGACTTCTGATGTGTTACACTGGGGACGGCATGCAGCCTGAACATTATACATCTGCAGATATGAGGAAGTTCGATTTCACACCAAGCCACATGGTGTAAATTCAGATCTGATCTCCGCTCCAACTGCTGTGATATTGCGTGTACGTTCCTCAACTAAAGACCGTGTTGGATCTCTTCCTGCAGCCGGTATAATAGGAGTTGTTGAAGGGTAACTAAACTTTTCGAAAAACTTTCGACATGGCGTAGTGAGCACTGAGATCCCCACCGATCTCTAAAACGAAGCTGCAGAAGCGTTTGGGTGAGCACTGAGTCGCCTAGTTTCTGATCGGCTTTCCGATGTACGGACTAATAAACTTTCTTTGAGTCAAAAGAAAGCCGATCGGAAATAAAGCGGCACATCAGTGGGGGTCTCTGTGCTCGGACACAAACCGATCAAAATTTCTGACATGTCACTATGACACGTCAAACGTTTTTAAAAAAAAGTTTAGCTACCCTTTAAGTATAATCTAAACTCATATGGTTGGGCACTATGCACAGTCACAGAAACTACTATGTAAATGGGGACCTCCCTACTCGGAATAAAGAATTGGGCATATTGGATTTTAACATGCCCCATCCTTTACTCCCAGGGAAGAGTGGTCTGACAGCGGCTTATTCCCTTTTCCCCTTTAATGTAAACGTGGACGCTCGGCATGATTATGGTGGAGTCAGAGGAAATAGCTGTCTCATGTATGGCCGACTTAGGGCTTATTCAGACGAACAGGATATACGTCCGTAAAATCCCGCGCGTCGCACGGGCCTATATTAGTCTATGGGGCCGTGCAGACATGTGCGTGATTTTTACGCAGCGTTAGTCCACTGCGTAAAAGTCACGACATGTCCGTTTTTTTCAGCATTTTTCGCGCATCACGCATCCATTGAAGTCAATGGGTGCGTGAAAACCACGCATGTCACACGGAAGCACTTCCGTGCGAACAGCGTGATTCGCGCAACAGCTGTCAAAAGGTTGGGTTATTTGGGGATGCTGATAAAGGATTTATAGGTACGTAGTGGTTCAGATCGCACCAGACTTAATAGGTGCACAAATAGTGTCCCAAACCTGAATATACCATGGCAGTAGGACAACACAGGTGAACTTCAACCTTTAGTCAGTGGAATAGATAACAATTCTTATTCAGTTTGCCCCTCTGTACATGAAGCTTACCTATTGCTAAAGTGGCAGAAAATGTGGAGCTACATATAGGCAAAATGGAGGTCCAACCGCTAAAACAATATATAAAAAAAAAAAAAAGTCGTCCTGGTGATCGATCAAACATAATGGAAGGCGACCATGTAATGCATTGATGAGCCAGGTCTGCCAGAGCGGTCAGTCTCATGGAACGTCTATATGTCCTAATTGGGCGTATGTATAGGGGTTGTCCTTGGAGAGAACCCCTTTAAGAAATGAGTGTTAAATGCTGCCGTCATGTATGTAATAAAATATAAATAGCAGGTACTCTATTCTGACATTTCAGCTAACTTCTGACCCGTCATAGAGACATCTCAATTCTTATAAGTGGGGGACCCGGGCACTGATACACTGCCAATAGCTAGAGTAAAGTACTCTGGCGCTCTTCTGAGCTCTGCTACTGGTGATGGTCTCGACACCCAGACCACCACATATGAGAACTTCTGACAAATCGATATGTCATCAGTAACCGTTTTCTGTAAATGGAGGTGCATTTTAAGTTATTCCTATATATAAATGCCTATTAAATAAATAATTCCCGGTTTATGGAATACATTTCCATCTGTTTTTGTTACTATAGATGAGTGGTCGTAAGCCTATATTTCACAAGCTCTTCCAAAACTACAACTCCCAGCATTAGCACGCTGGGAATTGTAGTTACACAACAGCTGGAGAGCCACAGATTGAGGATCGTTACCATAAATGCACCAATTATCAATATGAAGGCCTTTCGAACGATGGCTGATTTATCGCCATGTTGGTGGCCGTCGTAGGGAAAACTATTGATCTTTGGCTGCTGTGAAACTACATTGCTGGCTGGGACTTGTAGTTCTACACCAAATTTGGATTAACGACCAGCTATGTTAGTTGCAAAATTTACAAGTAAACTTTTCTGTGCTAGTTTAGGAAAGTTCTAAGTTTTAGCAAAACATTTTGTAACACGCAGGATCAGTACATTTGCAGTCCCAGTGATAGAATGTGTCATTCATATGTTTCTTCCTGCGCCTCCTTCCTGAAGCTGGACATATAAGACTAGCAGTCATTGGTAGTTGTGTAGAAACTGCAATTGGTGAGTTCTCTGGGACTTTCTTATTGGTCAGAGGAATTTTCCAACCCAGTTTGCTTTCTCTTCCTGTCAGTGAATGTATACACTGTGGGACAGAGCAGCCTTCAGTGCAGCAAACTACAAACTGCCATATACAAGGTCAGTGGATGTTTTTTTTATTAACCCATCATTGCTTTTTGCTTTATATCTGTTCTGTGTAGACTTTACAGACCGTGTCATGTTGGAAGAGATAGATCACAGATCTGCCTAACAAACTCTGCTGCCTACATATGTGATGTACAAGCAATCTGCACTGCTGGTTGGAATAGAAAAGCGTTTCAGCCTAACATGAAAAAAAAAATCACTAGTAAACACTGGTCCGCAAGTCGCTCTTTTTTGTCATATTGTTAAAAATCCCACTCTGCTGTTTTTTAGTTTTATCTCTTTATGGGAAAGCTGGGTGACAACCAATATGACTGCTATTACAGAGACCGTAGAGGTTGTCACACAACTTTCCGACATTTTTAAATGGCAAATCTCCCTAGTTATCCAGTCATACATCCCCGTTCCTATATGGCTGCATAGAGTCAGTCAGGAGTCTGGAAAATCTGTGTGATAGCTGTATAATTCATTGTCACCAGCAAGGGAAGAAACAAATGTAATTAAAGGGGTTGCCTACTTTGTTAGAAGGGTCCCCCGACTATAAGCTGATCAGAGGCTGTGTTGCTGTTGTGGCCCTTACCCACATTGTAGCTGCTCTCTGCTCCTACGTATAGATGAAGGTCCTGAACAGGAGCCCCCTCCTCGAGCAACCTCAAGAATTTCCTAATGGGGTACTGTATATAAAAGTTTGTTTTTGAAACCAGACTGTCCCTTTAAGAATTAACCGAGTTACATTTTTGAGACGGTTTCAGAATTTATACTATTTAACATCTGTCGTTGGTGGGTTATTTGGGGATGCTGATAAAGGATTTATAGGTACGTAGGGGTTCAGATCGCACCAGACTTAATAGGTGCACGAATAGAGTCGCAACCCAATCGTAATGAAAATAAGTATTCTGCACACAATGCTGTAGTTTGTAATGCCAGAGGCGTAGGCCCTGTTCACACAGAGTTTTTTTGCAGGCAGAAAATTCTGTTTTGAATTTTGGCATTCTTTTCAATAATTAAAACAAGATTTTCTTCAAACTACAGCATTGGATAAAGGATTTATGTTGAGGTTTGGCGTTTGTGACTATATCCTAGTGCTGTAGCTTAGATCGCTATCCGTAAAATATTTCTTTTTCATAGTGGTGTCGCCTGCACAATTCATGTTTAATGTCCGATTTAAATCCGTGATTCCAGAGATAACTGAGTGAATTGTATGTGCAGATCTGCGCTAGATGGAAATATTTGTGTTACTGTAGAGTTATTATCAAAACTTCATCCATCAGTTTATAAAACAATCTACAGATGATCAATATTTGTATCTATTAAATAATCGTCTGAAGTTTATAGCATTCTCACATGGGGAAGTTTGACCTTTGTAAATGCTTTAGGGTAAGGTCTCGTGCACACGACCGCAATTTATCCACATCTTTTCTATGGCCCCATGCATACGATCGTGATTTGAACGGATCATTGCGGGGGATGTAAATCCGGACTGCAACTCAGGACATGTCATTTTATGGTCCGGATTTGCGAATTCACCAATACTGGTGAATTGTTGTGGATCTGTGAGTCCTGATGACACACGGATGCACAGCAAGGGTTTTTTGAAGTGCGACGATCCACAACGGAACCGTGGTTTTGCAGACCGCAAAGCCAATCCGGTCGTGTACGTAAGGTCTAAAGCTCCGCAGAGCAGCATTGACTTGGCTGCGGTTTAGCCAAAACCGCACCGGCACGCTGTTAATGGCCACGCAGTGTTTTGGGTAAAACTACTGGTTATCTGCAAAATCATGTGGCCATAAGGGCCTATTCATTAATGGTTGCATGATTCTGCAAGTAAACATTGAAGGGGGTTTTCCCATGAAGGACATGTATGACGTGTCCACAGGATACGCCATAAATGTCAGATAGACACCTCCCATCTCATTTAATAATCTCATTACCCGCCTTTGAACCCTCTCCAGTTCTCCTGTCATTTTCACTATGTGGAGCCCAAAACTGAATTCCATATTCTAAATGTGGACTTACAAGGTGATTTATACAGGGGTAATATTACATTTGAATCCTGGGTTTTTATCTCTCTTTTTATACACCCCAAAAACCTATTTGCTATCTGTTATAGCTTTGTCCATTCTCCGTGCAGCCTGGCCTCATGGGATGACACTGCAGCCCATGTGATTGCGGCACCTTGTGATTCGCTGGAGCAGTCACATGAGATGAAACGTCATCCCAGGAGGCCAGGCTAGATAGAGAACAGAGGAGTATTAAAGGGGTTGTCCGAGATAAAATGACTATGTGTTAATTCTTGTAATTTTATTAATATAAATACATTTGTAATATACTTACATTTTCCAAAGTGGCCCCGTTGCCAGATCCTGCCGTGGGGTACTTGACGGGTGATGTCACTCTCTGGCCGCTGTGTTGATTTTCAATTATTTTCCGGGTATACGACACGTCACTTGTGACGTGCCGTGTATGGGCTGTTCTGTTGTAACGCGCATGCGCGGTCCCTGCTGTTATCTCGAACAGCAGGGACCGCGCATGCACGTTACGGGCTGTACAGCAGAACAGTCCATACGCGGCATGTCACAAATGACGTGTCGTATACCCTGAAAAGAATTGTTTGGTTACTTTGATTCCATGTCTTTGAAAACTCAAATGGCCTGATACAAAAAGCAAAGTCAAATTGGCCATTGGAGTGCTCTTAATGGCTCTTATAGTCTATAGTGTTTTGTACTGTATGAGTTCAAGCATTACCATAGACTGTACCTAGGAGCATAACTAGAACTCATAGGGCCCCATAGCAATGGTTAGGACGGGGGCCCCACAACTTGTTTACTATTCGATCATTTGTTCAGTGGACCGGAGAGCGTGCCCTTTCATTGTCCGCTCCAGGCAATGCTGGGCCACAGTAGCTCTTCCTCTTCGATATTTTGACAAGATGCACTAAATGGTGGGAGATATTGATTTCTGCTGATGAGCAAAAGTCCGCAAAGATATTGTATGTGTGCGTCTGCATGTATGTATGTATGTATGTATGCATGTATATATGTATGTGCGTATACAGCGCTGGCAAAAAGTTTTTACACTAACACAAATTTTAGTTTTTACAAAGTTTGCTGCTGCGGTTTTTATAGTGGCAATTTGCATTAACACTAGATTGTTATGAAGAGTGATCAGATGAATTGCAATTAAGCTACTGTAACAATTAGGGTATGTTCACACGGCGGGGGTCCGTAACGGCTGAAATTACGGGGATGTTTCAGCCTGAAAACATCCCCGTAATTTCAGCCGTACCGACATGTGCAGGTGCTTGAACGCCGCGTCAATTACGGCCGTAATTAGCGCTGCTATTCATTGGAGTCAATGAATAGCGGCTCCAATTACGGCCAAAGAAGTGACAGGTCACCACTTCTACGCGGGCGTCTATTTACGCGCCGTCATTTGACAGCGGCGCGTAAATATACGCCTCGTGTGAACAGACAAACGTCTGCCCATTGCTTTCAATGGGCAGATGTTTGTCAGCGCTATTGAGGCGCTATTTTCGGGCGTAATTCGGGGCAAAAATGCCCGATTTACGTCCGTAAATAGGCCGTGTGAACATACCCTAATAGGGCTGGAAACACATCAAGTTTTTGGTACAGATTTTGATACAGTTCTTTTCAGCCACAGCCAGTGGATTCGATAGAAATTGGAAATATAAAGGAAGAGTTTATACTTCTTCCTCCTAGATCCACTTCTGTCTAGCAAGGGTTTTTTGAAGTGCGACGATCTGCAACGGAACCGTGGTTTTGCAGACCACAAAGCCAATACGGTCGTGTACGCGCACCAGAAACTCGATGTGTGTTCTCTACGTACATATAAATATTACAGGAATATTAAATAAGTACTAGATTCCTGACATATTCCTAGATATAACATATGCGTTTATATGATCTATGTTCACTTACTGTCCACATGGATGAGGCCTAAGTGACAAACCTTTCCTTCCCACTCCTCCAGGCACCAAGATGAGTGTTGTAACAGTAAAGGGTAACTAAACTTTCAGAAAACTTCTGACATGTTATAGTGACATGTCGGAAGTTTTGATCGGTGGGGGTCCGAGCACTAAGACACCCACCGATCACTATAACGAAGCGGCAGAAGCACTAGGGTGAGCGCTGAGCCGCTTGGTTTCTGATCGGCTTTTCTCGGAAAGCCGATGTAACGGTGTATGGGCCCATAGACTTTCTATTGAATCCGTAGACCGTTACATCGGCTTTCTGAGAAAAGCACATCTGGTGCTTCGTTTTAGCGATTGGTGGGGATCTCAGTACTCGGACACCCACTGATGAAAACTTCTAACATGTCACTATGACATGTCAGAAGTTTTCTAAAAGTTTGGTTACCCTTTAACTATATTACGAGATCAGATCATATGTAGTACATTGGTAGTGAAGTTCCATTTATACTCTTCTGGAGAACCCCATTAATAGATTAGACACACAACGAGTAGTTTGTAACTAGTAGTTATCGCTGATACTTGTTATCAAGGAAACTGTGTGTGTTAGATATATAGATATGAGATATATAGATATCTCGTGGTAAAGAATGTTTTTGTACTTATGTAATTTTATTCTGTCTTTAGTTTGTTGCAGAACCAAAAAGTGAAGCTGACTGCATTGAAAACATCCGAGAGTTCTTAAAAGCATGTAGCTCTCTCCATGTCGAGGTGAGTTTCGGTATCACTTTTCCATCTATTATGCATGAAGTTGGACTGCAGGTAACATCAGAAGGCTATGAATGTTCCTACTAGGTTATGCCACGTATGACCTATGTATGCAGCTTCTATTGTAAATGCAAACAGTCCGGTTGTGTTCTGGGGCGGGCTAATCTCCCACCCCTGAAATTTTACTTGAAGGGTTTATCCAGGATGTGAAATGTTTTTTTTTTGTTTTTTTATTGGGGTCTGGATATGGAATAAATACACCAAAATAGCAATATTTACCTATCCTTGCCCCTGGCGATCCAGTGCTTCCGGTAGTGGTTTGAGAGGGCTCAGCGGTGCTTGCTGCTGACAAATCATATTTCTGGCATATTGCATAACACATGACCTGTGAGCTCTCCGATTGGCTACAGCGGTCTCATGCTACGTGCACATAAACAACCACCGGGAGTGCCGTCGTAGTGTCACCTATGATTAAAACTAATCAAACTTATCTCAGGTGTGCTGTAATGTGGACACAATGGGGGAAGTGTATGCAGTTATGACAGTTTTTAGGATATTTGCAAAAATATGTCGTTCATGGCAAACACCATATTTATTATAGGTTTTGTACGCATTTAAAACGATAAAAATGGCTATCAGTGTGTTTGGTGCAATTTTCTAATTCGGTTTTATTTAAAAATATTTTTACTTTTTGAGATACAACTGCTTTGTATTCTGTACGTTCATAACTTAGATGTAATACATTCAGACCCGCTGACACTGAACCTGTCAGTCCCGCGGACTGAATGGATTCAGATCTCAGCGCACAATAGATCTGCTCTGTATACAGGATACAAAGCTGCTGTATCTCAAAAAATAAAAATAGTTTATTAGCAGCACTACAGGGCAAAAAGTGTTAGTGGTTATTGGTTGCTCTTCTTCTAACCTGTTGGTATCCAAGTAGTTCACACATCAGCAGGAACAACTGTATACCTGATGATACGTGGACTACGTGGATTCCAGGAGGTTTCTGTTGTTAGTCTCCTGGCCTAAAGTAACCACAAGGGGCTGAGAAGAAAATAGGACAATACACACATTTATATACATTGCCACAAAGTGCATTTGTTTGTTTTTCCTTTAGTTTTAGTTGTTGTTGTGGCTTGTCAGAGGAATGTGTATGATATGGAATGATGATATATTTTGACTATCAGATTATCTCTAGTTCTTGCATGTTGGTGCAGAACATTCTATATGCTTTTTTTTTTTTTTTAATTATAAATGTGTATTAAAAATAAAATTACTTTGACAAAATCCTGTTTGTTCCCCTCCCAAGGCAAACAAAGCAGTGTAAAGTCAAATGAAGTATAAAATGAGTCCAGTACAAAAAGCCAAAAATATCAAAGTAAAGAAACACACGTGTTGAGCACATTGTGTAATTTGTTACATTCTTGATTTCTAATACTACGTCGACTTGAAGAAAGGAAACTTTTTTCCCTTTTTTTTTTTTTTTATATATTTTTTTTTTTATAGTCAATGACTTTATTTATCTTGTTCCGTATTGTAACTAATATTTTGCATAAATTAATGTTTGGGGAAATCTGAAAATTATTCTTATTTTCCCCAGTTAAACCTTACGTTCCTCCCCTCAAATTCATACTACCCAAGGGTATCCTGATGGTTCTTCTGGCCTTCTTGCTCTGGGGCATGAGAGCCTATGGGCCTGCATAGAGTTGTGTCATGATTTCTTTAGTGGTGTCATGAGGTGCAGGGAACCTGTACAATTGCACATGGTGTCCGTACAGGTCTAATTTACCAACCCATAGGCACTCTGTTTGCCGCCATATGGTGCCTGGTAAATTTGGAGACACATAGAGATACAGAGTATTTATTTTTAATGAGAATGGGGAGGTTTATGGCAACCCTCCATGCAGGATCCTACCTTTTTATGATTGAGGGTAAACAGACCAGAATAACCTCTAAAATTGACTTTTCTACCTTGGTGTAACCTGTTCCTTCCAATATCTGTAGTTAGCTTCTGGCTGCAGAATGTTCTATCTACAGCCAAACCTGTCCTGCACCTTTTTAAGTGAGTTCTCATGTTTCCAAAGATGGCACAACGTCTCCTTATTAAGGGGAAAATGTTTCATGTAGCACCTTGGCACTATGCACCCCTGCTCTGAGCATTAGACGTTCGATGCATATTGAGAGAACTTCGCTTGACGCATTACAGACAATTACCTGGAATGCCTTTAGGCAAATATCCGAAATATCTTAAGTTCTAAAACATGTAAGTGGTAAGCAGCATGCCTCAAAGGGTTAATGTAGATCGATCACTTGCGGTTACCTTAGAAATCTGGGCTTTAGTCATTTTGATCTTTAAACGATAGACTGATATTAATAAGTATTGTGCTTTGTTTACAGCTATTTGAAGCTCATGACCTTTACACTGGCGAGAACTTTTCTAAGATATTGAACACCCTTACTGCTGTCAGCAGAGCTACTGAAGGTAAGATGTGACACCCGACAGAGCTCTCATCTATTTAAGGGCTCATTCAGACGAGCGTGTATCTCGTCCGTGTGACAGCCGTTAAAACAACGGCCGTCACACGGACTCATGTATTTCAATAGGGCCGTTCACACGACCTTTGTTTCAATGGAGCGTGTGAGGGGTCTGTGGAAAAATAGGACATGTTCTATTTTACTGCATGTCACGCATCCCTCCATAGACTCTAGTCTATGGGGAATCCGTGACAAAGCGTCCCGCACGGGTGCACTGTGGACGTGAAAAACGTGCGTTTTTCACGTTCGAGGTTGCCGACGCTCGTCTGAATGTAGCCTTACAGCTTCATGTCAATGTTTTGGTTTGTGTGGGAGCAAACTAATCTTCAAACCTAGCTACAGCTTTGGTTAACACATTCGAATATATTCATATTTACCTTTTAATATATCAAGCACCAACATATTACACAGTGCATGTGCTTAATCAAGACGACATGTACAGAAGCAATACAAAGTAGAAGACGTGGCCCCTGCCTATATGAGCTTACAACCTAAGTGGAGGGATATATCGGGGAGCTACATAAATAATAATTCTCTAATCTAGTACTATTATAAAAATTGCTCACTTTACAATTTAGAACTGATCCAATAATAACATGTAGCAATAGTAATAATAAAAAGACAATGGCAAAACAACAATATTAACATGTAGTAGTAATAATTATTATAATAGTAATAAAAAAACATAATGAAATAACAACAATAATATGTAGTAGTAATAATAATGACAAAACAATAACATGTAGCAGTAGTAATTATAAAAAATGATAAAACAATAACATCTAGTAATAATTATGAGAATAAAAATAATAATGACAAAACAGCAATAATAACAAGTAGTAGTAGTAATAATAATAAGCAGCAAAATAATGACAAAACAACAATAATCACATGGCTCTAAGGTTCTAGCTCACGTAGAGTTTTTGCTCTGTTTTTGACATGGAAACCGCACCAAAAAAAGCCCGAAACCGCCTCAGGAGGCGTAAATTATTTCTTCCCACGTTTCCTTCTCTGACTTTCCATTGACATCAATGGGAGGCAGAGAAAGTGTTTTTCTCAGTTTTTTTGCCCACTACGCTCAATGACCGTGGCCGAAAAATGCGTTAAAATACACGGCAAAGAAAGTGCAGGCATATCAAAATCTGCCTCAAAATTCCTGAAGGACTTTTGAGGCAGATTTTTCTGCCTGCAATAAACTGTGTGTGAACATACCCTAAATATCACACCTCACATTACCTTATAAGCCATCCGCAGTATAAAAGCTGCTGCTTGTGGCAGTCTGCAGTTTGGGAACAGTACACATTCTATAAACCCTTAGTGGCAGGCTTACAATAACTAGCAGCTGACCAGAAGCCTCAATAAAAAATAAAAGACAAGCATATACTGCAATAAAATGTTCAAATGTAAGCCCCTCCCACTATAACCATGGCCACACCTCCAGAACCATCTCTACACTAATGTGTTATCAAATATTGATGTCAATGACACTCCCGAATTAAGTTAAATACCAACGTCCATATCAGACTGTCCACACATTAAGGCCCCATGCACACTACCGTGCTCGTAATTACGAGCATGGCCGGGCACGGCCGGCCACGGGCAGCCGGCCGTTATTCCGAGCCGTGCTCCCATTATAAAGTATAGTAGCACGGCCCGTAAAAGAAAAAAATAGAACATGTTCTATCTTTTTCATCGGGACGGGCACCTTCCCGTGAGAAAACGGGAAGGTACCCGTGGCCAACAGAAGTCTATGGGCCCGATATTTCGGGTCGTAATTACGACCCGTAATAACGGGTGTTTTTACGGTCGTGTGCATGAGGCCTAATGCCACGTAATACCTACCCGCTTCTGCTGCCAGAAATTGTGACCACCTTAGCTAAAACATCCTATAGACTGCTGACAGAGAAGTAGATGGGGATTTGAATTGGCTATGTTATTTAAATGCTTCAGCTGCTTAAAGGGGTTGTCCACTACCAGAGAACTGATGACCTATCCACCGAATAGGTCATCAGTATGTCATCGGTGCGGGTCCGACACCCAGACCCCGCACAAATCAGCTGCTCTGGTTGCCTCCGGGCACCTGATGTCATTACACAGTATGCAATGTGTGGCGCTGGAAGCAGTTGGCTCTGTACATTGCATAACGGCTGGGTTGAACTGCAGTTCTGCTCGTATTCACTTGAATAGGAGCAGAGCTGCAGTACTGCAGCTCGGCCGCTATTCCATGACTGGAGGCAACTGCTTCCGGCATGGACGTCTGCCCGGAGACAGCCAGAGAAGCTAATTGTTGCGGGTATGGAACCCCACAGATCATGTACCTATCCGGTTGATAAGTCATCAGTTGTCTGGTCGTGGACAACCCCTTTAAGGGAACGACTCTGAAAATGCCTCAGAATTAAAGAATTGTTATTTATGTAATTCCCTATTATATTAACTAAGGATTAAACAACATTTTGAGACAATGTGCGCTTTTACAATCGTTTTTGTTTTTTATTGCTCCGAGGCATCTAAAATACAAAGAATGAAGCAACTTTGCAAATGGTAATAATTAAAAATATCTTAGTTTTGTGTATACAGCTCCTATTCAGTCCCATGTTTCGTGTGTTACTCTTTTTTATCTGCCGACTCTTCTATTCAAACCGTATTAATTGTATTACAGATAATGATATTGTAAGATAAAAGGAGGAAAGAAATCCCCTGATTATGGTAGTAATTCTATTTAAATATGAGACTCTATTGTACATTATATTTTAGCTACGTTTGTGCTTTTTTCTTGATTATTGTCCATTATTATTTTACTAATATTTATATCTTTGTACTGTGTTGTGTTTGACAGAAGAGACGCCAAAGAGGCCATGTTCTCGAACGTCTTCACATTCACATAGCTTCACAGCGTCCTCCCAGATAAATACGCACGGAACAGATAGTGTAACACGCGTGCTACGGAGGCAATCGAAACCTATGGTAGGTCTCTGCATGTGAGCCTTGCACACACTTTAATGGGGCTTTTGACATAAATTGCTATCATATTCGCTTCACCACAGTTGTTGGCTTCGGTCCCTCTTATGTGAGTTGCCACATTTACCCTTATGGTTTAACCCTTTCTGTTTAACTTGCAGCAATTTTTTAATCAAGGAAAGAGCATCTCCAGTGACCATAGTGTTTCCTGCATAGGGACAACTACGGTAGTACATCTATATGTTGATGTCTCAGCCGTTAATTGTCAATCCTTTCATAATTTTGTCCTAGTGTGGCATGTAAGCAAAGGAATTAAAGCGCATGTGTCAGATATCCTCTGCTAGGGTAGAGTTAGGATGAATGAATTCACTATTTTCATGTAAAAAGGGCTGATAGAGAGAGCCTGTGAGTCCTGCTTCCCCCGCCCATACACAGTGATTGACAGCTCTCAAGCTGTCAATCACTGGGGGAAGCAGGACTCACAGGCTTTTTCTATGAGCCCTGGCAGCATTTAAACATCTTTTTACAATAAAATACTGAATCAAGTCATAGAAAAGTATATGTCCACAAGCTCAAAATCATCCCCTCTATCCTATGCTGCCCTCAGATGGGAAACCTGACCGATCTTTTTGGCAAAAATAGAATGAGCAGAAGAGCGGGGGGATTTGGTGGAGCATCCTGATTGGGAGGCAGTGGTCAATTGGGTAACCAGTAACCTTTCCAACTGTATTAATTTATTCTGTCCTGTCTTGTATATTCTGAGTTCATTTACTTTATTTCTTATCTTTTTACGCCTTTCTCTTTGGTTTCGTATCAGGACATGACGGGAAATGGCAGCAGTCAGTTTATTGTGAAAGCAAAGTTTAATTTCAATCAGGTGAATGAAGATGAATTGTCATTTTGCAAAGGTGACACTATCCATGTCAACAAAGTAGTAGACGGCGGCTGGTGGGAAGGAACGTTGAATGGCAAAACGGGCTGGTTTCCTAGTAACTATGTCAAAGAATGCAAATCTAATGGTAAGTGTCCGGTTCGGGCCAATCGAAAAGAAAGTGTTTAAAATTGCAGTTATGTTTCTTTAGCTACTTCATATAAGACGGCTTTCTCCTCAGACCCCTATAAACATGCATGATTGGGTCGACAGAACCTGCATCTTTACTGCCTTTGGGAGGGGGATAAGTGGCTGCATGGCAGTCTCGCAACACTTAGGGTATGTGCACACACACTAATTACGTCCGTAATGGACGGACGTATTTCGGCCGCAAGTCCCGGACCGAACACAGTGCAGGGAGCCGGGCTCCTAGCATCATACTTATGTACGATGCTAGGAGTCCCTGCCTCGCTGCAGGACAACTGTCCCGTACTGAAAACATGATTACAGTACGGGACAGTTGTCCTGCAGCGAGGCAGAGACTCCTAGCATCGTACATAAGTATGATGCTAGGAGCCCGGCTCCCTGCACTGTGTTCGGTCCGGGACTTGCGGCCGAAATACGTCCGTATATTACGGACGTAATTAGTGTGTGTGCACATACCCTTATCTCTTCAGGAAAAGCATGATCCAGCGTGTTAAAATCCAGATTTTCGTTTAGTAGGACAGCTCCCATACAAAGTAGATTATTGTGTGGATAGCTGTACCAAAATATCTGTCTGGTTTGGTAATTGTGCTATATATTCCACCAATGTCCATGGCTCTGAATATCTAACAGTCTGCGCAGAGTTAGCGGACCCTGTCTTTATGGACTTGTAACATTTTCAGCTTGCGCTCTTATACCGCTTAGTTTCAATAAGTAATTTATTAATTTGCTTTCCAACGGCATGGACCCTATACAGAGACCAGGACACATTGAAGAAGTATATAAAGCTTGGACCTGCTGCATTGAATATTACAGAACTCAATCCACATACCTTCGAGAAATATATGGGGGCATTAATGCGAGGTACACTTTAAAGGGGTGGTCTAAAACCCATTTTCGAAGACCCTATTAGGGAATTAGATAAGAGTACAGAAAAGGGGACCCCACCCCTTCATTTAATTCTATTTGCCAAAGCCAGGAGCGACTATATAGACTCTCATACTCTGGAGCACATCTGTGCATTACGCGGACAGCCCATTGATTTATTTAGGAACTGAGTAATGCTCCATTTCCCCTGTGGTGGCGCTGCAGGGGAATTGAATACTTGCTGCTGGGTTCCCCAAGAGATTAGAGCTGATGACTGGAACCCCACCAGCAGGACAACGTATGATCAGCATAATATCAGGGGATCTTTTAACAAAAAAGGGATTGGCCAATATCCTGAACACCGTATCTCTGTTTAATTGTAGCATTAGAGACTATTAAAAAAAACAAAAAACACACACAAGCTTTCTTCATAGACCTGAATCTTTTATTGGAATCTGTCCTTTTTATGAGTGGGAACGAGCCATTAAGAAATCAAATTCTCCACCGTTGGCAGCATGTCCGCCAGCAGCGTGCTAACCGGCTGACAAGGAAGCTGCAGAAGATTATTAGATCGCTCCCACTTCTAAAACAAATCATTCCCATAATGGAAATATAACCGTAAATTGCGGAGAACACAAATAAATAAATATAAGTACACCCTAGGCTTGTCGAGAGTAAATCTGCACTTTGACTTGGATTCAGCCATTCTTCATGTCACCAGCATTGTCAATATGAATGTATTCGCTCTTCTAGATAAACCACTCTCCCCAAAGGGACTGAAAGGTTGTGACAGCGCTCCGCTAACCAAAAATTATTACACAGCGGTAAGTATTTCCTATTTAAATATGTTTAATACATAGAAATAATTGCTGCATTCTAGTAGTGGATACGCAGGAGATACAGATAATTTTAATATATTAATGTGCGGCATTTTGTAAACTTATACTAATGTATTAGGAAATTGAATAAGAAGCAGTTTCCTGATGTTTTCATAGCAGAAGAATTGCGCCCTTTATAACCCTGGATTCTGCTGGCGGACTGTCAGGGGTGACGGTATTTGATGTATATTCTATATTTTATAAGGACACTGCAATGATATTTAGAAAATTAGTTTTGCCATGAAATTATTATAATGTTTCTAATCTTTCAAGCCTATAATTTACCCAAAAGCGACATGAAGTATAACTTCTTATATTTAAGCATAGTTGTGTCAAATGACGCATTCGGATCCTTTCTATAATACAGTGAAAGCGCTTTAAGACGACCTTTCAAAATTTCAGTGAAAAATGGTCTCTTAGAGGGGGTGGTTCTCTCATAGAAGAAGGCCAATATTCATAGTATATGGAGGCATTGAAAATCCATCAGTGAAAAATCTAGGCTAGATCAGGGGTCATTTCTTAAAGAGGTGGTCTTTTGGAGAGCTTTCACTGTAAGTCTAGGTGGGATGACCTCATCTAAGGAGATCTTGACCAATTTGGCCATGAATGTGATCGTCAAATCAGATCTGACCTCCAACATTCAAATCTGGCCATGCCTGGTCAACATTGACAGACACTGCCAGCGAGGTTCTTATGGTTGGTCCATTTTTGGTATCCACCACAGGAGGAATACATTTACAAGTTATGGTCCATAGACTGGTTCCTCGTCTAGCAGTATAACCTCATTGAGCAGAGAGATAATCACATTTTTTTCCTATAATGCTAAGAACTGAATGTAATTCTCTATTTTAATTAAAAGGTGTTGCAGAATATTCTGGAAACCGAGCGAAGTTATGCGAAAGAACTTCAATTACTGTTGACCACTTACCTCCGGCCTCTTCAGACGTATGATAAGTAAGTTAGGTGGCAGTTTAGACTTTTATCTTTCTTGAAATATGTACATGTATCGCTCGTGTGATGATCACAACCCTTACTTATTACTTCCTTCAGTGCCGTGTATATGGCATCAGAAAGGCTGTTTTTGGTGCAGTTGTTTTTTTAACCAAACACAGGCGTAGATGCAAGAGAGAGGAGACATATCCCTCTTTTCTTTATACTGTTCCTTCTTTTTGAATCCACTACTGGATTCGGCTCAAAAGCCTGCATCAAAAACTTTGCGTTCGAATCCAACGTAATATTGATGTTTCTCCAAATATGATCTTCTTGCTGTGTATTTCTTATTTTTTCTTTTTTAAAATTGCTAATTTTCGCTGTGTTTCTTTTAAGAATTTATTTTAGCGTTTTGTTTTTTTTTGTTGTTGCTAATTTTGTTATTTTGCAATGAAAAAGGCGGCTCTAATATAGATTATACCGTAAATCTAAAAAATTGCTATATCTGTGGCCAATTATAGATGACTGGATGCTGATTGGTGAGTAGATTGCATGATAACACGGTCACACACGATTTGCGGTACAATTGCAACAATATTACAGCTTGGTGGCAACTTTTGCGTCGCCTTATGAGCAAATAAGTTGCAAGTGACTTTGAAAAAATCTCAAAGAATCCAACATGGCCAGATTTTTTTGCTGTGGTTTCTTGGTTTCTTGTTACTTTTTTTTTCCCCCCTCTATGAAAGCATTGAAATCCCCTTCGAGGCGTGGTAATGAAATTGTACCACAAATTGTGGGCAACTCTGTGTAGCTGTAATGTCCTAGCCTAAATATATGGCAGCATACGGATACTGTATGTGCTAGTAGGCTTTTTTTCCCCTCGTTGACCTCAATGGAGGGGATTTTTTTTTTTTTTGTGTTGTCATCTGTATGTTTTTTTTGTTGCTGTGATCGTGCAGTTCTGAAAAAATGTCACCTCGCCTTGTGTCAACATTAATGAAAGTAGCTTCAGTAATATAGCAAATGCCGCGGCACTCACCGATTTGGTAAAATCGGTGAGTACCGCAACGTTTGCTCATGCCCTCTGGGACTATAAGACAACGTGTGTCTGCTGACGGGTCTGCCGGGCAAGCTCAGGAAATATGAACTTCCCAGCAGCCTTGTAGGTTATTGACCCTGTTAGATCTTTCTATTACTGTACCGATCTAACTATGGTTTACTTCTAAAGAAAATCCTTGCTTTGCAGGTTATGTGCTGGAGACGTTACATCGTTGCTTGGAAATTTTGAGGAAATCGGCACGTTTCAGCAAACGCTATGTCAGACGTTAGAAGAAAGTGCAAAGTAAGAATCTATGATACAAAGTAATTACTGTCATTGTTAGACAACGTGTGTTCGTTTCCTCCCTGCAGTCAGACAACACTCTTAACGTGATATTGTTAAGGAAGGTTTCTGGCTAAACTCAAGAAATCATTAGTAAATGTAAGTCCTAGAATTGTCTTCTTCGGTCAAGTTGCTAAATATTCTTTTTAGCTATTTCCTACTTTTACCTGCTTCTTGGACTTTTCAGTGACCACCATTACGGTTCGGTTACAGCTCCCGTAAGTGTTGTCATCCTGCTTTTCCGGACCCCTGAGTGACATTACTGCCATTAATATCCGACCTCTGTGAAAAAGCTGTGACTTGTTTTGCCTTTTTCTGGAGGCTGCATTGTCAGCCCATTATAGTCAGTGGCCGACAATGCAGCCTCTGAAAATTGGCCTGATGAAGATGCCGGTGCGGCATTGAAACGCGTAGCCTTTTATCATCTACAATAAACCTTTTTCATTAAATTGCATCTCATACGTGACTTATTACAGTTCACGGGTCTGTATGTCATCCAGAGTGTAGCAGCGCCCCTCGGAGACTCTCTTTTTACGATTATTGTAGAGAAGTATTCGGCACACAGACAAATATGATTCAAAAATTCTTTCGTTTTATTTGTATTGTATTCAAATGCCATGGGCGGAGTGCGTGCAACGTTTCGGTCCAAGAAGACCTTCGTCAGGCACTAGAACCCTGTTGGCGTGGATGTATCCTGCTGATGAGCGCTGCTGTTCATATCGCGGCTTACCGCTCGTTTTTGGCGCCAAATAAAACGAAAGAATTTTTGAATCATATTTGTCTGTGTGCCGAATACTTCTCTACATACGATTGGGTTGGGACCCTATTCGTGCACCTCCTATAGGTCTAGTGCACTCTGAACAAATACCGTAGCACGATTATTGTTCTAGTGATCAGTGGGGTCGCAGCAATTGTAGCCCCACCAATCGAACAAAGGTCTTTAGTGAAGTAACCATTTTGAATTTAGAATTCGAAACAATTGCGGGACTACACGCAGTTTTCCCGTAGCACTACAGTTACTGTTTACAAGAATACATCGAGTCGTATGTACATGCAACTCATAGGATTTTCAATTGACTATTGTGTGACAAATATATCAATAAAAGTCACGGGGGGGGGGGGGGGTGTTGCAAGTCGTTCTTGAAGCACGAACCAGTTGCTACAAAACTTTGTGTATAGCCTGACATGTAATTGTGGTGTAATAATCGTCTTTTGAAAGGTAGACTGTACGAAACAGTTCCTAGATTTTTCCACTAGATGTCACTGTTACAATGCAGCTCTCTGAATGGGCGATACAATAATATTATATTATTTCCTATAATATCATTTAATATAACTGTAACCTATAATTATCTATCTATCTTTAATAAAATCAGTAAATAATGTATATTTAATATCACATTACAGATTCCATAGAAATTATATTAATGGACTTTTTTTTTATAGCTTTATATAAATGTAATCTGTTCCAAATTGTATTCCCAGATATCCGGTATTACATGGAGGGAAATGTCTATTTGCAAACACTCACCATAGATTCTGCATACATTGTTCAGCCGTGACATTAAAACCACTGACAGATGAAGTGAATAACATTGATTATCTGGTTACAATGGCGCCAGTGAAGGGGTGGGATATATTACGCGGCAAATGAACCATCAAGTGATGTGTTGGAAGCAGGAAAAATTGGCACGTGTAAGGATCTGAGCGACTGATAAGGGCAAAATCATGATGCCTAGATGACTGGGTCATCTCCAAAACATCAGGTCTTCCTGTTATGCGGTGGTTAATACCTACCAAAAGTGGTTTAGGAAAGGACAACTGGTGATCCTGCGACAGGGTCATAAACGCCCAAGTCTCGTTGATGCACATGGGGAGCGAAGGCTAGTTTGTCTTGTTCGATCCCACAGAAGGGCTACAGTAACACAAACTGCCTCCTGTACAATGCCAAAAATGCCTACAATGGGCACGTGCGCATCAGAACCTGACCATGGAGCAATGGAAAAAGGTGGTCTGGTATGAGAAATCACGTTTTCTTTTATATCATGTGGATAGCCTGGTGTCACTTACCTGGTACCAGGGTGCGCTATGGGAGGAAGGCAGCCTGGCGGAGGCAGTGTGATTCTCTGGGCAATGTTCTGCTAGGATACCTTGGGTCCTGACATTCATGTGGATGTTACTTTGACACGTACCACCTACCTAAAAATTGTTGCAGACCAAGTACACCCCTGTATGGCAATAGGATGGTTTGAGGAACGTGACGAAGAGCTCAAGGTGTTGACTTGGCCTCTAAATTCCCCAGATCCCAATCCAATCGAGCATCTGTGGGATGTGGTGGAAAGACCAGTCCGATCCATGGAGGCCGCACCTCATCACTTCCAGGACTTAAAGGATCTGCTGATAAAGTTTTGGTGACAGATACCACAGGACACCTCCAGAGGTCTAGTGGAGTCCATGTCTCGATGGGTCACAGCTGTTATGGCGGCACGAGGGGGATAATAATATTAGGCGGGTGGTTTTAATGTTCTGGCTGATCGGTGTGTGTCCATAAGGATCTATTGTATCTTGTCCGTATGGGCAGTTATGATTTATTATCTTCTTCCACTACAACTACAGTCCCTGAGATTAATGCTGGGGTTGTATTTAGATGCAGGATATATTGGTAAATCACATCCCCTCCTCAGCTGAGCTGCCAGGCTGTGCTAATATGTATTAACATTATTGTCTTACAGGTTGCCAGAAAATCATCAAAAAGTTGGAGGTTGTTTTCTGACGCTTTTTAATCAGTTTAAGTCTTTATATTTGACGTACTGTGCAAATCACCCAATAGCTGTCAATGTCCTCAATCAGCACAGGTAAGTCCCTTACATTACCTTTCCTAGAAGAGCTCTAGTAACACTGGACTGTAAGACCTTCCCAAATAAAGGAAAATAAGCAACAAAAGATTGCAGACTAAAATCTGGTGGTCTAGGGAAGTGGAGGGGTAAATGCCTACTTTGCTGGTGGTCTACAGCAGTGGAAGGTTTAACCCTTTCAGGGCCAGACTAATTTTCGTTTTTATGCTTTTGTTTTTTCCTCCCCGCCTTCAAAAGGTCATAACTCGTTGACACAGCCATATGAGGGCTTAATTTTTACGGGACAAGTTGTACTTTCTAATGGTACTATTTAGTATTATGTGCAACGTACTGGGAAGCTGGAAAAAAATTCTGAATGGGGTGGAATTGGGAAAAAAACAGCAGTTCCGCCATTTTCTTATGGGTTTCTAACAGTGATACCAAATTTATATAGTTTTTGTTATGTTTTAACACCATTAAAAAAAAAAGTTTGAAAGAAACGAAAAATTTTTTGCATCGCCATATTGTGACCCCCATTTTTTATCTATATATAAGACTGTAAGGAGTCTTTTTGTTAGTGGAAAGATGTTGTTTTTATTAATACCTTTTGTGGGAATGTCTGGCATTTCGCTAACTTTTTATTAAATTTTTTGTGGGGGTTGAAGAGGCAATTCAGCCATTTTGACCTTTTTCCTTGCTACGACCATTTTGGATAAATAGTTTTATAGTTCGGGCATTTTCGGACACGGGGATACCTAATGTGCTTATGTTTATTTTTGTTCATTTTTCTATGTGATCTAGGGAAAGGGGGGTGATTTAGAATTTTTTTTTTAAATATTTTTTTTAAAACTTTTTTTTTTTTTCCTACATGTGTTTTTTTTGTTTTTTTTAAACTTTTATTTAGCCCCCCTAGGGGGCTTGAATCTGCGATCATTAGATGGCTTATGCCATAGACTGCAATATCACAGTGTTGCAGTCTATGGCAAAATTAGTGCATTTCTATTGAGACTTGCCACAAGCAGGTCTCACTAGCAATCTTCCTATAGCAGGGCTGGGAGCGTTTACAAGTCTCCCAGCTGCTATAGGAGTACACCGGCTCCCGCGATCTCACCGCATGGGAGCTGGTGACAGGCCCAAAGCCAAAGGGGCAGTAAAAACCCATCAGATGCCATCACATCTGACCGGCATCTGAGGGGTTAAATGCTTGCGATCAGAAATTTTTCTCATCGCAAGCATTGCTGCTGGGTCCTTGCTGTGTAACACAGCAGAGAGCCGGTGGCTATGTTGCCCGCTCTACTTCTGAGCTTGCGCCATCTTTAAATACCCTTTCCCGACGTAAATATTCACATTAGCGATGGGAAAGGGTTAATGCCTGCTTCCCTGGTTTTCTAGGTCATTGCAGGGGTTAAAGTCTGCTTCCTTGGTTGTCTAGGGTGGTGGAGCGGCTGCCGGCTTCCCTGGTGGTGCATGGTAGGGGAGGTGTTAAAACCCAATTCCTGGGTAGTCTAGGGAAGTGGAGATGTTAAATATGTATTCCCAGCTCACACATTTAGGGCAAATCCATAATGGCTTGCTCGGCTGTTTTTGAAACTCCCATAGAACTGAATAGAGAGAGCTGCACCCATTCATGCATTCATTCTCCGACTGGATGCAGAAGCAGCCGGCCGCCTCACCTTGTGGGACAGGGATCTGGGGACCTCCATTTTCCACAAAGGTACACGTCCCAGAGGTGGGACCCACACCTATCGCATGCAGGATATGCCATAAATGTGTGAGTTGGGAATACCCATTTAATACCTGTTTTCCAATGGTTTACACATGTCTCCAGGCTCCAGCGATGTCTCCTGTGTCGCGTATCTTCTCTCTGACAGGACATTGAACGTGATGTGCTCATACCTTGTAGCTATTATAAATTACATCCTGTATTACAATCCAGATCTGCATTCACAATTCTACAGGCTTCAGAGCTGAAATGTCAGCATTCCCCGCTGGCTCACTGCCTGTACAGAACTTGCTCTGGTGATTTCAATTATGGAAGTTTTTACTCCAGGGACTATACAGTAATCTGACGTAGGAAAAAAATCTAACTGTCCCAATGCATTATAGGAGCTAAGCTGTAAGGAACGTATCTGACTACAAGCTTGTTGACTGTTTCCAATAGCAGCCATCAGAATCATGATTGCTGCTCTGGAGTATAATACACACTGTAACTCACAATCGTACAAGCTAAGTAATGCAATGTGGTTACAAAGGAGATGTAGAAGGGGAGTTCAAATATCTTGCAGTAGGCCTTAAGGCCCTTTTACACTGGCCCTGTGTAAACAGGGTAGAGATCAGCAGATGAACGAGCAAACGCTCGTTCATCTGCTGATTGTATCGTTTTAGAAAACGAAAATATTATCGTTGTCGGCAGGACATCCCCCTGTGTAAACAGGGAGAAGTGCTGACGACATGATAATAATGTATGCGGACGAGCGATCGGAGTAATGACCGCTCGTCTCCATCCATAGCTCCGTGTGACAGGAGCAAACGAGCGCCAATCAACGATGATCGGTGCTCGTTGCACTGGCCAAAATTGGCCGTTGTAAGAGGACCTTTAGAGTACAGGCTGTACACTGTGTCCTATACACACACAATAGGCTTTCCTGTTGATGAAGTAACTGCTAGGAATTGTAACTGTCACGCCTATTGTTCCTATGGATAAAGAGTTTTAAGTTCATAACATCATTTTGGGGAATTGTTGTTTATGCAATTTTCTAAGACATGCAGGAAATTGGGTGAAATTAGATACAATTAATCTCACAATTGCTGATAATGTATAATTGGTGTCATTGAGAAGGAGGGCTGTCATCTTACTGGTGAAAGGTGATACTACAAGTTGTCACAAAACTGAAGAAGTATCCTTAAAGTCCATCTATACTTACAAAAAACTTTTGACATGTCATAGTGACATGTCAGAAATTTTGATCGGTGGGTGTCCGAGCACGGAGACCCCCACCGATCACTAAAACAAAGCGGGCAGAACCGCTCAGGTGAGCACTGTGCTGCTTTTGTTTCTGCTCGTCTTTTCTTGAAAAGCCGAGCAAGTGGTGTACGGGCTCGACGGAAAGTCTAGGAGTCCGTACAACGCTCGCTCAGCATTCCCGAGCAGCTTTGTTTTAGCGATTTGGTGGGGGTCTCAGTGCTTGGACAACCCGACCGATCAAAACTGCTGACACTATGACATGTCAAAAGTTTTTTGAAGATCTAGGTACACCTTAAGAAATAACAGAACTTTTATTTTAGTCCTCAAGATTAGCTCTTCAGCTTAACAGACGTATTGTCAGGGTAGTTTCCTTCTCCCTGTTATTTCACACCGAATAACCACCTCTGTAAATTGAAAACTGAATGCATGCATGGAAAAAAGTACACCACACAGACAAATTGGTAGACCTCTTTCCCTCAGTCAAGTAGGAAGTGAACTAACTTTATTTGAACAAAGAACACAAAGAAGTCTCCTCTGTAGGAAGGTGGGACGTGCTTAAGCCCCATTGGCTCCTCAGCTGTAAGTTCTTCTGTACACTCCTCTTGCATTCCAGGGGCGGTGTCTCCATAGGCGTGCCCCTGATACATTCTCCATCTTGTTTCATTTACAAATCTTTGTGTAATATACTGATTTTTAGTTTATATAAAGTAATAATGTTTTTGCAAACAATATACATAGTAATGATCCCTGACAGTATCATCATTTTCACAAAAGGAGTAAAAAAAAGTGATATTTTCTGGCTTAAAAGTATATAAAACTTGTAATTACAGAGAATTCCGCTCGCTGAGCTACACTGTTTCCGTAAGTCTCATAGAAATGAATGGTCGTTACAGAAACATCGTAGCTCGCATGCTACGCTGCTTCCGTAACTGCTATTCACTATTATGGGAGTTACGGAAACCGCGTAGCTCAGCAAGCCACCCAGTTTTCTTCTTCGTGGTCGGGAATCACACTTGTCAGCCGGAGCACAGAGCGGTTTGAAAGGGGGCCCCGTTCTAGAGATCGGTGCAGGTCCCAGAGGTGGGTCCTGTGGATGTCATAAATGTCCCTGATAGGAAAACCCCTTTCTTAATAGTGCCAGCCAATACTTTCTCACCCGGTATCTCTGCCAAAAAGAGGCCTGTAAGCTGTCATCAAGCCGCTACTAACGTGTCACTTTCATTCTTTCGGAGACTCCCAGACAGTCCAGAATGGTTGACAACTATAATATATATCTGGCAGTTTTTAGTTACCAATAAAAGTGCTCTCCTATTTACTTGTTACTAATAATCCAGCACTTTTCTGCATCTATACAGGTTATCTGAATTTCCCTGTATTTATCGGTGTTGTTACCATGATCATTACCTACTGACCTATTGAGTACAGGGTGACATTGTGTGGTCTAGAACTCTAGGTCCTTGTAGGACAAATGTAAAATTGGTTCTGTACTTTTAACATGTGCTCTTATAAATCTCAGGAGCCATGGTTATATGGAGATTGTGCATTATTCACATTTGGACTTCTGTACAGCATCGTATGGATGATCTGTGTACATTGAAGTCTCTCTATATACTCAAGTTTGGAGGATTGTGTAAAAAAAAAAACACTAAAAAGAACCCAGCAAATGCTACAAGTACTTGGCCCCTATATTTTGTACATTGTTTAGTATTAATTTGTTATAAAAGTTTGTAGTGGGTTGTTCTAGTTTCCTATATAGCCGTGTCCAACTATACAGTAATGTGTATCTCTGTGTCTGTGATGACTATGGCGCCAACTAACTGACTCCTTTATTAGCGATGAACTGGAGAGGTTTATGGAGGGACAGGGAGGCACCAATCCAGGAATTCTGATGCTGACCACAAGTCTCAGCAAACCCTTTATGAGGCTGGAGAAATATGTCACTCTTCTTCAAGAACTGGAAAGGCATATGGAGGTAAATGCTTCGCGAAATATGGCCAGAATGTCATTGTGTGTCTAAGAAATACTATTATTGATAATATTAAATGATGATAATATTGAACAACAACAATATCTTCACGTAAGTTCTAGGGAACGGTCGGCAAAAAAGCACACCAACAAAAGTGTATATATTAAAAGAGAAAGTATATTCTATACAGAATCAGTCAAGCAGCATGACATTGCTAAAAATAAAATAAAAAATACAATCACAATAACATGCATATAAGTTGACGATAACACCAAAACAACACCTCAAAATCAAAGAAAGATCAACTAAGAAATCAACATCGCTCGCCAAATTGTAAGAATTTTTCTCTTCCACCCTCTTAGTGATTTAGATTCTAAGGTTACGCACAATAAATGAAATACAGGAGTGAGTATATAATAATGTATATTGTATAAAGAGTGAAATGACTGTTAAGGCTCATTCAGACGAGCGTGGTTCTCGTCCGTGTTCTGTGCCACATGGACCCTATGATTTCAATGGGGCTATTCACACATGCTAGGTGCGTACAGCCTGACACCCACATATAGCTGCTAGACCTTGTGTCCTTAGCAACCAGTCTGTCTCAAATGACTCAAAGCTGAGCTAACCCGGTGACAGCAGAGAGGATGCAGCTTAGCCGCGGTGCAGTCATTCTGTACAATTCACTATCTCCCCCTGCATTATTAATCCGATTTTTCTAAAAATATATTTAAGTGGAGAACCTAAATCTTGGGTATATATTATCTCTGAGTATGTGACCGGTTACAATATGTCATGATCCTTGTAAAATATATATGTAGAACTCTGAATGTCATTTTTAGATAATAAAGTTCTCACGCTCTTTCTTGAATAGGGAAATAAATTTACAGCTTTTACTGAATAATATGTTACAGAATAATTTATGGAATAATGTCATTTCTAGGGAAGGCATTCAGAATCTGATTTACTGCCATGTAACATGTGCAACCGTGAAATATATATATATATATATATATATATATATATATATATATATATATATATATATATGTGTGTGTGTATATCTATATCTCCACACAAATATAGCAAAGCAAGCCACTCTGCATGGAAATGGCTTAGTCTTCAGTCAGCAGAAAGATGTGCTGAATATTTCTACTTAAAGGCTTTATTTGCATATTGCCTTACATCGCTGCAATTTCAGAAACCGCAGAAACAAAGTTAAGGAGACGGTACTGATTTTCCACAGTACCCAGCAATCTGTTCTGTTCTGATATCTCCGTCCCAACACATGAAAGCCCCCATAATAATGTTTATCCTCTAGATATATAATATGCACACAGCAGAAATGGTACACACTAATCTAGTTCTATATCACTGTGCCTTTTGATAAAATAAACCAATCAGAACAACCGATGGAATTATTGTCTGTCTTTTTAATTGTGGCGCAAAAGAGAGAAATAGGACAAATCGACAGCATTCCAATGTTGTAACAAGAAATATTGATATTATTTAGTATTTTAGGGTCAGGACATGCTTAAAGGGAATCACCACCTTTTATAATCACGTCGTTTCTCAGTCTAAAATTCTGTTCTGATTAATTTCATATTATATTTTTATAGCGGCCGGAGCTCCTTTTTTGTAAAACAGATCTCCAAATCCCCTGCATAGACAAAAAGGATAACATTCTGCAGCTAACACTAGGGGCAGCTTAAGAGATTAGAGGGGTTATCCACTACTGGACAACTGATGACCTATCCAGCGACTATGTCATCAGTATATCATCGGTGCGGGTCCGACACCCGAACCCTGCACCAATCAGTTGCTCCGGTGGCCTGTGGGCACCGGATGTTATGGCACATCATGCAATGTCCTAAGCCGGAAGCAGTTGGCTCCGTACATTGCATAGCGGCCGTGCTGTCGAACGGCAGCTTTGCTTCTATTCACTTGAATACTACCTTCTTCCGGCATGGACGTCCGGTTCCCGGAGGCAGCCGGAGCGGCTTAACGGTGTGCGATCCGGGTATCAGACCCCCACAGATCATGTACTGATGACCTATCCGGTGGATAGGTCATCAGTTGTCCAGTAGTGGACAAATCCTTTAGAGCATACTGTTTTATTGAGTTCAATAAATAAACAATATTCAATATGCTCCCCCTAGTGGGGGCTTCAGAGAGCTAGAATTGTATCATTTAACTTTATATCTATGCAGGAGATATGGAGCTATGTATCAGAAAATCAGTGCTTTGAACGCTATGAAGATATGTTATGAAATTAATCAGCCCAGAATATTAGACCTATTTAGATGAGAAAAAAATTAAAGTAGGACATTCACTATAAAGTGTCAATTTATCGCTGGTGAACCTATACTTATTCATAAGAGATTTGCTTACACAACTATTTCATACAAGATATGTTTTTTTTTTTTTTTTATCAATATCTTCCCCCTTCGCAACTGGTAGAATTCCAAATTACAGAGGAGCGACTTCAATTTTTCAGTTTTCAGATGTATTCTAACCTGTGCCTGCTGACAGTTAAAGGGTTATTCCCAAGTTGAGTCATATATTTTTTTTTAATGTATCCTAAACCTAAATTAAATTCTAAATCTAGTGTTAAAATTTTTTTTAAAAATTCCTTTCCTAACTACCTTTTTTTCCAAGTTGATAACTCCGCTAGTGCTTGGTTATCTTTTATAAAATGGGGCGTGTGCGGTTCGATGTCAATCAATCCGCTCTGCACTGTGCGCTCTCCCGATGTTGCTAGACAATCTTGTTCTAGCAGCAACGGGAGATCCGTGTGAACACCTGTGTCAATTCCTCTCGCAGAAATCTCCCCTCGCAATCCGCTCCTTACACCCACCTCGCTGCAACAACGCCCCCACTCTTTGCAAAAGCCTGTCCCCCCTTTGTAAATCCCTGCTTCCCCCTCACAGCACCAACGCCCCCTCTCAATAAGCTGCATCCCCCCACCCTCCTCGCAGCAACAAACCCCCCCCCCACCCCACTTGTGTGAACACCTGTAACAACTCATACAACTGGAGCTGACCACTGATTCATACACCCGAGAGGTGGCTGGGCTGGCATCTAATGCACATGCGCTGATATGCGCGTTCACGACAACACTGACATCCTCTCCTAAGGACGGAGAGGATATCATTACGCATAGGTGGTCACCGCTACAGGAAATCAGCGGTGGCCAGATCCCTAGGCAACGATCAATAAACAGAGGGGATGTCAGTAAGATGGAGCCGGGATATCTCACAAAGTACAGCATTTAAAAAAAAAAAAAAAGAAAGCATTTACAAAAATGCCCAATTTTCTGTTGTTAAAGGGGTTGTCCGAGTTAAAATGACTATGTGTTAATGTTTGTAATTTATTCATGTAAATCCATTTGTAATATACTTACATTTTCCAATTTGGCTCCGTTTCCAGATGCTGCGGTGGGGTACTTGACGAGTGACGTCACTCTCTGGCCGCTGTGTTGATCTTCAATTCTTTTCCAGGTATATGACACGTCACTTGTGACGTGCCGTGTATGGGCTTTTTCTGTTGTACAGCCCGTACCGCGCATGCGCGATCCCTGCTTTTCTCGAGATAACGGCAGGAACCGCGCATGCGTGTTACGGGTGGTACAACAGAAAAGCCCATACACGGCACGTCACAAGTGACGTGTCGTATACCTGGAAAAGAATTGAAGATCAACACAGCGGCCAAAGAGTGACGTCACCCGTCAAGTACCCCATGGCAGCATCTGGAAACGGAGCCAAATTGGAAAATATAAGTATATTACAAATGTATTTACATTAATAAATTACAAGCATTAACACATAGTCAAAAAACAATTAAAGTTGTCTAAAATCCTCTAATACGTTGTTTTATATATTTTAAAGAAAAATATGCTCAAAGGTTTACATAGCCTTTAACTTTCACTTATGACTTTTAAAAAGGATTGGCTGTTTTTTAAAATATTGATTCTTAAAGGACTACTATCAATTCTATGTAGAGATACCACAGATTTACACTTTTTTCTTAAAGGGTAACTAAACATTCCGAAAAACTTCTGACATGTCATAGTGATATGTCAGAAGTTTTGATCAGTGGGAGTCCGAGCACTGGGACCCCCACCGATCGCTAAAATGAAGCGGCAGAAGCGCTCGGGTGAGCGCTGAGCCACTTGGTTTCTGATGGTCTTTTCTTGGAAAGCCAAGCAATTGCTGTACAGGCTCAATAGAAAGTCCAAGAAAAGCCGACAAGAAAGAAGTGGCTAACCCGAGCGCCTCTGCATCTTCGTTTTAGCGATCGGTGGGGGTCTCAGTGCTCAGACCCCCACTTATCAAAATTTCTGACATGTCTCTGACATGTCAGAATTTTTTTGAAAGTTTAGTTACCCTTTAATGAAGCCGTTCTAACTAATGTACCTAGAGCTTCTTCTAGGGGAAACTGTATTACAAACACTGATTTTTACATGTATTTTTTTGTACGTCAGTGTATACCCTATTAAAGTCAATGGGGAGAAAAATAAAACAACAAGGCTACAAAAAACCTGTCCGTGAATGGGTATACTGTGATTTAGAAAAACAAAATACCTGACACATTGTAGAGAGCAAGACTTTTCTAAATTCTGTTTGCTACAATGTAAAATCTGACTTCTGCAGTAAAATACTCAGTGGACAGGCTTAAAATAGACGGCAAATCCATGTACAGATAGGGAAGCTCCAAGGATTTTTCTGTCTTCATTGAGCTAAGTGGATCGACCCCATTTGTACAGGTAGAGATCTTGGTAAAAGATGATGTGTCTTAGGGAATTGTTTTTTCAGTTTCAATGTATATATGTGTAGATTCCCTAAACACGTTATATCATTTGAAATGTGATGCGAAGGTTTAATTTTTTTTGCAAGCTGCTTTACAAACCATTTCCAATGCTGCTCTGGGGAAAAACTACCGCAGAACCATAACCGATAGGAGATACTGGGGCATTAAAAAACATGCCCTTTTTATGCTGCATTGTATGACTAGCAATTTGAAACATCTGACAAAAATGTTTAAAATCCGTTACGAGTGAAAGTGCCTTAAATTTCCCCCTTTTTTTTTTTTTTGTTGAATTGTATGTGACGAGATGAAGATAGTGATTTGTATGTTGTATTACACTTTATCTCGTCCCCATCAATAGGAAAAACTAAACCATAGCAATGATTCTTCTTCTTGTTCTAGGAAGCACATCCAGATCATAAAGATCTTCTGCGAGTCACTGCATCATTCAAGGCTCTTGTGGTAAGATCAGTCTTTCGTCGGAAGCCGCGTGTTTATATATAGTGATTGGGTTCTGAGCAGAGTGAATCACGCCTGACGTTTCTCCACTTGCATAGTATGACACCGAGCTGGATGCAGACTTCCATTGTGAGGGGACGTCTGACTTCAGAAAAAAGTCCCAAGCCGCTTCTACTATTAATTCTCTATTTTGCACTTAATGATTGTACAACCCCCAAGCAGCTTCTTCACCAGGCTGAGCAGCTAATGGTTGTCGGCCTCTCCTGTAAGCATTTATTATTGTCTAGTACTTGCAGAAGGTGATCATTAAGGAGTCTAAAGGGTACACTAAGGAATATGTCTAATGGGAAGCTTCGGTTTTTACCAGAAATTACATTAAAATGTAATATTATGGAATTGCGTTACCAGCTATTACCTGATATAACGCTATTACCTAAATCTGTATCTTTACATATGGGAGCTATCTGATAAGGCTGGCCATACAATCCAGATATTTGTTGGCCATACGATTCTTCGGCCGGCATCTATTCCTCCCGACTCCCCCATACACGTGCATGCGTTCTCAATAGGGAGAAGGAGTAAAGCCGCTGCCAGACTCCTGGCAGCAGCTTATCTTCTTGCAAAACAAAATGATTGGGCATCTAGAAATCCATCATGCTCGATCGTTCTATTTCCCAGCATCTAGTGTCGGGGGAAAGTCAGGACGACGTCATACACATTAGATCGCCAGCCAGTCCCTCTGAAATTGCCGGGTTCCGCCGACGTCCAGGTAAATTTCAACTTCTTCCTGACTGGACAGGCAGTCTCTATTAGACCATCCCAACAGTCCCTCTGAGCAGTTCATTGATAGAATACAGGCTTCTACAGATAGGTGTATTATACCTGTACTTTATTGTCTGTACTACAGCCGTAACACATGGACCCCCTGTGGTTCTACTGTACCAAGCTAAGATCACATAGTTCAGTCCAGTAGAACTGCATGGGGTTTGGGTGTTGCAGCTGTCATACGAACACTAACATGCGAATAATACGAAAGTCATATCAACATCTGAAATTGGCCTGAGGCTGCATTCACGTGGTCATATTAACAGTCTTTTTAAGGACTGTCAAAAACTGGAGCGGTTCCCATCACAGGAAAGCCTGAGGGCGCTTCCAGGACAGCTGCAGGCAATATGAACTTTTCTCTGGCCCTGCAATGATACTATCCGATCACTCCTGATTGTAAAGGCAACGATTCCAATAATAAACTTACTATAGGAAAAGTTCACCTCTCTAATATGTTTAGTGGCTACAAACTGGAGCTTTACTTTAAAAGCTCCAAGCTAAAAATGCTGTATTCACATTTGGTACATTGTACATTGCTACAGGAACTAACCAGTTTCTTTATGAACATGGAACTAAATTTCACTGCGGAGACTTCCTAGAAAATTACTCAATTTTCATGTGATCGAAATTCCGGCTACACAATATTAAACTGGTTCTAGTACTATTCCTTCATTGACGCAATATTCTCCTACTGTTCTGTATGGCATTGGACACATAACTCATTGAGGCAGATTTACAAATACCGTCTTAAGTTTAGGGAGCTTAGAATTAGACTAGGTGCGCCAAATTTCTCACAGTGGCTCATGCTGGTTGATAAATTTGGCGCATCTTTAGATATCATTGTCTAACTTTTTGTCACCTCTTGGTTGGCTTACTTTTAAGACGAAATCTTTTGTGGCAAAATTTTGGCTATATGTGGGGCATGTTAAGTCATGCACCATTCCAGTTTGCCAAGTCACCTTTTCATCAAAGTCACACACCACTTGTCGAACTAGGCGCACAAAAAGTTTTGAAAACCGCTAACAAATGTGGTGCAAAGCACCCTTGCTTAATTTGAGCCCGAATTCTGTTGCATTTTGACTGGTAAATCTGCCCGAATGTCTACCCAAACCTCCTTCTCAGTGCATAAGTTGCACATAACCAGTCAAGACGAAGAGGGAATTTATAGCAGCAAGAAAACGTAAGTTATGTCCTGAAGTTGCTTTTTCTTGCGCAACTTTTCTTGTTCTCTGGTGGGAAAGAGCTAACCCACCTTTTGTAATATGCAGAGTTAGCTTGTTATATAGGTGATAAAACTTCCTGTGACCACTTCCATACACCTACCATGTACTGAAATAGTGGTCATTCAGACAGGAAGTCGGGTGGTTGCTAGGTAACCTGAACTGCCACAACTTCCAGAATATACTGCAAGTATATGATACTAATTATTCTATGTGTATGCAGTTATAACAGTAGACTTGGGCTTTAAATGGTGTGTTCCACCATTTATTATATTAATTGTATAGATAATGTTTGCTGTTTATAATGCTGTAAAAAAACAAAAACTTACATAGTACGGCGCTACCTGGTGTTCAAAGTGCATTGGAATGTGCACGTCCACTTACTGAGTTGAGTAGCCAATAGAAATACTTTTCTGCCCTGCTTGTCAGGGAAGGAGCAGAGCCTCTGCTGTAGCAGTATAGCTGAGGAGATTTCTTATTTTCAGCTTTTTAGGTTCTGCATCCTGACAGCTGATATGAACCCTGGATATGCCAACATACTGTGGATGTCACACAGTTGGGATTTAAATTTTTAGCAGGCTCTCCGTTTTGCTGACAAAAACAAATACGCGCCAGGGGGGTCGCTGTGTTTCGCATCATGGAAAATTATTCTAATAATCAAATTAAACAATTACAATATTCCAAATACACCCTATATTAAAGTGGACTTTAAATAAAGAAATTTCCTGTCCAGAATGTTTTACTGGATTTCCACACTATGTGTAAAGCATCTGCCAGGCACAACTTCTGTGTATACGCCCATAGGTAATCAGTCTGCACCTGAGTTTATGTCTCTGAGACTGACTCCATCTTCCACCACTCAGGATGGCAGGCTTAGGAGTGGGAGAGCCTATCACAGCCTGGCCAGACGGAGCTAGCTCCCGCCCTCTGTCTATTTATACCTGCCTTTCCTGTTCCTCCTTTGCTTGTGATTCTTCTCGTGTGGTTTCCTGGCCCAGCTACAGCTTCTACTATTTTATCCTGCTCCATACTGACCCTGGCTTACTGACTACTCTCCTGCTCTGCGTTTGGTACCTCGTGCACTCCTGGTTTGACTCGGCTCGTTCACCACTCTTGTTACTCACGGTGTTGCCGTGCGCAACTGCCCCTTTTCCCTTAGCTTTGTGTACCCTTGTCTGTTTGTCTCGTGCACTTACTGAGCGTAGCGACCGCCGCCCAGTTGTACCCCGTCGCCTAGGGCGGGTCGTTGCAAGTAGGCAGGGACAGAGTGGCGGGTAGATTAGGGCTCACTTGTCCGTTTCCCTACCCCCATCATTACACTATGTGTATAATTACATAAGCGTACGTACCTACCTACCCACACTCATTATATTAAAGTCACCCATTACGTATGGACCTTTATGTGCACATTCGATATCCTAAGCGTGCTCAGCGCATTTAATTACACTGTGTACTGTGAGAAGGGTGGAGGACAGTGTGGCGTGCGCAGTATGCCACGACAAATCTCCCGGCTAATGCAGTGCCAGAACCAAGCGCTGTACATATATACTGTACAATGCCAGAATAAAGCTCAGCACATAAATACAAAACCAGCACCAAAACCAAACTCAATCTTCCGGCTAATACAGTGCCAGAACCAAGTGCAGTACATGTATACAATACCAGAACCAAGCTCAGTACATAAATACAGCACCAGAACAAAGCTCCGTATATAAATACAGCACTAGAACCGAGCTCCGCACGTGTATATACAGTGCAAGAACCAAGCTCAGTACGTATATACAGTGCCAGAACCAAGCTCAGTACATGTATACAGTACCAGAACAAAGTTCGGTACATATATACAGCAGCAGAACCAAGCTCATTACGTATATAAAACACCAGAACCAAGCGTAGTACATATATACAACGCCAGAACCAAGCTCCGTACATAAATACTGCACTAGGACCAAGCTTAGTACATATACACAGCAGCAGAACCAAGATCATTACATATATAAAACACCAGAACCAAGCTTAGTACATATATACAACTCCAGAACCAAGCTCAGCATATAAATACAGAACAAAACCATGCTCCGTACATGTACTGAGCTTGGTTTTGGTGCTTTATTTATATGCTGAGCTTGGTTCTGGAGTTGTTGGAGTTGTATTTATGTACCGAGCTTCTCTTTGGTGCTGTACATGTGTATTGAGCTTGGTTGTTATGATGTATATTACTCCAGAACCAAGCTCAGTGCATATATACAGCACCAGAACAAAGCTCAGCACATATACACAGCATAAGCAGAAATACAGCTCCGTACAGAAATCATTTGCAAATTCAGTTTAACCCCTGCAATATAAGTTTGTATGGCATGAAGCTACAGCTCCCAGTATAGCCAGAACAATTGTAAGTATATTCTGGGAGTTGCTGTTTCACAAAAAAAGAATGATACACCCATCATCTCGCTGCAGATCATACAGTGACTACAGTGCTGATCAGTCACAGGGAGAATAAACATTTACAATTAGTTACTCACAGGTGACATCTCAGGTTGGAGTCATTAGTTTTCTCTTCTCTTTCCTTTTCCATTCGGTCCAGACCTCTATGATGATGCCTCTTGGCCACGACCCTTTTCTGCAGTTTGCCGCTCAGATGTCTTCGGAAGCTCCTATAAACGAAGATAAAATTCTCATGGTGCTACACACTGTGCCCCTGAATATAATAGTACCATACACTGTGCCCCTGAAAATAATAGTACCATACACTGTGCCTATGAATAGAATTGTGTCAAACACTGTAAAGTAATGCACCACAAATAGTGTCCCCTGTAGATAGTGCCACTCACAATGCCCCCTGTAGATAGTGGCCCCGGTAGAGTCCCCTGTAAATAGGGCCCCCTTTTGCATCCCCTGTAGATAGCGCCCCCAACACTGCCCACTGTAAAAGGAAAAAAACCAAACATATGCTTATCTGTCCTCGTTCCCACGCTGTTCTCCATCGATGCCAGGCCTCATACAGCGGAACGTCGCAGCGGCGCGATGACGCCTCACTAGAGCCGCGCTAGCCAAATCAATTGCATCCGCGTCCTAAGGACGTGGATATAATTGTGTGCAGGAAACCGGTTCCGTGTCTCCAAAGCGGCTGCAATTTTAACAACCGGTTCGTGAGAACTGGTGGGATCCCACTCCTGCACACAGTATATATCTTCGCTACTCTAGATCCCATGTTACCTATCTTCACGGAAAGTATGAAGGAACTATATCATCAGCCGCCAGAGGGGGGAAATAAGTGTTTCTGCTCAGAGCCCACCCCCAGCACCACCTAGAAAGATACAAGGAGGCAAAAAAAAATAGTATTTTTAAATGCTAGAAACATCATAAAGGGCTCAATTCCTTTTATTAAAGTACTCAACAAAGTAAAACATGATATAAAGGCCGGACAACACACATACAAATCGGAAGCCAAATTTGCTTTGTAGTTACCTTTTGTATCGTATAATCCGCAAGAAACCGCTATCAACAGCATTTCTGGACTCTTGGTATGAAAATGATTCTTGACTTAACCCATTTAATGCAGTGATTTTTATAAAGCAACACTGTGTAATGAATAGCACATAAATGGGGTTATGGTAGCTGGTAATGTAAGGGGGTATTATACCTGGCACTGTAAAGGGGACACTGTGACTAGCACTGTAATAGGATGTAACTGAAAGCAGAAAAGGAAAGTCAATCGGGGGGTCTAAGAGGGTGTGGTTGACCGCAGGCCCACTGTGTCTCTCTGGCCAAATGGTCCATATTAACTTGGTGCCCCCTTCTGGATCCACTTTGTTATAATTAGATACCACAACAATCCTACATTATTAAATTACAGGATGTGTATTTTAGAAGATGCTTTGACATGATGGTCTGTTATTAAATTTCATTTAAAGAAAAGGCAAAACAAAATTGATCAAACCATTTTATATAAGTGCAATTTTTTAAGTAGACATTCTTGCACTGAAATGTATTGTCTAGTCCATGTAACAAACCTGTGCTGTTCCTATTCTATATTTGCAACTGTCGTATCATTGTGCTGTTTACACTACAGTACTGGATTTATATCTCAGGAGCCTGTAGGCACAGATTAGATGGCGCTTTAGACTCCGCACATTAAGTAGGCCACACCTTAAGTCATGAACAGCTGTAAAATGAGTGTCTGCTCTTAAAAAAAACAAAACCTTACACTGCGGTGCGCTTCTCACAACATCCAACACCATCTGCATCCTTCTAGGTGTTCATTCCTACAGCACAGTGATGGCCTAAATAACATAACTACACATACGTTCTATATGAATGCACGTTGTGAGGTGTTTTATATGTACATTTTCCCTTCAGCAGGCGCCCTCTCTCCGTGGCTGCCTATAGACATGGGTAAATCCATCCCTGATTGAGTCATGAATGTTGAGAAGCCCTCAATATTTCCTACCTTTTAATAAATGGTCCTATGTCTTATCAGGTGCCTATAACCTTGTTACATGTTTGTGTCAGGTCTTTGTTGTCATTTACTGATAAATGGAGTATACCATGTGTACTATCGTATGTCCTGGAAAGTGACTAATCCAGCATGGATGATGCACGTTGTACCGTTCGTGCTGCAATATGAAGAGTTCCCATATGTGTAACCTGTGTGGGTAGAGTTTCCTTTCTCTCCAGTTATACCTTGTGGTTGTTCCGTATACTTATTGAATCTAAAAATAAAAATTCCCTCACGTACTGACAATTGAGCTACGATGGAAAGATGCAATGTGAAAACGTATATTAAACTCTTCACTATACATTCTGTAGTTATGGAAACCTTGCTTGTCTATGTAGAATTTTTGATCTCTAAATGCAAATTCGGAAAGTTATTTTAGGAACTTTATAACAATGATCAGTTGTTACCTTGTTATGGAGAAATTACTTCTGATTTAAAGCCCTATGCACACGGACGTGCCTGTAATCATGGGCCGAGATTTCGGGAACGGCCGGCCGTGGAGAGCCGCCCGCATTTTCGGCCCGTGCTCCCATACAAAAGCAAAAGATAGGACACGTTCTATCTTTTGCGGTACACTTGTACAGCCCGGACACCTTCACGTAAATAAACAGGAAGGTGTCTCTGGACAATAGAAGTGACTGGGTTCGTAATTGCGGACCGCAACTATGGATGATTTTTACTGTCACGAGCATGGGGGTCTTAAAAAAAATAAAAAAATAATATTCATCTTTTTATCACTGGGAGTCTTTTATTAGTATAGCCTCATGCACAGGACTGGGTATACTGCAGATGGCAATAAATAACCGTATTGTGCACCATGTGATGTCCCGCCATTGATGTAGTTAGCGTTCCCTTTCTTCCCCAATTGGGCACGACTGTCATTAAGGCTCCTCCCAGATAGAATTTATCTGTTCTTTTGCAGCATATCCCTTCCCTTTTTGGCAGCACATCTATTTCCCCCTTTGACAGTAAACATAAGTCTTTTAGATGCCATAGTATCCCATTAAAACAAATGCTGCAGTGTCCCCATTACAAGGGACAGCTGTATCTTGTACCCCAAAAGTGAAAATAAATAAAACTGTAAATTAAATTAATGATAATGGGGAAAATATATAAATTAAAAAAAGAAGTTGAGTTATTTCACCCCAAAAATAAAACTAGGAAAAAGTTAATCCATAAGTACCAGTTTTAGAGCCACTGCATAACGCAAACATATTTTGCATGGGCGTCAGATGCTGGCCACAAATTTGTATCTGTTCTACCCCGTTACCCAATTATTTCTGGGTGATTATTACCTATGCGCATGGGCTGCGTGTAAAGCCTAGAAAGAGAGATACATCTAAAATTACGTTTTCAACGAAAATGTGATATCGCTATAGTACCGATAGCCGTGTACACATATTTGGCATTGCTGTACATGGGAGACTTAGATGATTTGTTTTAGGGTAAATAATATGAATTGGGCTAACTACCCGCAAAAAAAACATGTTTAAAATGCAGCGTTCCAAAAAGTTACATTTTGCATTGGACATCAAGGTCATAAACACCCAGTCAAGAAAGAGTTAAGGCATATTTGACTACAGGTAGCCAAACTGTATCAGAAAATTTTTAACTGGAATCTGATTGGTTGACCACAGAGAATAGCAATGGTTAGGATGTGAGATACTGGATCTTGGTTTTGAAAACTGGTGCAGAAAAAAGTTGAACAGTTGCCCAATGCCCCAGTATTTTAAGAGAGTTGGGCCAGCTTCATACTCTTATCAACTTTAAAGGAGCTGCCTCATCACAGTCAACTCCTTTAATATCAGAGCCGCCACAGCGATCAGCTGATCATGGCTGATCCAGCTACCTAGATCCCTAGTTAATCCTGCCGCTGCAGGGGAAATTTGGTATTGCACCAAATGAATAGCTGTCAAAGTACTACATAGATGACACAAGTCCGCTGGAGTGAGAGCCCCTTCTTGTTAGCGGCTCTCTGCTTTGGCTCAGAGAGAGGGGAAATACCAGTAGGGGACCCCTATCTATGACGTCCATATACCCTAATAACCATATGCCCTTTAACTAATAGTTGGGTGCAAAACTGTCTTATGAATATCCCGCCAGGTTCTATATATGTAAATCATATATGTGTATTTGTGTTTCTATGTGAGTGTAATGTGTCTCATTGTCTCAAATTCGTAAAATAATATCTACTTTCATAATTATTTGAAATTAATAAATTGACAAATTCTATGCTTGGCAACATCAAGCGGGATTGCCCCTTGTATGAAGAAATACTGTTTCCCCCTGAGGTCGGGTTTTCTAGTGAGAAAAACCGCAACATCTCTGCGATGAGTTGTATTCACAGGACAGGTGTGTTTCTCAGAAAATAGTAGTGCTGGAAAAAAGTGGTGATTTAGATAAAGAACAAAAGAGACGTATCCTTCTCTGATAATCTACCCGTTCAGATGTAATTGTCACTTCTCTGGGTTTTCCTACGTGTCTAGCAAGCCACAAACAACTTAGAATTTGTGCAAATTAATTATTTTCTTTCCTAAAAAGTCTTCTTTTTTGTGTCATTGATATTTTATTGTGGGGAAAATGCTAGATGACAGTGAAAATTGCTGCCACCAGAAGGAAAACTTTTTAAGCTCCTGGGCCCCAATGCAAAATGTGTAATGGTGATCCCCAACTGCAATGCATCATTTATAGCACTTGTCTCTTCATATGGGACAACCGCAACCTCTGCCCTCTCTATAGTTATGTCGCTGGTTCCCATAGAGTTCGTTATCCAGTCATTTCAGTCTCCTGAAATGCAAATCCGCTAAGTTAAGCAGTGATCTATTCCTCACACTGATGATCTTGGCAGAGTTGCCCTTCATGGGTCTGAGGAAGCTTCTTTTTGTTTTTTAGCAATCGGATGCATGAAGGTTTATTTGGCAAAACCAATAAAAAATTTTTGGGAAAAAGCGGCTTCCTAGTTTTTGAACTTGCGAGTACACGATACCTGGAAAATGTTACATGTGAATAACAAATTATAACTCCAACTTCTGAAACCGTTATATAATTATAGTAATAGTCATATATAACATTAGTAATGCCTTGAGTCTCCTGTAGGGTAGCATGATATATCGATACTATTTAGATGCCATGCAACCTGAAACGGTTCAATACCGTTAATTCATCTACTTCGATACTATGCTGTGCGGCCATACTGCTTAGTATTGTATCACATGAATGCAGTCAGAGCGGGGCTGAAGCTGTGTAAGGCTATGTTCACACGGAGTATTTTGCCGAGTTTTTTGACGCGGAAACCGCGTCGCAAAACTTGGCAAAAACGGCCCGAGAACGCCTCCCATTGATTTCAATGGGAGGCGTCGGCGTCTTTTTCCCGCGAGCAGTAAAACTGCCTCGCGGGAAAAAGAAGCGACATGCCCTATCTTCGGGCGCTTCCGCCTCTGACCTCCCATTGACTTCAATGGGAGGCAGGAGAAAGCGTATTTCTCGCTGTTTTATGCCCGCGGCGCTCAATGGCCGCGGGCGAAAAACGGCGCGATAATTGCCGCGAAAATCGGCGTGCAGGGAGAGGAATATCTGTCTCAAAGTTCCAAACGGAATTTTGAGGCAGATCTTCCTCCCCCAAAATACTCCGTGTGAACATAGCCTAATATAACCATTTCCCCGCTCCTGACAAGTGTCCGCGCGCGGTCAGCATGAGGTGATGCGGCCGGCGCTGCATTAATGAGCGCCGGCACTGAAGACAGAGAACATGGTGGGTGCATGGCAAAACACCCCCATGTTCTGTCTTCAGTGCTGGCGCTCATTAATGCAGCGCTGGTCGCATCACATCATGCTGACGTGCACACTAGTTGTCAGGAGCGGGGCAATGGCTGTGTTACACAACTGCAGACCCGCTCCAATAGCGGAGATCAGAGAAACCTCATTCAAGGTAATGCCTTGAATACTGCGATCAAAGCTGACCGCAGCATTCAAGGGGAAAATGAGGAGGGATGCCCCTTGGATCAAGTCACAGGTAATCCCTGTGACACGATCGAGGGACATACCATATATGGGCAGACAGCCCATGGTCCATTGAAGGACCTCAGGACTGTCCACCATATTTCCTGTTCAGGCATAATTAGGTATGTCCTAACAACTGCCTGTGTACTTTCCGTACACAGGCTAATGTACTGCCATATAGATATATGCCAGAACATTTTAAAGTTTAAAAATAAAAAATTTATATTAAATAAAAAAATAATACATTTTCATAAATAAAACACACATATTTGATATCGTCACAATCGTAATAACCTGCACAACAAATTTATAGTCTAATTTATGATGTGTATGCTGTAAAAAAAATGAATTAAAAAAACGTACTCCTTTCGCGTATTAATATGAGGCACGAGGTGTCATGAATTTAGTACCTCCATGTGCCTCACATTATTAGTAATTAACCCCATTATGTACCTCACCCATTAACCCAATGTTGTCCATTATTACTATGAGAAATATGATGGGGTTAATTACTATTAATATGAGGCACATGGAAGTACTAAATTCATAACACTACGTGCCTCACATCAGAAAATGGAAGATTTCTATTTTTTATTTTTATTATTGTTGGCAAACTATCGTTTTGGTATTGAGAATCGCAATACTACACAAAGTATCGGTATCGAAGTCCAAATCATGACTATAATTTTAAGATCTTTTAATGAGAAATTTTTATCAATTCCAAATATTGCATGCTAGTGTATATTAAAAAATATAGGAGGAAGACCGTGAAAGCTTCTCAATAGCATTTCTTAGTCATGAATTATTTATTAATCTTGCAAAAGTTATCTAATTATTACAGTGCCAGAAAACACTAATTTATTCTATGATCAATTTAACCTTTTTGTGACCAGTGCCTAAATGTCCACAGTAAAATCTAACCTTTTTGGATGTCGCTTTCTAAGGCCTCATGCACACTTCCATCACCGTTTTCACGGCCGTTTCTCACGGATCCGTTTGTCCGTTATGTGGTTTTCGTGTGTTCTTCCTGTCCGTTCCGTGTTTCCGTTTCAAAGGACGTTGTGCTTCCGTTTGGCTTCCGTGTTTCTGTTAAGAAAATGGAAGGTATCGAACTTTATTTGAACTTGTCACATGTCCCAGCCTGTGAACTTTGGCACGCCCTGCGGTTGCTATGGCAACGGATCCGTCAGAACCGGAGGGCACACGGAAGACTTCCATGTGCCGTCTGTTTTTTTGACGGACCCATTGACTTCTATGGGCTCCACGGTGACGGAATCATTGACCAAAGTAGGACATGCTCTACTTTTGACGGAACGGAATAATGGATCAGTCACAATAACAAAAGTGTGCATGGGACCATTGAAATGAATGGGTTCAGGGTGCTATCAGTGACAAAAACTGAAGTGGGCATGAGGCCTAATGGTGAATTTTTTTTTTAAAAAAAAGAATTTTTCATCACAGTTTGGTCGGTAATGTAGTGCCAATAGTAGACAGAAACCAGAAAAAAAATGCAATGTTCCTTATTTTCTTTCCCCCCTGCATAATTTTTTGCAGTTTGTTTAACCCAATAAATTTACACCAACTAATAACACCCATGTGCAATTTGTCCAATGTACATCATCATTATAACATCCAAGAATTAGTACATTGTCATTATAATGCCATGACTTCTACCCTGATTTGGGCTGTGGTGCAAAGTGTATGTGTATATATATATATATATATATATATATAATATATATATATATTATAAACACACGCAAAAGCAGATGGGGGAAGGACTGGGTAGACAAAAACAATACCTATTAATTGTTGTGGATTTTGGGTATCCTACATTATATGGACTAAAGTTTGTGGACACCCCTCCTAATTTTTGAGTTCAGGTGTTTTTAGCCACACCCATTGCAAAGAGATGCATAAAATCAAGCACACAGCCATGCAATCTCCATAGACAAACATTGATAATAGTATGAGCTGTACTGAAGAGCTCAGTGACTTTAAATGTGGCGATGTCACCTTTGCCGCAATTCACAGAGCACGACTACCGAGGACTGATGCGCATGGCACATAAAAATCTCCTATCCTCTGTTGCATCACTCCATACAGATCCACACTGCTTTTGGAAGTGACTGCAACTCAAAAACTGTGCTTCAGGAGCTTCATGAAATTTACTATTTCAGCATGTGCCCCTGTGCTTAAAGCGAGGTCCAGAAACACATGGTGTGATGAGTTTGGCGTGGAGGTAATTGAGTGGCTGTACAGAGCCCTGACCTCAAGCCCGTCAAACATCTTTGGGATGAATTGGAATGGAGATTATGAGCCAGACCTTCTTGACCAACATCAATGCCTGACCTTACAAATTCTCTGTTGGCAGAATGGGCACAAATCCAGATTAGTGTTCATATAGGTGTGATGGTCAGGTGTCTACAAACTTTTGGCCATATACTGTATATTCTGTGTGAACACGGTGGCCTGAAATATTTTATTACACAATAAACAGAAATATTCCTTATGTCTTTACCCTTGCATGTTTTAGGCACAATGTCAGGACCTGCGGAAGAGAAAGCAATTGGAGCTACAGATCCTTTCTGAGCCCATCCAGTGTTGGGAAGGAGAAGACATTAAGACATTAGGAAGTGTCGTGTATATGTCACAAGTTATGGTACAATGTGGAGCAAATGAGGTATGTGACAGAAATACCCATATCTGCTTCTATCTTCCTCTTAGACAGCTGGGACCAGAGGTTCTCCTTCTCTCCATCTCTATATCGGTGACAACACTGTATCTACACAGAACGTGCTGATTCTGTGTTGTCACCCATGGGCCACTTCCAATGTTGCTAAGCTGTGGCCCAAATGTTTCAGAATGTAGTCCGGAGAATTACATGGACAGTCCTTCAATGGCTCCATTATGAAAAGGTTGTCTGTGGGATTTCTTTAACTGCGTGTTTGTCTGTTGCTCTCTAGGATGTATTTGAGTAACATTTCAGGGGAGACCTGTTATCTCTCCTGACACGTCTATTTTTAATAAATACTTGTATTTCCCATGAAATTCTGGAAACCTCTTTTTTTTAGAACTCTGCTTTGTGACGTTGCTCTGTTATTCCTCCAAAAAATTTATGAATAAAGTGACAACTGGTTGTTACCATTTCCCTTGTCAAAGGGGTGTGTCCGTACACAGTCTAACTTTGTCAGCACTGATTGGACATTGTCAGTCTGTGTAGGGACACGCCCCCAACTGGCAACACCCAGGAGGAATAACAGAAGAACGGAACAAAGTAGAGTTCAAAGAAAAGTTGCTCCAGAATATTTATTTCATGAAGAATGCTATTATTTACTAATACAGACATGTCAGGAGAGGTGACAGGTTTATTGGGGTTGTCTGGTTTAGAAAACCTTTTAGGTAATTATGTGCTAATACTGTGGGTCCCCTATTCAGCACCACAGTAGAGAATGGCTACAAAGACAACTCTGGAGAACCCAGCATGTTTGTGTATTTTATGGCAGTCAATTGATTTTAATGTTCACCTCAAAATGCTTTATTTCCCCTGTGGGGAGGAGGGGGGGGGGGGGCTGCAAGCAAATGAACACTTTGGGTTCCCAGCAGTGAAGAGCCTATTTAACCCCCCATGCTTCCTTTTTTTTTTTTTTGTAAGATACAATGGGGCACATTTATAGACTGATAATTATTCATACACTGCCGATCTCTACGCCAACTAAAGAACTAGTGTTGTATGTGCTGTCTTACCCATCCACGCCCGTATTTTGGGTAACACCACACACATTGCTGAGCAACGCCATACTTTAGAAAGTATCTAGAGTGAAAGGAGAAAAACAAAGAGCACCCGGCACACATCGTGCATCATCTCTTGTACGTGATTCCAAGGGGATGGGGGTAAGCAGTTATGTTGACCTGATGGAGTTGTACTTTAGAAAGTGTCAGCAAGTCAGTCCCAGTTTCAAACAAACTTTGTAATTTGTGTCAAAAAAGATGGCGACCTTTTATGCCGGACGCCATATTTTTTTTAATGCAGTTACACCAGAAAGTTGATTGGTAAATCTCCCCCATTATGTCCAGTCTTTGTTAGATTTTGTATTCTGGTGTGGTGCTGAGCATGTTCCTGATCCGTTCTCTACGTCTTTGACACTGATTGTATTTTATCTTTCTACTGTAATCAAGGAAAAAGAAGAACGGTATTTTATGTTATTTCCAAATGCACTTGTAATGCTGACTGCCAGTCCACGGATGAGCGGCTTCATTTATCAGGTATTGTAGAAAATGTTTTTAGTTTTAGTAATCCTTTTATATTAGTTTTAGCAAATTGCATCTTTTTTTTTAAAGATCACACAGATTCATGCAAAGCTTGCTTCAAACTATAGCAGTCTTGAGACGATCAGACACACACATGAATATGAATTGGTTGTACCTCGGTAGCTGAAAGAGCTCTGGTCAATAGCACTAGATTGTATTTAGAAATGATTCCCCAACATTGTATAAATGTATTATTACATAGAATACACATTTATACAGGTACATTGGGGCAAATTTACTAAGACGGATGTTTCGTACGCCAGTCTTGGACTGAAGCCCGCAGGAGTAAGATGCGACAATTTTATTAAAAAGTACACGCCTCTTGTTCGCATCTTGTGCTATCCATGCTCTACAATGTAAAATCGACGTCAGCTGCGTGATTGAGTAGATTTTTGCTATAATTTAAGCCAGTTTCTGTCATAAAATAAACTAAATTTGTCAGGCAGTGGGTGGCTTCGTCCCTTTAACTAATCCACACGGTGGAAAACACCAGTTGCAAATTATTGCACAATTATGGCCTGTGCCATCATTTGCAACTTTTTAAAGGGAAGCTTTCAGCAGTTTTGAGGGCTCAAAACTGCTGACCGAGCCATACAGGGGAGGGTGGGGCATTTTAAACTTACCTTTTTGTTTCGGTCATGTTGCTTGCATGACCGAGAAAACGGGTTTGAATTCCCCCGGTGCGCTGATCGCTAGTGCCACTAAGACGGGCATTTGACATGCAAGTTCTCGTGCACTGCACGCTGCTAGCCCCGCCGCAGCTCTGTTCAATTCTAGTGAATGTGTCTAAACGGCAAAACCAGCTGAGTGATTGGCTGCTGGAGCCGTCACTCAGAGCATAGAGTAGTACCTGCGAGTGCTGTGCCGGGGGAATCAAACATCAGTTTCTCAGTCATGTAACCTGCATGACCGAGGACGAAGGTATGTTTGAAATACCCTCTCCCTCCCCTATATCGCTTTATCAGTTTTGAGGCCTAAAAACTGCTGACAGATTGCGTCAGAGAACTGGCATAAAGCCCTTCATGAATTCCCCTCATGGAGTTCAATGGGAGGAATTTATAGAGACTGGCGTTTTAATATAAAGAGCGCTGAAATAAAATGCACATAATTTAAGTGGCACACGCCTCTTAATAAATTAGGTGTATCTCTAAAAGTGTTATCAACACCAGCTAAGAGATTGGCATAGATTACCTCTATATCATAGTGAATTTCTCCACCTGTATAGAGGCCTAAATCTTACGCCAAGCCCCACCTACTTTTTTAAAAGTGGTCGAGGCAGTAAAAATGCAAAAAAGTAGCAAATTAATCCGCAAATATGGTGAGCCCTATAAGTTGCGACATAATGGCATAAAGCCATTGATATATTCCATAGTCTTCACTTTGTCCCCACTAGTAGTAGATGTCCTGTCCAAATCATATAGCTGACAAATGACATTTTATGTAGGTTAAAACGGTGAAATGTTGATGGTGTTTAAAAGTCATGTTTCCGTTTAAGCTGCCCATAGAAATATCTACTGTCTATTCGAGATACTCTGTCAGAGACTCTTATGGGGCCTATACACTATAGATGTAAATCATCCAAGATGGGCAATTTTGAAAATTTCAGTTGATTTTATAAAAACTTTATGCAGAGATTTCAGGACCGACTGATCGTTCACTACTTACATTCTGTTTTTGTTTTTGTTTTTTTTACATTCTGCAAATTAATGTCCCCTGATTGGCTTGGTCAGTTTGACATCTTGGTGTGGAGATCATTCATACGAGCAATCAAGAGGACAAACTATTGTTCATGGGTAGATTTAGGCATCTGTTTTGATAATTCGCAATAGATGGAGTGGTCAGATCCTCACCCTTCCTGCCTCTCCAGATCTGGATACACATGCACATTTCTCTAAACAGATCTTGCATCTAAATGAGGGGATATTTGCTTCTAAGTGCCGGCCAAAAGATCTTCAGACCGCAATAAGTGTTTGCTCACAGGCAGAAGATTAATTTGCCGAAAGTTCTGCAATTGAAAAATCCATTCCATACATGTAACTTTGGTTATTTCTTCATCATGTACGTTGATTTCTGCAAGCCCCATTGAGGTGAATGGGACAGACAAAGAAATTTCTGTAGCAAATCCACCGCATGTGAATATAGTCTTGTTTTAGAGATCTAGGTAAACCGTGGATGGGAAGAAAAGACTAATCCTCTCATCTTTCCCTTATGTAAAAGATTCAAGGCACAACAAACAGTGCATTGAAAATATTAGTAATCGCAATAGAGAAGCAAGAAAGTTTAAAGCTGGCCTTATTCGCCGATTTCGGGGGAGAGAAGGATCGGGCTGTTGAATTTCAGCATGCCCAATCCTTTTGTTCATAAGGAGATAAGTTATTGCCAGAGGAGTCTGGCAACAGCTTTCTCACTATTTTTATAGGGGAGTCGTTAGGAATAGCTGTCGTCGGCCAGATGACCTTTTGGCTGACAGTCATCTAAAGTGTATGGCCAGCCTAACTGGTTATGAAGGTATCATGTATATAGGTATATGGACTTCCTACAGAGAGATCGCCTGCTCGGGACGCCTTTCTATGTGTCCGAACAGAAAGTCGCTCTGGAGGGCCGTCATGTAATTCTACATTTCCCCTGCAGCCATTGTGGCTGTCCGTGGCTTCCTCCGGCTATACAAGCTGATCGTCATTTTCTTCATGAGAAAATCCCTTTAAATTAAAAAGAGATGTTCCAAGTACAGTAAAGCCTATGTGAGATGACCACCCAAAACTGCATTAAAAATGGTCTTCTAATGGGTGGTTCTCTCAGACAGAGATGATCAGTTTTAATAATGGTACTGAAAATCGGTCGCAGGAAATCTGGTCTGAATAAGGGGTTCTCTTCTCAAAGTGGGTGTCTTTTGGAGAGTATCATTGTATCTATCTTACATTGTCTCAATTTTGAGGAATAAAAACTGTCCCGCAAACAGGGCGTACATGGAAATGACCATTGGCTAGTGTTTGTATGTTCTCTTTGGCTAGTGTATTTCTTCAGTGACTAGCGTTTGTATTTCCTCACTATGGACCTTATATCCTGTTTAATGCACGCTCTGTATGGGTGTTTTACTACCATTCCTTGCACGTGTACGTTCCACAATCCCCCCACTCCATGTTTTTAATCTCAGGCTGCGCCACCAAACACAGACTCCACAGATATGAATCTGCATCACTTATCGTTGTGCCATAAAGAGTATTGCTTTTTCTCTGAGATTCATGGCTGGAGTTCATTGCATTTCGGAAAAAGGTCTCTTAAAGCTGCCAACTACCATGATTTGTTCATCTTCTTCTTAAATCCAATATTATTTTTTCAAGGGGAGATTACCACTTACTGGTTTGTCCGTGAATAAGCTGGAGGAGACTGATAGCAGTAATGCTTTTGAAATTTCAGGTGAGTTATTCTTTTCTGCAAGAGGATTTTATGCTCTACTTTTACTACAGAAGGCATATGTGCTCATGTTTTATTGGTCTCCACACACGTCTATATAGCATCTTATATGGACACGCTGCTGACCATGATCTCTATGTATGCAGCACATCCACATAGGATGATATATAGCCTGAGCTTGAGTAAACCTACACCACATGAATCTTCATGTTCCCCATTATTTAAAGGAGTAGTCCTTTCAAGACAACCACTCTCCAGAAAACCCTGTTAGGGCATATGGAAGTCTTTGGGGGCCACCCCTCTTTATGAGTCAGAGTGGAGAGTCACTCGATCAGTTCGTGTATTACATGAACAGCTATTTATTTGAATAATCACTATATAATACTGCATCTCACCTGCATCATCCACTAAAGGGGAAATGTATGACTGGCCCCAACTTCAGACCAGTTTCAGAAGCCAGACCCGTGGTGATGTAGATGGTCGCACGGTCAGGTTTATTTTCAGAAGAGGTTGCTCTGGTAAGGCAACCCCTTTAAACTCGGGAACAAAATCTTGACATGGTTTTGAACTTTCAGTAAGTTTAGAGCTCCTTAATGGTTTACCACTGGTTCAACAGTAATACCTTCAAATAAATATCTTTGATACTTTGATGGACCTTTACTGTATATGCGGAAAATACATAATTGAAAATTCCATATATTGTAGGTAATAGTTAAGTCAAGAGCAAAAAAGGAATGTTTCAAAATAGTACAGGGTTGGTAATGTCTGGATGTCCTCGATAATGAACATTGAGAGAACATGAAAAATCATGTCCGGAATGAAAGAACAGGAAAAATCATACATGAGGTTTTGGTCTTCACGGACTTTGTTCACAACTCTCTTTAAAGTAGTAAATCCAATTATGAATGACACGGCTCCTGCCGCTGTGCCCAGAGGGAACGGAGGATTTCTTACTGTGGCGAGAACTGTGAACAAGGTCCAGGATGACCGATACTTCATTTTATGATTTTTCATGTCATTTTATAGATGTTCATTTTCCTGGACAATCCTGTACTATATTGAAATAAAATTCCTTTTCCGCAATCCGTTTTGGACGTGCCATCTGTCTGGAGTCTTATATTGACTCCTGACCTATATGAAGACAAATTCACGTGCACCAGAAGTGCCGACTTTTTTGGGTCCATAATATTTTAGTTGAATCCGATTTGTCACATTGGACGTGCGCTGCCCTGTATGCTGGCATGATGTTATACAGCAGGAGGCGATGAGCAGATTGTAACAGTTTTGGCTGGAAAGATTCAATATAACTTGTAATTTATTGATTTAAGGTTTTTTTCAGCACTCTGCTATCTTAGTCAGTCTCATAGCATTAAATGGAGCAGCAGCGCGCATGCCTGACCACCGCTCCATTCAAATGGGACAAAGGACCCCAGTTATCGTCATCGGTGGGAGTTTGTGATCCGACACTTATCAACAATCATGTGGTGTTTGTGGAAAAACCCCTTTAAGTCCCTGCTAACCTATGAGTCTGGGGGCGGTCCCGCTGAATAATTGACCTCTCATACATTCACACTCCTACTAGGAAAGCTGTCAATCATCCAGTAGGACCTCCCTCCAGACTCATAAGCCCGGAACGAACAGGGGTTTAAATCAATAAATTGCAAGTTACATTGAATCTAGGAAAGATTCCTGTGGTATATCTATATGAATGATATACTAACTCCAAATGATGTGCCGCGCTGTCATGAAAACGAGTTTATCCTACAAAATCGCTTCATATATAACGGGGGTGTTTTAAAAAGAGACTTTTTATCATAGACACCAAATTACTTCTTTAGTCATTTTATGGCTATAATTCCTCCAACTAAGTCCGGTAAAAATCGAATTAAATAACATCATTAAAGCTCATTATATATCAAACGTAACACGTACTTAACTTTGCTTGCCTGTTCTCATGTAATGTATTACCTTTCCATTCAGGTCATGTGATAGAACGCATTGTCGTCTACTGCGGTAATAGTCAGGACTGCCAGGAGTGGCAGGAGCATTTGTGCCGGCTGACCAAGTCTCCTGGTTCACACGCCTCTTTGTGTAAGACGCCATCCTGGCCAGGTCACTCAGTAAGTAATATTTATTATAGTGGTAAGTTGTTAGTCAGCAGAAGAAATGTTTTTGTGTTGTTTTTTTTTTGTTGTTTTTTTTTACGTTTTCAATCTGACCTGTTCAATAATTTAAAATCGTTGATATAATAGCAATAACATTTACTTAGATACATTAACATAAACTTACATGCATCCTGCAATAACTGTATCATCCCCACAAACATCACAATGTGTACCTCCCAGCTCAGATAACATTTAGGCCGGGTTCACACGTAGCGTAAATACTGCAAATTTTCCGCAACGGGTTTCGGTGTAGCAGCAAGGCGGATGAGATTTGAACAAATCTCATCCACACGATGCGTAAACGATAAGTGGAAAAAACCGCTTAGGCCCCATTTACATTGCGTTTGTGCTATATACGTTTTTAAACACTAAAAAAATATTGAAACTTATTGCTCGGCGTATGCATAGAATATAATGGGTCAAACGTAGACCAAAATCGCATCCGTTTTGTCTGTTTGTCATGGTTTACGTTGGGATACTGTTTTTTTTTAAAGTACTGAAAAGCGTAGTCTGCTACGCTATTCTGTACTTCAGAAAATCATGTACGCGATGTAACGTTTTTTTTTTTAGCATTGGTCTCAATAGACGATGTATGCAAATGTAATTCTTTACGTTTGTATCTGTTTACATACAGTAAATCTAGCTGCTTTTTCCTTTTATTTTTTTTCCATCAGTGTTCACTTTAAAAAAAATTAATAACTAATTTTTTTTAGGTAAAGTATGAATGTATGCTAAACGTACATGCTATAAAAAACACAGATGTAAACAGAAAATGGTACACGTTTGTATACGTTTTCAATGGTCCACATTTTATAAAAAAAAACGTATACGCCCAGCGGATAGCACAAACACGATGTGAATGGGGAGTTTTTTTTTAATCTGCAGCATGTCAATAGTATTTGTGTAATCGCTGCTTTATTTTGTTGTTGCGGATTTTCCGCATTGAATTCAATACGGAGCTAAAACCCGCAACAAACAGCAGATGTGATTTTTGCGGCGGAAAAGCTGCGTTTCTGCCGCAAAAATCGCAACTCAGAAAACAAATAAATCTTATACTTACCCAGAATTTCATGCTTTTTCATCCATGCCAGCCTTCTGAAATGACGTTTCATCCCATGTGACCGCTGCAGCCAATCACAGGCTGCAGCAGTCACATGGGATGAAACGTCAGCCCGGGAGGTCGAGCGGCAGAGGAACGTGTCGCCATGGCTATGGATAAGTATGAAACTTGTCCACAGCGGACATTCTGGCCGAAAAACTGCACCACAATTTGGTGTGTTTTTTTGGGACGGTATTCCCTGCTGCGACCAGGGAGGATACGCGGTGTGCTGTTACGCAGCGTATCCGCCCTGCGTGAACATAGCCTTGCAAGCAGACAGCTGATACTTACATCAGTAAATCTGACATATACTTCACTAAACTCTACACCAGTATTTGGAGCCAGCAGATCCTCCTGTTCCTTTGCTGCAGTCTATGTAAATCTTCACAGAGCACCCTTGTTCTCTCTCTATTCAATGTGAGGACTTCTTGATTGATGGCACTTACAGTATTAACTCAATATAGTGGCTCTTATTGCCTTATCAATATATTGCCTGTTGTAAACTGCTTTCATAGTTCATATGAATTCCTAAAAAAGGAACACACTGTATAAAGATTTACCCCCAATCCTCCCCTGGTGAGATGAGGGTTGGGGCTCCAGATAGGTGCAGGTCTCAGCGGTAGGGGGTCTGCACCTATCAGACATTTATGGCAGATCCTGTGGATATTTTATTCTGTCGCTGGTTGTATTGTCATTATGGTTAGTGATCTCGTGTTAATCCACTTCATGCAAGTTTAAGAGTCAAAAGGGTTTTTCTAATCTCCTACGACCCTTTAATGGTTGCATTCCAAATTCATTCTGCAACTTAATTATTGTGTTTTTATGAAATCCGTGCGTTTTTATTGTACCGTGGTTTTAAAGGAATTGTCAATTTTTTATTTTTTTGCAAATTAAACTGATTCAAAGTATCTTTCTAGCTGTGGCTACATGAACAAGGCCTTCTCAACATAGAACTCTATTCAGACTGACCTCATCGAGCGACTACAAAGAGTAACCCCTGTTCTGGAGAACCCATCACATATGTCCCACAGCCCAATAATTTTAATGGGAACTATGCAATGCTTTATTTCCCATGTGGTGGCGCTGCAGGCTAACATTTTGCTGCCTGGTTCCCTGCAGATTACTGGGGGGTATGGGCAGCGGAATACCCTACAGACAGTTTATCGTCAGGGGACAAATGGAATTGAACAACATCATATTTTACAAGCCAGGAGCACATATAGTATACAGCGCTCCTTCCAATTTAGGTTTATTTATTTAAAAAAAAAAAAAGTTGAATAGATTGTCCAATCATATAAGTATAAGTTACTGATGAATTTATTTACCCAAAAGATAAAAATTGTTTTATGTTTATTTGGTTGTGTTTATTGTGCCAGTTCACAGATAAAAAGAACCCCCCTCCTTCTCATCACACCTTTCCGGCACTTCCTCGGGGTCCCCTGGAGCCTTCTAAAATCTATAAAACCTGGTCTCTAAGTTGTCTCCGGCCAGCTCCTCCACTCAGACCCTCTGCGGCACTTGGCTATAAAGAGGTATGAAGGTTTACATTTGTCGGAATAGTTTTTCACACTTCTATAGCTGAATTGAACATGATGACATTTAGTAGAATACAGATTGAGATTTTAGTTTTGCAAATTTATATTGTGGTTACAGTTTTAATGCTATGCAAAACTACAATAGCGATCACACCTTGACCAAAATCACCAACTAGTATTTGCTACAGGGTATATGGACCTCTTGCCGAAATGGTTAATTCACAGAATTACATCTGTATATCTCAGCATTTTGTTAACCTAACTTTGAGACTTCTCGGCCCATTGAGAGATCTTAAAAAGCTGAAAACATTAAGCATCCTAAGGCCCCCATGCACACGAACATATTTTTTCGGCCACAATTAACCCACAAATCTGCAGGTGAATTGCGGCCCCATTCATTTCCATGGGCCCATGCACACGCCCGTGGTTTCCATGGTTCGTACATTGCCCAAGGAGCCTGGACCGCAAAAAGATAGGACTTGGCCGCTTTTTGCGGTCCAGGCTCATAGAAATTAATGCACGTGGCCATGTGCACGGCCCGCGATTTGCGGGTGACACCCAGCGGCCGCCCAAGCCGCAAATCAGGGCCGTGCACACCACTACGGTCTTGTGCATGAGGCCTTACTCTGCCGAACGTAAAAGTATTGTACAGGAAGAGAAAAGGATGTCTGTTTTCTTCCAGGAAACCGCACCATACCTGTCAGTTGTGTCTGATATTGCAGTTCAGCTTCACTGAAGTGAATGTGGGCAAAGACTGCTGTGAGATTTCAGCTCTGTAGCCTGCAGAATTGCGATTGCAGCTCTGGACTATAATGTAGGCTGTAGCCCAGAATCAGTAGAAGATAAATGCTGTGTATTTATAGAGCTTTTCAACTCTTTATGAAGATTCATTCGATATGTAAACTATAAAATTGTGCTCAAAGGTGGTACTTTAATATTTTTTAGAGAAGAGAGCATAATAAACTGTTGACAAACCCAGTAAAATATAAAAATACATCAAATAAGTGCTAAATGGATTTATCATTCGGCCCTGATCAGATCCCGTTTTGACCGTTTAGTGTGTATGTTGGGAAAGCTTCCGACATACACATGATAAACCTGTACATAGGGCTTCAATAGCCCGATGGAGGCCAAAAGAGTGTCAATTTTGACCTTCGTCTGGTCGGAATCGCAGCTTGTTCCTGACTCTAACCTTCATGGCTTTTACTCTTTTCACACACTAAAAGCCTAATAATTTTATGAAAATAACAAGAGGAATGTGCTGTGTGTAAATATAGTACAGAAATAAAGCCGTATCTGCCAAATCATTTTTTTAATCAAACAAACAAAAAAATAATAGCCATTTAATGGGAACCTGCCATTTCTCCTGACATGTCTGTTTTAGTAAATGCTTCTATTCTACCATGCCTGCCATTTCTTAATTCTCCAGGAAATATATGAATAAATTGCCAACTGGGTGTTACAATTCCCTTGTTTTTAGACTCTGACTCTGTCCATTCCGTGTTGAGTGTCAGACTGTGTAGAGACACACTATTAAGAAGGGGAATTTTACCACCCAATTGTCTATTTCTTCATACATTTCCAGGAGGATTAACAGAAGGCGGCATCACTCAGAGTTCTAAGAAAAGATGTTCCCGCATTGTTATTTCATGGGGAACAGAAGTATTTACTAAAACAGACATGTAAGGATACCTGACAGGTCCACCTTAACCAGCACATAAAATTGCTAAAAAGTGTCCAATAATGAAGTACTAAACACCTCTGGCATTAAGGGGTCAATCACACATCATATATGAATGCTATATGTTCGGATGGGAAATAACCTGATTACATTCAGACCCAATGATGTAAACTTTAGGGCTCATTCAGACGAGCGTGTATCACGTCCGTGTGCCGGCCGTTAAAACCACCGCCGTCACACGGACTCATGTATTTTAATGGGGCCGTTCACACGATCATTGTTTCAACTGAGCGTGTGAATGGTCCGTGAAAAAATAGGACATGTTCTATCCCACTGAGTGTCACGCACGTTTTCACGACACACACACACACACACACACACACACACACACACACACACACAACGAGTTTAATCATACCTTCCCAACCGCTCTGCTCTTGAGTGACATCACTCAAGAGGAGAGGGGAGGCAAAAGTTCTGACGGGGACTCCCTTTAAGAGCTAATTAGAGAACCGTTGGAGAAAGTTAGGCATATTGGCCAGGCAATAAAACTTTCATAGACCACGTTACAAAACAATACAAAAAGTTAGACGGCAGTGGCTAACGTCTAGTTTCTAGAATTTCTGGTTTCTGGGATTTTTCCAGCCCTAGATATAAGAAAACATATAGTGTGGTCAATTAATCATGACATAAATAATATCAATAGATATATATTGTGGAAATTCTTACATGTGGATGCTTCATACAGATGTTATGATAGTCAACATGGATTTTTGCTTATGTTTCATTATTATTTTGATGGTAATTAGAGAATCATATTATTACTGGATATGTGCAACTAGCAAACAGGAAGCGCTTGAAGGTCACCCGAGACGCGCATTTAGTTTTGCTTAGAGCGAGTTTTAGAGTCTAAAAGCTGACGACATGACACGTGTGATTTTATGGAAAGTGTCAGACTTCCTGTCTGTTATTACCAACATGCAGTGTAAGTATGTGCGAGGCCTGGATCCTCTCAAGGGTCTTTCTTTCTACAAATGTGGTAAGCCATCAAACACTTTATTTTACACTTAGTGAGCGGTCCGGCTGAGGAACATGACACTTTCTGCCTTCCTAGTTACCAAGATGACAGATTATACATGACATAAACCTCATGCCCCGTCTTAAGATGGGTTTAGAAGTCGATCGGCACTTGTTCGCTTCCCTTGTACACAGGCCAATGCTTTACTGTATGGGGACGAACGATCCATAATACGATCGCACGTCCCCATCCGTTTACATTATTGTCGGTAGCACATCCCCTGTTTACACAAGAAGATGTGCTCCCAACAACCATATTTTAACGATGATTCCCATGTTTGAAGAAAATAAAGGAAAAACCTTCTCCCTCCACACACCTGCACTGCGGTCTTCCCCTACAAGAATGTGACATATGAACAACTAATTAAATCTGAAATAAATTACTGGAAGATGGTCTATGTCCTAACGCTCCTGCTGGACAGACTTTTGGCAACAACAACCCCAAAAATAGTGACAGCCATTGTGCTACAGCCTCATTGCCTGTATATCAATGATAGCCCAAGTGCTTCTATAAGAATGACAGACCCGGTGTCCGCATAACAGTGACAGTCACAGTACCTCTATAACAGTGGCAGTCACAGTTCTTCTATAACAGTGCCTCTATAACAGTGACGGTCACAGTGCCTCTATAACAGTGACGGTCACAGTGCCTCTATAACAGTGACGGTCACAGTGCCTCTATAACAGTGACGGTCACAGTGCCTCTATAACAGGGACGGTCACAGTGCCTCTATAACAGTGACGGTCACAGTGCCTCTATAACAGTGACGGTCACAGTGCCTCTATAACAGTGACGGTCACAGTGCCTCTATAACAGTGACGGTCACAGTGCCTCTATAACAGTGACGGTCACAGTGCCTCTATAACCGTGACGGTCACAGTGCCTCTATAACCGTGACGGTCACAGTGCCTCTATAACAGTGACGGTCACAGTGCCTCTATAACAGTGACGGTCACAGTCACAGTGCTTCCATATCTGTGATGGTCACAGTGCCCCTGATACCAGTGACAGCTCTAGGGCTCCTATTACAGTGTTAGCCACAGTGCCTCCATAACAATGACAGACAATTTGCCCTTGTTTAAAGAAATGAAACACATACATGCTGCTCTCTTAGGGCCCATTCACACAAACGTGAATAATTTCCATGTGCTGCGCATGGAAATCACGCGCAGCACACGGACTTATTGATTTCAATGGGGCCGTTCACACATGCGTGAGTTTTCACGCAGCGTGTGTCCATTGCGTGAAACTCACTGCATGTCCTATATTGGTGCGTTTTCACAAACCTACGTGCCCATTGAAGTCAATGGGTGCGTGAAAACCACGCACCGCACACGGATGCACATCCGTGTGCAGTGCGTGATTTGCGCATCGATTAAATTGAAAAAAAAATAAATGTGCTTTGCGAGTGCGTGAATAACGCATGCCACCCGCAAAGCACACTGATGCATAACGCAACACACACACACACACGCATTTTTACACGCGCGTGAATCTGATTCGCTCGTGTGAATGTAGCCTTACTCTACAGGAAAGTAACATATGGGCCATTAATGAATGCTCTGCGGGGCAAACTCTCTTCGCTGTGCATGAGACTGGCCTAGGTATCCTAAGATCCCAGACATTCAGGGAGAGATGTTCTACGCGGTTGAGAAGCTCCACTCGCTAATCTTTCTGAATTGCTCCTATAGCAGTGTCCATTTAACCTAGTTTCACAAATTGTTCCACTTTATACATCACTTTGTGAGTGATGTATCAATTTTGGCGCCACACGTGACAACCTCACAGAAGCATGCTGTCATATAGAACACTAATGGAAAGTGGAATGAAAAAAATGGACAGCATGTGGACGTTATCCGTGTGCTGTCCGTTTTTCACAGATCAGTTGCTAAAGAAATAAAGAGTAAAAAAGAAAAGTGAAACCGGAAAGTGCTTGCATAGGAGAAAAGAAATGGACAACACGAACTGATGAAACATGAAAAGCACCCGGAAGCAACACGGACGGTCATATGGATGAAAAACATTCAGTATTTTTTCTGAGGCAAATCGGTCATGCAGGTGTAGGCCTTATTCACGTCCGTGTGCTCTCAGAGTATATAACGGACCGCACACCGACTGAACACTGACATATTATAAAGTCACTTGGCCAATTCATGTGTCCGGTTTTCTGCACGGATCAAAATTGCAGCATGCACCAGTTTAGTGTGATTTTTACAGAAGACTTGCCCATTCAAGTCAATGAGTCAGTGAGAAACTTTTTCACCGCTGGGTCGCTAGCAGATGCTGAAAAGAAAGCAGAAAGTACTGCCAGAGCAGCATTACTTCTTGACTGATGTGAAAAACTGATGATCACTGATGCTACACGGACAGGATAAAACTGACACACTGATTACACTCACCCTAAGGGTATGTTCACACGGCTTATTTTCAGCCGTTTTTCGGGCCGTAAACGCCCTGAAAACCGGCCCAAAATATGGAGACTGAACGCTTCCAAACATCTGCACATTAATTTCAATGAGAAAAACGGTGTTTCATTCCGACGGAGTGTTTTTTTTTTACGCGGCTGTTTGAAAAAACGGCGCGTTAAAAAACACCCCGTAAAAAGTGCTTGCCACTTCTTGAGCCGTTTTTGGAGCCGTTTTTCGTGGTCTCAATAGAAAAACAGATCCAAAAACTTCCATAGAAAAACGCATCAAAAAACGCTTGATGCTTTATAAACGGCTGAAAATTAGGGGCTGTTTTCCCTTGAAACCAGCTCCGTATTTTACGGCCATTTTTAGTTTGCCATGTGAACATACCCTTTCACCTCTTGCACACGACCGAGTTCGAGTCGTGAAAAACGGTATGCGTATCGGCCGCATTTCCCAGCAGACCGCGGTACAGGTGAACGGGACTCCTGGCATCATAGACATTTTATGATTCTAGGAGTCTCTGCCTCCCCACGGAACTGCTGTTCTGTACTATATAGTTTTGTTCTGTACGGAACAGCGGTGTCGGGGAGAGTCAGAGCAATAAAATGTCTATGATGCCAGGAGTCCCGCTCACCTGTACCGCTGGCGGGCCGGGTAATGTGGCCAACACACGGACTGTTTTTCACAGCTCAAACTACGTCATGTGCAATAGGTGTTAAAGGCTATGTACACTTTTGACATAGTTTTCTTGTGTTTTTGTTTTGTTTTGTTTAATAAAATTTGGCATCAGTGTTATTGGTGCAACTTCCTATATACATGTTATTAAAAATCATTTTTACTTTTTGAGCTGCAGCTGCTTTGTATACTGTATAAAGAGCAGCTGTATCTTTCGCTAAGACCTGAATCCGTCAGGTCCACGGGACTGACGGGTTCAGTGACAGTGGGTCCTATGTGTCTCTGACATGCAGGATCCACCTGTAATCGATCACATCTACGGTAAGTTATGAACTTAGATGTGATCGTTAACCGCTACCACAGACCTGACTGATGCAGGAGAAAATGTATACAGAGCAGCTGTATCTTGCAGACTACAAAACAGCTGTATCTCAAATAGTAAAAGGTGTTCTGGTACACAGAAGTTTTGGTCTGTTACTTCTCTTAGTTGACAGATCGCTGAAATGCTTGTGTGGTCCTAGTAACTCAACACAGTTTACATCGCAGAACTCTTATTGCACATGTAATTCATCAATGCTCAAATCGGGTCCTAAGCCCACTACTACTCCTAACATCTTTGACTTTCAGTAATGCTACATGAATGGTAAGCGGTATCTGAAGTTATGTTTCATAGTGTTTCACTCAGAATTTCACAGATGAATATACACCCTGGAGGAACAGGAAAGACCGTTAAACAATGTATAGCTGAGTCGCCTTTAAGTTCACACCACAGAACACACAGGAAAGCTGTTTCTTCATAGCGCTGTATACTTTTCTTGGAATGGGTGGTTAAGTAATTACTGTCATTTTCGTTTGCTCTCTTCTTACACGTATTCTTTTCTCTTTCTACATATTTATTTTAGAGGATGTCTTATATCTTTAAGGTAAGGGTAGAACCATTACGCTGCTATCAAAAAGCTTCTTTCCCTCGCCTTCAGTTTTTCTGCTTCTCTCTGTTTTAATATCTGCCAATCCCAGTGTCGTCCATGCAGAATTCAATGCAAAAAAAAAAAAAAATATTTCCCTTGAATTAATAAAATTACCTGCAAATATAAGTCACTGAGTCGTCCTCCAGTGGGAAACATTTAATGTTCAGTTTGGTTGTCTCTGAGTTGGGGCATGTTCACACGGCCTATTTTCAGCCGTTTTTCAGGCCGTAAACGCCCTGAAAAATGGGTGAAGATACGGGGCTGAACGCCTCCAAACATCTGCCCATTGATTTTAATGGGAAAAACGGCGTTTCGTTCCCACAGGGCGTTTTTTTTATGCACCGTTTCTAAAAACGGCTCGTAAAAAAAACTCCCCGTAAAAAAGAAGTGCATGTCACTTCTTGAGCCATTTTTCGAGCAGTTTTTCATTGACTCAATAGAAAAACAGCTAAAAAACGGCCGTAAAAAACGCATCAAAAAACGTTTGATGCATAGAAAATTTTGTATGCCTTGAAAACAGCTCCGTATTTTACAGCTGTTTTGGGTTTGCCATGTGAACATACCCTTATCGTGGCGTCATGCATGAGTAACAGATGCAGGGTGATCATATCAAATGAGAGGCATAACCGTGCCATAGAGGTTGTAGCCTGGTCTTCCATAGACCCTGGGTTGCATAGAAACATGCACTGCTGTGAGATGTAAGGCTTTATTCATATGGCTGTAGGGGATGTGATCCAGTCATGGGAAAGAAGGAAAACCTTTCCAAAAAATACCTTTGGGAAAGTTTTTTTCCTTGCTTTTTTCTATGATGGGAACTGATCTGATCTAATTTATATTTTATATATACACATAACATATGGCTCCCACACATTACTGTCATATGCCCATTAACTTTTATCCCATCTGTGATCCATGCAGGCAACCATGATAAAAGAGTAGATTTAATAAGAGTCCTTTTACACCTGACAATATTGGCCGTAAAAATTAGCGCAGATCGGCGAGACAGCTCGTTGATCTGCGCTCGTTTTCTCTTTTCACAAGGAGCTATGATAGGTAATGTATGGAGTCAAGCGATTGTTACTACGATTACTCGTCCCCATACATTTCTATCATGGCGGCAGCACATTTTCCTGTCTACAGAGATGTACTGATGACAATGATAATATTTTGTGCTGCATAAACGATATGATCAGCCAATGAACGAGCGTTTTCTTGTTAATCGGCTAATCGTTGCCCTGTTTACACAGGACAATGATCGGGAACGCTATGAATGATATGAATGCTCATTTGCTCGATCTTTGGCCAGTGTAAAAGGGCCTTAAATCCTGACGTATACTTAAGATAGCTGTTGTTTGGCCGACATCTATTTCTTTCGGCACCACTATACGCATGCATGCTCAGCTTGGCCAAGTGTGCGTGTTTATTTCAATGGGGAGACTTAAAAACCATTACACACAAACCCTCTTCCCGACTTTATCTTAAGTGTATGGCCAGCTAAGAAAGAACTTGACACAAGAGGAAGACTTGGGCATTATATCTCTAGATAATTTTATTGATTTTATGGGCAAATTTGCAAACAAAATGTACTCTGTGTACAGGTGGTTGGTAAAAATAAATATATAAAAACCAAAATCATGTCTGAACTGTATGGAAACCAACTATTTGGTTAAATTATTCTAATTCTCCCTTTATGAATAATACATGTTCTATGCTAAAATGTCTTCGGACTCTAGTATCAATTATTCCTTATTTGCAAGGCAATTGTGAAGATGTTATATTTAAAGTGGATCTGGTCACAAGGGTAAAGTACTTGCAAATGGGGTCTCTATGGCATACAAATATGGCTCTGCTTAAATAGTGTATTGTGTGTTCTATTGCTGTTTCTGCAGACAGTCTTTGCTTTTCTTTGCATTATCTTACATTAACAATGAGAGTAAATTATGTTTGCTTTTTTAAATGCTGTAAGAAAATGCTTTGCAATACTTGTCTTTGAAAGGAAACTTTATACTTACTCTGGATTGGAAAGCCAAAATTAGTCCAATTGCAATGAAAGGAGTCCGTCTGGGTACAGCCATGATGTCAGTGAAGTGTTGCGTATGGTGGACTACTTCATGATAAAATCTTTCTGCCGCTGTTTTGTAAGCAGTCGTACAGTCTAGAGTTGGAGCAAAGGAACTGTTATTTTCAAAAAAGAGCCTTTTCCTTTTTTGTGGGTTGGAAAACCAATGTCTGACTAGTTGAGATGACATCAGTTTCTTTTTATGTGACGTTACTATAATTCATACTGGTGACTGAAGTCTTCCAAGGCCATTGTGCGTAGACCTCAAATTCTGAGAGAATTGCAGCAATATCAGCATATTAATCCAAGATAGTGTGTGCGGCCCCCAAAATACCCCTGTGTTGAACAATATTCGCATAGAAATTTTCAGTATTTTTATTCTTGGCCTTGCTGGTAATCAGACCATGACTGCTGATGGCCCTGTATATGCTGGATGTGGCTACTACAGCTACATATCTATATACAGTGCATTCGGAAAGTCTTCAGAACCTTTCAATTTTTTGCACATTTTGTTATGACCATCTCTGGTAGAGACCTGAAAATGTCTGTCCACCGACGGTCCCCATTCAACCTGACAGAGCTTGAGATGATCTGCAGAGAAGAATGGCAGAAAATCCCCAAATCCAGGTGTGCAAACCTTGTGGCATCATAACCAAGAAGACTGGAGGCTGTTATCGCTGCCAAAGGGGCTTCAACTAAGTACTGAGTAAAGGGTCTGAATACTTATGTCACTGCAATATTTTAGTTTTTCCTTTTCATTAGATTGGCAAAGATTACTAACCTTCTGTTTTCACTTTGTCATTATGGGGTATTGAGTGCTCAATGATGGGGAAAAACGTGAATTTTTTTATTTTAGCACAAGGCCTCAACACAATAAAATGTGAATAAATTGTAAGGGTCTGAAGACTTTCTGAATGCATTGTATTTTGCAATGTACATGTTTTGCCAACTTGGATCCAGTGGTTGGCCAATGCACAGCAATGAGCCAACCATTTAGTGTTCATGAGTTATCTGGACAGATGATTGAATATATAAACTATGCTCCCGTAGAGATCTATAATACAGCTATCTGAAGGCAAATAATCCAAATAATGGGATATATACACTACCGTTCAAAAGTTTAGGGTCACTTAGAAATTTCCTTATTTTTGAAAGAAAAGCACAGTTTTTTTCAATGAAGATAACATTAAATTAATCAGAAATACACTCTATACATTGTTAATGTGCTAAATGACTATTTTAGCTGCAAATGTCTGGTTTTTAATGCAATATCTACATAGGTGTATAGAGGCTCATTTCCAGCAACCATCACTCCAGTGTTCTAATGGTACATTGTGTTTGCTAACTGTGATTAGAAAACACTTGAAAATCCTTGTGCAATTATGTTAGCACCGCTGTAAACAGTTTTGCTGTTTAGAGGGGCTATAAAACTGACCTTCCTTTGAGCTAGTTGAGAATCTGGAGCATTACATTTGTGGGTTCGATTAAACTCTCAATGGCTAGAAAAAGAGAGATTTCATGTGAAACTCGACAGTCTATTCTTGTTCTTGGAAATGAAGGCTATTCCATGCGAGAAATTGCCAAGAAACTGAAGATTTCCTACAACGGTGTGTACTACTCCCTTCAGAGCACAGCACAAACAGGCTCTAACCAGAGTAGAAAGAGAAGTGGGAGGCCCCGCTGCACAACTGAGCAACAAGACAAGTACATTAGAGTCTCTAGCTTGAGAAATAGACGCCTCACAGGTCCTCAACTGGCAGCGTCCAGCGTACCCGCAAAACGCCAGTGTCAACGTCTACAGTGAAGAGGCGACTCCGGGATGCTGGCCTTCAGGGCAGAGTGGCAAAGAAAAAGCCATATATGAGACTGGCTAATAAAAGGAAAAGATTAATATGGGCAAAAGCACACAGACATTGGACAGAGGAAGATTGGAAAAAAAGTGTTATGGACAGACAAATTGAAGTTTGAGGCGTTTGGATCACACAGAAGAACATTTGTGAGATGCAGAACAACTGAAAAGATGCTGGAAGAGTGCCTGACGCCATCTTTCAAGCATGGTGGAGGTAATGTGATGGTCTGGGGTTGCTTTGGTGCTGGTAAAGTGGGAGATTTGTACAAGGTAAAAGGGATTTTGAATAAGGAAGGCTATCACTCCATTTTGCAACGCCATGCCATACCCTGTGGACAGCGCTTGATTGGAGCCAATTTCATCCTACAACAGGACATTGACCCAAAGCACACCTCCAAATTATGCAAGAACTATTTAGGGAAGAAACAGGCAGCTGGTATTCTATCTGTAATGGAGTGGCCAGCACAGTCACCATATCTCAACCCCATAGAGCTGTTGTGGGAGCAGCTTGACCGTATGGTACGCAAGAAGTGCCCATCAAGCCAATCCAACTTGTGGGAGGGGCTTCTGGAAGCATGGGGTGAAATTTCTCCCGATTACCCCAGCAAATTAACAGCTAAAATGCCAAAGGTCTGCAATGCTGTAATTGCTGCAAATGGAGCATTCTTTGACGAAAGCAAAGTTTGAAGGAGAAAATTATTATTTCAAATAAAAATCATTATTTCTAACCTTGTCAATGTCTTGACTATATTTTCTAGTCATTTTGCAACTCATTTGATAAATATAAGTGTGAGTTTTCATGGAAAACACAAAATTGTCTGGGTGGCCCCAAACTTTTGAACGGTAGTGTAGACTATGCTCCCGTAGGGATCTGTAATACAGCTATCTGAAGGCAAATAATCCAAATGATGGGTTTTGTCAGTCAATAAAGCATCTATTAATTAATGAATTGTATAAAACAACACATAAAGTCGGTATGTTGGTGGTACTCTAAGTGAGAGAGTACTTTCCAACTCCAAATCAAAAATATATACATAAGCTAGGCATACTGACTACATAGCCCCTGAAACCACAGATTAAGGGGGAGGGCAGTGACGTGTAAGCGAGTCAATACCTATTTGCCTTTTCTTGGCCAATCAGCAATGCAGAGAAAACTTTTTGTGATGCTGATTGGCTAGAGGAAAGAGCTTGATAGACGTTGTATCACACTGCACCGCCCACTTGACTAGCTCTGCCATCAAATCCCCAGTCATTGGTGTGACGGGCAAGAATACAAGGCTGGATTAAGAGTAATTCCGGCCTCTTAGGACTATTATTAGTATTTACTAGTGATTGCAGGAAATGGCTGTAAATTGTGGCATAGTAAAACTCTCCCATTAATAGTGGAAATATATCCAGAGATCGAGAAACTACAATAAACGTCAGACATTTACAATTCTATTTTAATACTTGCAACCCACATAACTCCTTGTAACCCAGAGAATACATAGAAGTGAGTGCTGTGCTGACTACACCATTAGTGACTGTACACCCTTCAGATTTTGTGGAGTTACCAAATACTACACTTTTTCAGTGAATACGTAAGTAAATAAAATAGACCAGTAACATAACATGAGCTTATACTATCAGAATTACCCTTGTGGCAGCAAATAATAAAATACAGGGCTGCAGAAATGTTCAAATTCCCTGTGGTGGCCTCTGCAGGTTCAGAAGAAGAAGTGTATGAAATCCTGTACTCTATATGGGATTGGCAATCTATACACTATAAATAGCAGCCTTTATTCTGTTAGCAGCTTTATATGACAACGATTGGGAATTTGATTTTCCCTGCATCATATCATAGGAATACTCCCAAATCTAAAGTAAACTTTTCTGTTATTAACATTATGTAGTATTAGGAAATTGCTACTTATCCTTCTGCATTTTTTTTTTTTTTATTTCTTTGCTTCTTTGGTCAATCTTTTTGGTTGATGGTGTCTCGGCAGTCTTTGGAATTAATGCTGCTCAAAGCTTTTATGTGTCACACTATAATATACTGTATGTTGCAAATGTATGGTTGTGGGAAGATAAAGGGGCTTTACTTTTTTGTATAATGAAAACATATGCACCTTCCTAATATACTTTTTGTTTCAGTTCAACCCCTATTTATAACATCATTGTTTTACTGACAGTGAGTGGAACCATTCTTGCTTATAGACAAAAGGTTAGAATCCTGTACAGACGTTTCTTCCAGATGAGTTTCCTACAATTGCATCCAGTCTAAGGGGGTTTTACACTGGGCGATTTATCGGGCAGACAAGCGTTCATAACGCTCGTTGCCGATAATTGCCCTGTGTAATCAGGGCAGCGATCACCAGATGAACGAGCAAATCATTTAAAAAAAATTATAGTTGTCGGCAGCACAACTTCCTGTGTAAACAGGGAGACGCGCTGTCGACATGATAATAATGTATGGGGACGAGGGATCGGAGTAACGACCGCTCGTCCCCATCCATAGCTCCGTGTGACAGGAGCAAACGAGCGCCGATCAAAGATGTCTCGTTGATTGGCGCTCTCTACACCGGCCGAGTGTCGGCCGTTGTAAGAGGCCCTTAAGCAATCCTTGCTTATCTAAATATGTTAGCACCACAAATCTATCTCTTGACCTGATAGCCTGCTACAATGTATCAGTGTAGGTCAAATGTAACAACTTGAAGTCCAGCCGCTCTATCCACACGGTCCGAGTATCGGCCGATTTAGAAACGGCAGTTTTAGTCCGTCTTTCTCGGACGTTTTGTATTAGTTTTGCACCCGTCCCGTTTCCCTTCAGGACAGTGTTTTCGTTATTAACGGACGATTTTGACCCGGTTTGCAGTTGTTTTTTTCCATGTCCGTTTTAAAAATGGATGAATTTAATTTGGCAATTTTTTGCCACACACTTCCCTCTGTAGATAAAGCCACACAGCCCCCTGTAGATAATGCCACACACAGCCCCCCTGGAGATAATGCCACACAGCCCCCCTGTAGATAATGCCACACAGCCCCCCTGTAGATACTGCCGCACAGCCCCCCTGTAGATACTGCCGCACAGCCCCCCTGTAGATACTGCCACACAGCCCCCCTGTAGATACTGCCACACAGCCCCCCTGTAGATACTGCCACACAGCCCCCCTGTAGATACTGCCACTCACTGATCCCTGTAGATAATGCGACGCATTGCCCCCTGTAGATAATGGCACACACTGCTCCCTGTAGATAATGCCACACACTGCCCCCTGTAGATAATGCCACACAGCCCCCTGTAGATAATGCCACACAGCCCCCTCTGTAGTTAATGCCACACAGCCCCCCCTGTAGATGGTGCCACGCAGCCCCCCCTGTAGATGGTGCCACGCAGCCCCCCTGTAGATGGTGCCACGCAGCCCCCCTGTAGATGGTGCCACGCAGCCCCCCCTGTAGATGGTGCCACGCAGCTCCCCCTGTAGATGGTGCCACGCAGCCCCCTGTAGATGGTGCCACGCAGCCCCCCCCTGTAGATGGTGCCACGCAGCCCCCCTATAGATGGTGCCACGCAGCCCCCCTGTAGATGGTGCCACGCAGCCCCCCCGTAGATGGTGCCACGCAGCTCCCCCCGTAGATGGTGCCACGCAGCCCCCTGTAGATAATGCAGGGGTAGGGAACTGTTCCAGTAGAAGACCCTGACGTCACTGTCCATATATGACAGGGACTTCTAGGGCGGAATCCCCAGCCAAAAATTCTCCTCTTCCTCTTCACATGCCCTTCACACTGTGAGGAGGAGAAGAGAGTGAGCGAGTGGCAGAAAGCACAGCCTTCACTCGGATCACATCCAAGTGTCAGCCGTGCTTTACATGGCCCCATAGACTTCTATGCTGCCGGGAGAATGGCCCAAAATAGGGCATGTTCCATTTTTTGACGGCCCGGTTTTAAAATCAGCCGTGTGAATAGGCCCATTTGGGGTCTATTGTTCTTACCGTAGCCGTCACAAAAAACGTCTGTCGGACGGCCGAGAATCCCTGTCGTGTGAATAGGACCTTAGACTGGGTAGAAATGTAGCAAACTCTCTACTGTCAGAATCTATTACAGGACCCCTACCTACCATGTGATCATCTTATGTGGTAGAAAGGCCTTTGGACCCCTGCCAGGCACCAGGACCCAGGTGCCATTGCTAACTTTTCACTTCGTAAAGTTATGATACTGGTTAGAAGTACAGGTTTTAAGCCTCTGGGTGTACGCAAGAATATTCCCATACACTGACTGCAAGCAAAGATCTTTGAAATGGTGACAAATTGTAAGGTATATCAGAAAGTTATGTAACGTTTCATTATACAATCATTAAGGGTTTTAAACATACTGTAAAACCTGACAAACCCTCTGATTTGTTACAGGTTGCTAGGATTTACTGCTGCTCGTCTATTACAAGCAATATCCTTAAAGCATTGTAAAGCTTGTCAGATTTGTACTTTTGCTCTATGCCTTAGCACTTGATCACAACACATTAACTGAACAAGTGGAGACTAAGCGAATGTTTATAAATTCTTGAAACATTTTTGCAGGATTCCAGCAAAAGCCCCAAAAATGTCAAGAAATTCCTTCCTAAGCGAAAACCTGAAAGGAAAGCGTCTGACGATGAATCTGCCTTTAGGAAAAGTATGCTGCGCTTATTTTATGTTGAAACTTTTCTTTTACAGGAAGTTTTCAGTTACATTTTGCAAAAATACAACGAAGTTGCATAGAAATAAATTCCCTGAATATCCATATGAATAAAAGAACAGGGAAACACAAAGCCTATTGCACCTATAAAATACTTAGTGAAAAATCCACAAAGCACCACTGGGTCCTAGCTTTCACTATCCTCTCTTGTAGTTAGAACCAGAAGTCCTGGTGGTACATGTAATCAGGGTTAGTTTAATAGAAAATGGAGCCCCCTGCACACCATATTTTCTCGTAATTTCCAAAGCTATATTCCACAGCTAAAACAACACATATAAGCTCTACTCTGCCCGACTAGGCCAAGCACTCTGGGCCTCTCATTAGGGGGAGGGGAAACGGAGGCAGGGGTGAGACGCAAGCTGGCAAGGACTCTGTGAAGGGGCAGGCCAGAGATCGTAGGTGGACAGGGGCTCTGTCCGTGGCAAAGAGGAGGGACTAGGTGGTGGGTCTCTGGGGGCAAGGGGAACAGAAGGGGGCATGTGGTTTGAGGGAGACCAGGGGGGGGGGGGAGACACAACGCGACAGGAGCTCTGTGGAGCGGCAGGGGGCAGACCGCATATGTGCATTGGTTCTTTGGAGGTGTAGGGGAGGCAGCATAAAAAAAATTATTTCACTGAAATTCTTCAAACCCCAAAACAGACCCCATAATTTATTCAGACCCCAGACCAGACCCTAATAATTTATTTAGACTTTAGACCAGACCCAAAAATGAATTCAGACCCCAGACCAGACCCCCTAATTTATTTAGGCCCCAGACCAGACCCCTAAATCAATCAGACACCAGACCACACCCCCCAAAAAATTCAGACCCCAGAGCAGACCTCTATGTTTTTATCACTCCTGGGCCCCACCTCAAGCTCCACTATGTGTCATGCTGCTGCTGTCCGCCGCCATTGCATTACTTCATAACTGAGCAGGGCCCTATCTGTAACAAGCTCTTTAATGTAATGGGACCATTCTGTTTTCCAAGGTAACTACTGGTGGGACCTTGCTCACAAGGTCCTGATGCTGGCAGCTTCATACAGCTAGGGCCCTGCTGGAAGTTACTAAAAAAACATGCAGCGATGGGTGCTAATAGATGCTAACGGGCATTTTTTTTTTGCGGCAGGGCCCCTGACTACCGTATCGGCTGCACTGCCCTGATTACAGCTCTGACTGAAACTGACAGTGGAGCAGAATAATTTCCTGCTCCACTCTCAAGTTGCTCCTTAATCGTCTAGGAAATAAGGCCCTGGGCAGTTGCCTAGTTTGCCACTTTCTAGAACTGTTAGTAATGTATGGTAAGTAACTCTTGCTGTGTTTTACATTTGATGTTCTGTCCATCAGTATAGCAAGAAAATAATAGGTTTAATATTTGGCCAATAAATCTCCTAAATGCGAAAAGGTAATAGAAATGAATCTGCTTTGCCAACATTGTCCAGCTGTGGTCTATTGGTGGCCCGTATTATCTTGCTCCCCTAGGTGCTGAACCCTTGGATACTACTGAGGTTTATGAATGATACTATAACCCTGCTACTACATTAGCCAAAATTATGCTAAGTGTCTTTTTTGAAGAGTTGCCACACATTTTTCTTAAATTCTAATTTGTTTGTTTTAGAAGAAGAGATAGATATTTAATAATGTGCTTTCTCTCACAGGTACTGTAGCATTGGAAGAAGATGCACAGATTCTCAAAGTGATTGAGGCCTATTGCACAGGAGCAGGCATTCATCAAAGCCTTAATTCTGGTAAATCTTCACCATTGTCTTCTGTTTCGTTATCGTTTTTTTTTATTTATAGAATTTTTACTTTTATTAATAATGTTAATATTGCTGTTCTATTGAGATGATCTTGCAATAGTGTTTGCCTGTATTTCTAGGCTTTTGTCTATTATGATAATGACACGATAGGGTTTGTGTTTTGTCTTAACCTGTATTCTATGGTGGTGATGGGTTAGCACTGTTTGCCTGTATTCCTAAAATATTTATTGTGAGGTGACAAAAGCCTGTATCTAAATTAATAAGATAGACTTATAATACATTTCTATTTATAGGCTGTGTTATATTGTGAAGATGTCACCACAATAACGTATGTCTTAATTAGTAGGCCGTGTTCTATATTGATGAAGTCACAATACTTTTCTTTATTAATAGGTTATACCCTATAATGGTTATATCACAATAGTGCTAATTTATTCCTATGCTGTGTTCTGTTGCGGTGATATCACAATAGTGTTTGCCTCTATTCCTAAACTGTGCTCTATTGTAATGATGTCAAAATGGCGTGTGTCTTCATTAATAGGCTGTGTTCTATGTCACAATAGAGTGCGTCATCATTTATAGGCTGTGTTGTGTTGCGATGACGTCGCAATGTTATTTGTCTTTATATTATTTTCAATATATAACACAGCCAAGGAATAATGTCACAATTGTGGTTGTCTTTACTCATATACTGTATTCTATATTTGTGATGTCTCAATAGTGTTTACATGTATACCTTAGCTTTTTATATTGTGATGATATCACAAAAATGTGTTCTATTTAATTCTCCCTTTCTATGGATGTTGCCAATGTGTCCAGGTAATCAGGATGTACTCACCAGTTTTTTTTCATGGTCGTGTGATTTTGCCTGATGGAAGACTGATTGAAAAAGAAAATATACGTTTACAGGGTCAAAGTTCCCCTTTGTGTGGAAAATATTTTTGATGAAACAGTTGCTGAAGAGCAATAGCTTTTTTTTCCGACATGGTTCCACATCATGTACAAGTCCTGTATAAATGCATTACATAGCACAATGGTGTTCTTTCCTTAAAGAGGACCTGTCGCTAGGTCCTACAATGTGAGTTATTAGACTCACCTAATAGCCTGATAGGTCAGCATTAGAGGCTCCGTGGTAGCTCCGCCCATTAAGAATAGCTGGTGGCCAAACCCACTTGGCTAGCCAGCGAGTAATTTCCATATTAGTCGCTACATAAAGGGGTTCATAGCTCAGCAACGGAGAGACGCACAAGTACAGGACAAACACCGCTAGACACAGCGGCTATTAGGTGAGACCACTAACTCACTTTGTAGGACCTAGTGACAGGTTCTCTTTAAGAGTTGGGTAGAGACAAATAATAACTTGCCAAGTATATTTTTTCACATTATTTGCACAATAAAATTTACAAAATAGCATATACGTCCTCTTCAATCAGTAGTAGTAAAACAATAATAACAGAAGTTTAACCATTAAGCACCAAATAAGATACCTTCGGAAGTCCCTATGGGGCTACCAAAAAGCTTGTCTGAGCCCCATAGGTCTTTGAGCCAAGCTAAGGTGGGGGGGGGGGGATTCACCTTACTCACTTCCCTGCAGTATTGAACATTCCTTGATTTTAAGGAGTTGAGTGGTTCTGTGACTGGTTTTCTAGGAGGGTGAGATTGCCCAACTTAGTTAAGCGTTGATGTAACTTTTGCCTCAAGTCATTAATAGTCAAGTCATGAATAATTAAGTCATTCATTGCAGTAAATCAAGAAACATTTTAAGAAAAAAAAATCTGATTATATGATTGAAATGGGTTGCTTTAAAGTGTTAGGCGGTTGTGTGGTGCCGCGTGTTATTCACTGTGCAGATTATTCCGCCTCCCCCATACCTAGATACACATCTGATTTCCTGTTTGGAAGTAGCAAATTCTCCTATATGTGAGGCTGTAAATCACTGTACCTTATGTAGAAAACAAAAATAAGGATAGAAGACTCCATTGCACTTCTATATAAGGGAAAATCAGGCAGGTAATACGATTTAACTAGGAATATCTATAACCAACTGTTCTGTTTGGGGATAATTTCATTCCATAAAAAAACCATGTATTTCAATGGGGCCATTCACTCGACCGTTGTTTCAACGGAGTGTGTGAAGGGTCTGTGAAAAAATAGATGTCCTATTTTTTTTGCACTTCGCGCATCCCTCCATAGACTCTAGTCTATGGGGGATGCGTGATTATGCATCAAGCACGGGTGCACCTCGGACGGGAGAAAGTGTCTGAATGTAGCCTTAGGAAGAGAAAGTTTCTAAATCTGTAAGTGAGAGATGTTAATCTTGTTGCTTCCTGTGTATGCTACAAAACAAGAATATCTCTAAATCAATAGTTCTGTTGCTACAAAAATGTTACATTTAGTGAGGTGCATGCAAGGACAGTGCATGAGTGTTTGCTTCTGTAAGTGCGGGCTTATGGTACAATACATACATTTGTGGGATTTTGACATTATCATTTCAATAGAAATAAGAGATGGTTTGGAGAACCTACATGGGAATGTTCTGGAAATTGCCTAAATAGCAATTCTACAATAGTTGTTGGCAGCGGTAACAGTCTGCTAATGCACAGTCAGGGCTATGAGAAAGTTCACATTTCCTGTCATTGCTTTGCATATTCGTGGGCTGTTTATTGACAGCCTATAGCCTTTAATTCAGAAAACAACAGTAAAATAGGATTACAAAAGCCAGAGAGGAAAGTTATCTTGCCATTTGTCTTTAGAGATGCATTGTGTTTATGTCGTCCAGCACTACAGAACATGAAATTGTCCATAAAGATCGAATCATTAAGGGCTATGTAGACCTTTGAAAAAGTTTTTTTTAGTTTTTTTTTTTTAAATAAAACTGTATCTGTGTGTTTGGTGCAACTTTCGAATTACTTTTTATAAAAAAAATATTTTTACTTTAAGAGATACAGCTGCTTTGTATTCTGTATACAGAGCAGCTGTATCGTGTGCTGAGATCTGAATCGGTCACGTCAGCCGCACTGACAGGCGCAAGATTGAGCGATTACCGATCACATCTAAGTTCATAACTTAGATGTAATAGATAACCGGTGGATTCTGTGTGTCAGGACCCGCGGTCACTGAACCCGTTAGTCCCGCTGACCTGACGGATTTAGGTTTCAGCGCACGATACAGCTCCTCTGTATACAGAATACAAAGCAGCTGGATCTCAAAAACGTTAATTTTTTTTAAATAAAAAGTAATTCAAAAGTTGCACCAAACACATTTCTCAGTAGTGAAGCCTCCGGCTTTGGGCTGGTAATTAAGGTGATCATGTCTCTGCAAAGAAGTGAGATGATAAGGGGTTGTCCAGGGTCAAAATAGTTTTCTAATTTTTATATTTTCCAATATACATTGCGTTTCTATTACTCACCAATATATTTTTTTGCTCTCCGTGAATAGAAACATTTAAAGGCTGAAACCCAGACATACCGAATGCTGGTCTCGGCTAAGAAGTAGATTTATAGTATCCAGTCTAGGCAACGTACTTGGAGTATGCAATCATTACTCACTTTCTGTGATTCTATTACAGGTACTCGCAAAGATTCCATCCCACAGGTCCTGCTACTTGAGGATGAAAGTCTGATCATTGATGACATGAGGAGCAATGGACAAACCGTTCCAGAAGAAAAGTAAGTTAGTCTTTACCTGTATAACATAGGGTAGAGAAGCCTTGGGAAAAAACATAACTATACAGATATTTGTACCCCCTGCCGGTTTTGCATCCAGGACCACTGCTAGGACAAACCTTAATGAGGTCCTCCACCTACATTAATTTTACTTAATAAAGTTCATGCCGTAGAAGCAGATGGAGAATAAGTGCTGTCAAGCCTCCTTGCTCTTCCTCTGCTCTAATGTAAGAGGAAAATGTACTTTGCGTTAATGGACGGAGTAATCTGAGACATATTGATTACTAGGGATCCTGACAACCCTTTTGAAAAACTGGTTTTGGGAAGTGTATCCCATCATATTCTTAGCACCAGACAATCAGACACAACTTGATTGATCAGCTCAAATTTGGATAGGTTGTATGGTCTTCAAAAATTGTTCCTGTCTCAGGCTTTCATATTATGCAGATATCTCAAAAATAGTTAGAGAACCTCTAAGGATAAAGTTCAGCAGTAGAATACAAAGTCATCCTCACAGGCAGTGAAGAAAAGAGCAAAAACCACGGCGCCACATGGTGTAGGTCAATAGGTTAGGCAGGTATGGAACAGACGTTAATATGCTCACCAAAAGCCAGAAGTCAATTCGCAATGGTGGTCCACAGGTGCTGCTGCCAGATCCGTGCCGGTTCACGTAGGTAACCGCTTGACAGAATGAGTGGGTAAAGTGAAGAAAAAATGGATCTTATGGAGGCGCTGCTGCGTGGAACGGTCAAAGGAAATTCAGGCCTGATGAAGACGCCAGTCCGGCGTCGAAACGCGTAGCCACCCTGTTCTAAATAAAACATACTGTATATCGGACTGAATCTCTCTGAATTTCCATTGACCGTTCCACGCAGCAGCACCTCCATAAGATCCATTTTTTCTTCACTTTACCCACTCATCCTCACAGGCAGGATTACAATGAAAGGTAAAACCTCTATATAGAAAACACAGGATCCACTATTGACAATAGGTGATTGACACCGCTCCCCTTCTTTTCCTCCCTGCACAGTGACCTCTGTACATGGCACAGAGCATGCCCACAACACTCTCCTATACAAGTCCTCTCTAGAATCCAGTTTAGCATGCCTTGTTATTGCTGTAAAGCAAATCTCTGAACTGCTTGCTGTTCACAGAGCAGAATAGTAGCTCAGGCAAGATGGCATAAAAGATTCACCAATGAATGATCACAATAGGAAATATCCCCTTAACAGTGTCTATATTAGCACTCTGCTTACTGTGCAGGTATTTTAGCCTTCTTTATACTGTATATTATCACGGCTACAAACATGGGATCTCGAGGTAGTCTTCCCCTTTCCAACCAAGAAGTGTCTTTTATGTCTGCAGCCCCAGCTCGGCCTGGTTCACTGACACTTTACTGTTTGTTTAGATTTTTGTATCATTTTGTGTGTAATTTATTGTTTGCCAGAACAATTGAGTTTGTGAAATGGTTATTTTTAATTGCTGTGTTATGTATCAAGCACAAGTTGCCCATTCAAGTACTACATGCAAGTATATTGACTTTTTCTGATTTAATATTGATTATTTCTACATTAAAACATTTTTAGACAGATAAAGCTTATTTTGTATTTCTTCTAATTTGCAGTTTTTGCCTTGTAGGAGTCTTGTAGACACAGTCTATGCGTTACGAGATGAAGTCAAGGAATTAAAACAGGTATGAATAATAGGGGAAGATCCAACCTGTACAGCTGACCTATCTGTTGTCTGTATTCTGTACCCTATATCATATTATACTCTAGACAGAATGTCATAAGGTCTGATTGCCCCTAAAACCTATAATATCACTAACGGTGGATAAAAGACACCAAGATTTGGCCACTGTATGTTACGACATCTGAATCTAGATTCCAATAGGTAGTAGGCATAAAATCATGTTTATTTTAAAGCAATTATATTTAATGAACGTCACCACCCCCTCCTTTTAAATTAAGCACTATGTTTCATAGTTTTCAAAAAATGCTTATTGATCATGAGGAGCCTGATAGGAAAATGCTGTTGGGTGTTGTTCGATCAACTCTCATCTCCTTTCCACTAGACATCATTAAAAGGGTTGTCCAGTCATAAGAAATGGATAGACCATCAATATCTGGCCAGGGGTCCGGCTCCCACTCGAATGGGAGAAGGCTGCAATACTGTGAACTGCTGCTACAAGTGTGCCAGTGATTCACAGTACGAGCAGGTAAGGAATGAAGGGGACACAGCACTCATACGAGCACCGTGGCCTCTTCAATACAGCTAATCGACGGGGCTGCCGGTAGTCGGACCTCCACCGATCAAATATTGATGGTCTATCCTGAGGATAGGCTATCAATTTCTTATGACTGGACAACCCCTTTAAATTGACAACAGTGTGCCACCATGTTGGGGTGTGTCCCCACACAGACTGACAATGTCCAATCAGTGCTCACAGTCTCAGACTGTGTAGGGACACGCCCCATTGACAAGGGGGATATATGCATCCAGTTGTCAATTTATACATATATTTCGAAGAGAAATATCAGGAATGGCACAACACAGAGATCTAAGAAAACGATGCTCCAGAATTATGTCATAAGGAATACAAGTATTCACTAAGATAGACATTTCAGGAGAGCTGACAGCAGAACTGCCCCCTAAACCTAATAACTGATTTTGCCTCAATACTTGCAAGCATTGATCCCAGTAAACCTGACACATAAGATAAGGAATAAAAGCTGTTATAATATATTAGTCTGGGAAAGGATTACAGTGACATTTCTCAAAATAATAAACACTTCCAAGGGGTAGCCGGCCCATCAGAATTACTCCCAAGGGTGAAGTGACAGCTCATGCACAAAACATTGCAGAAGAATATACAAAGAGGTGAAGACCTCCTCAGCCTCCGGTACTGGTCCAAATTGGGATTTCTTAGCCAACAACAGAGCAGAAGCTTCTGCTATCTAAGAGTATTATCCATGCTTGGCTAATACTAGGATTAACCTAAGCACATAATACAAATATACATAACACATTGATAATTCACATCATGCTTTGGATAATGTTCTGTGGATAGATACGTCAAGACTGGAACTCTTTGGACTACACAGGTCTCATGTAAAAAACAAAATACCCCAGTAGGAACATCATACCAAAGGTCTTTGTGGTATTGAAATGTGTGGGGTGCTTTGCGTCTAAACTATTTCAGATTCTTGAAAGAAAAATTAATTCTGCATTAAACAAGACAATTATGAGGAACAATGGAATCTGTCCATAAGCTCAATCTGAAGTGTAAATTTCATCAGCTATAGTTTGGCCTATTGGGTGCATTACCATTTGGTGAGGGTTCCTACACAGCAACTGGAAGATGAAATATTTTAGTCCAGTAAAGGATTCTTTGTCTCGAAGTCAAAATCATTTATAAAGGTAGAAAAATAATTTGCACTTGACTGCACTGAGGAGAATAATTCATGGGAAATTCTGTTTGTAGTAACACATATTTGTCTCTTTTTCACACTTTAGTACTAGCAGATGTGCCATAGCGTAGAGTAGTGAACCTAGTTCTTACTGTGCCAGCATGAGTTTCCTGGAGTTTTTGACAGTTTTTCATCCCTCATCAATAATATTTTGCCCATTGAAAGAATGGGTTTCCCTTTCCTAGATTCTAGGTGCTGCCCATGGAAACTGCAGGTTCAACTTATGTAAGAAGAAAAAAAGACTCCAGTGTCCAAGTTCAAATATTTACCTCCGTAATGTAAATTGCTAAATGTTGCCTCCTGTTTCAGAGCACAGTTCTTTTTGAAGTTTTACTTAAAAAGATTGTCTTTGAAGAAAGCTGTCCTGGCATTCAGCTGATCGCGGCAGTTCTGGTTTCTCAAACCCCCGGCATTAGCTGCTGATTCATTTTTTTAATGTTGTGGGTAGCAACTTATGTAATATGCAAGTGAATGGATGACCATGTAATACATGGCCAGACAATGTCCATCAAAACGGGAGCTGCTCTTAGCTAATAGGGGAGAGTCCTGAGTAGGGTGCCCCCCCCCCCTCTAATAGGTCATACAGACAGGATTTGTAAGCCGCAACCCCTTTAAATTTAGATCCTACACTAGTTGTGATTGGCGTAGTTCTTTTAAAAAGGGTTACATATCTGAAGTCAATACAGACATATGGACCTATGCTTTATTTTGCTGACTAGGGATATTTATTGTTTATTTAATTACACAGGAGAATAAAAGGATGAAGCAAAGTTTGGACGAAGAACAAAAGTCAAGAAAGGAATTAGAAAAGTTGGTTCGCAAAATGTTGAAACAAACCAGTGAAACCGCACGTGACGACCCCACACATTAGTTCCAACTTCATTTTGTAAAGTCATCAGTGACACTTACTGTAAGGATTTCATGTTAAGAACTTTGGAGGACTCGGAATAATGAATCTGTGCAGCCATACGTGACCTTCTCAGCATGTGAGGGGCACCATAAACCTTCAGTATGGTGTGTTAGAAAGAACAGATACATGGCCAGGATCTATTTGTACTTCTTATTTAGGTTCTGTGTGACTAATGTTAAATCGCACTGTACGGTGAATCATATCTCGACTATTTGTCCTCTTAAAGGGGTTATCTGGTTTTTGAAACAGGCATTTTCTGTGCTCCTTTGTACAAAAAAAAATCGCTAAACTGATTTGTTTTCCCAGAGGAGATCTAAGGGAACACGGCTAAGTTGACCTATATATTCACATCTCGTCCATGGTTTTATTGTATGTGAACAAACTGCACACTCTATGAAGCCGTGGTCCGAAGACCTCCAAGGAATATATTGCAGAGTAAGGGCCCACAGAGCGCTTGTTTCAATAAACTTTATTTACAATTACTGGACAACAATAGTGACATCAATGATATTGATAGCTGGACTATTTTAACAGGCCGTTCAATGTATATTAACAGTCGCACTATAAATGGAATCCACATTGGGGATATCGCACTAGGAGTTGTCATTCGTAACTATAGGTTAGGAAGAATCTACTTTCTATCAAGCTAAGGATAATCTTATCATTGGTGAAATAATTAAATAAAGGCCATATCTAATGCAGCGTTGTAGATAAAAAGTGGAGCCACAAAGGCAATATGTCACAGTATTTTCAGGAATGCAGGTACATCCCGTTGACTTTAGAACAATTATTCATTGTGTTTATAGTCATCTGCTCAACATATTCACATTGACACTCATGATGTGGCCGTGTCCCAATACATTAACCAGGGTACTCAGGTTAAGGGGAAGGATTGGCCATGTGTCGCTGGGACAAATTTCACATGGTGATACGTTGTTTTTATTGACGTCCTATTTTGTAAGCACTTGTGAAGAAATGTTTGGTTATTTATATTTAAAGTCAAAAGTGCAATATTGTCAAGAAAAACCTTCATGACTTTATAATAAGGATAATGGGCCTCGCCAAGTAAAAAAAAATAAAAAGTGTAGACAAAAGCAAGGGGTTCTGACCATAATAAACTGCAAGACCCCAACTTTAATATTTTTAACTTGTCTTACAAAAATGACAGCAGGATTCCAGTTGGTCTGTAGGGAAAACCGCTCACGCTTGTCTTTATACATTTGTCCTTTGTCCTATGTATTATGTTGGAAATGTTGGGAATTGTTGGTGGACAGGCTGTGCCTGTAGTAGTGATTTCTTGTTTTACAAAACCTTTAAAGTGACCTTTTTAATGCAAGATATTTAATTTTGTGCCTAGTAAAGGAGGAATTACTGGGATAAAAATTATAGTTGGCCTATGAAAGTCTACACTAGGCAAAGGTGGCTTCTGATTGTTTGCTATGGGCCAGTGTATTTATATTTAGAATTTTACATGAGTCCGAGGGAAACTGAGGGAAATCTCTCTCTCTCTCTCTCTCTCTCTCTCTCTCTCTCTCGCCCTCTCTCTCGCCCTCTCTCTCTCTCTCTCTCTCTCGCCCTCTCTCTCTCTCTCTCGCCCTCTCTCTCTCATATCTATCTATCTATCTATCTATATCCCTCTCCCCCTCCCTCCCTCTCTCTATCTATCTTCACAATATTCCCTCTTTTACTATACAGTACCTACATATTCATAATTTTAGGACTCCTTGCAATACTTCTAAAATAATAACACCACCAGCCCAAATAAATATCTCTCCCCAATTAGCAGAGCGATGGTAACCAGCAAAGTAAAAAATGTTTTCAGGTCTCAAATATTGGACCTCATTTATCAACACTGGCCTTGTTGCTCATCGCAACCAATCAGAGCTCATTTTTTAAACTAAGCCATAATCTGCACCAATATTGCACAGTGCATTGTGATTTCTTCGACAAGTGTCCTTGTGGCCCTTATTTTACGTCTATCCTGCACTAGTGCTCATGTGGTAGTAATAATTGTACATAAACCGGATTCGGCACTGTCATTTTTACCTTTCTGTGAAGGCATCAGACTGTATAGCTGCACATTAATAGTTTAAATAAGATTTAATGTGCAATCATAGACTGTGATACATCTTTTGGTTCATTACTTCTCAATCATATGTGTATTCTTATTATAAGTAACCATCTAACCACCGTATTTTATTTGTATTATTTTATGGGAATATTAAAAGCTCAGTCCTAAAATGGTCGATATGAACATAGGACACTGGGTACCGGCTAACCGTACTGATTGTTATATCGGTATAAAATGAGCCAGGTTTTACTTAAATAAACTCTGGCTCATCAAATAACTTAAGCTTTGAAGAGTAACTTCACGTTCAGAAACTTTTGATGTGTCATATTGGACCCCCATCATCTAAAACTGAGGGGCAGAAGCGCTAATCTGAGCGCCCTGCATCTCTAGCTGTAATTGGCTCTTCTTGTTAGGCTGAAGACGGGCTCATAGACTTTCTATGTGAGCCCGTCAAAGCTTCTGATAGGTCTCTATGATATATCAAAAGTTTGATGGAAGTGCAGTTGCGTAAAATGTAAGTAAAATATCCTTTTCTTCTGATTTCTTATTCCTTATAAGCTTTCAGTGAAACACATAGAACATAACTTCTTTGGCTGATATAAAACTAGATATCCGCAGCAGACATTGCCCAAATGTTTGGCTTCCCCAAGGAGTTACTTTTGGATATTGCATTTCTCAGAGATTGGTGGTGATATGTTTTTAATCCGAAAGGATAAAGATGAAAAATCCTGTCACAGGAAAGAAAGATCCTTTTAAATGGGCTTTTACTTTTTATGTAAATAAAGCTTATTCAATGTATAATGAAAAGCTATGAAACTTTCAGATATATTTAGTGCATTATTTCCTCAGTATTTTCAAGATCTCTGCTTGTTGTCCACAAATCATTCCTTCCTAAAGAGGATCTGTCACCTCTCCTAAGATGTCTGTCCAAGCAAATACTTGTATTTTCCATAAAATAACAATTCAGGAGAATCTTTTCTTAGAACTGTGTTGTACCGTTCCTCTGTTATTCCTCCTGCAAATTTATAAATAAATTGATAACTGGGTGTTACCAGTTGGGAGTGTGTCCCTACCCAGACTGACAATGTCCTATCAGTGCTCACCGACTGTGAAAAATGAAGGACACGCCCCTTTGACATGGGGAATATTAAAGGAATAAAAGAGGAACGGCACAACGCAGAGTTATAAGAAAAGGTGCCCCAGAATTGTTATTTCATGGGGAATACAAGTATTTACTAAAACACATTTCAGGAGAGGTAACGGATAAATCCAGAGGCTGATATCTTGTCCAGGCTTGTACCTAGTCTAAGCAATCCTCTGTGAGCTAAAAAGTTTGCTACAATGCATCAGTAAAGGTAAAAATGATCAGCTTCGAGTCAAAGTTGTTTAGCTCACAGAGGATCTGAGCACGACTAGCTCTGTCTGAACTGGTTTTCAGTGCAAACCGGACTGATCCTATTCACTCACAGCTATAAAGATCTTGAAAATGGCGAAAAATTTAAACATGTGAGCCCTTATTGATCATCTTGCTAGCCAAGAGGGCTCACTGACCGACAGGATGCCACATTTACACATAGGACGCATTTCATTTAGGCCCCTTAATCAGTATTTTGGTAGATGTAATTACACCTCATAATTTGGCTGCATTAATTTATTTAAAGGGGTCTGTCCTGGTGACTGATCGCCTTTAATAAATCATCATGATCCCAATGGGAATACATGTGAATGCTGCTGCTTCGTTGACAATCGCCTAGAGCTATTGGATAATATACTGGAAGCAGTAATGTGGTTTCAGGTTGGCTGTGCGTAGGTCGCAGGAACTTCATGCCGTGGGAAAAAATAAGAAAGAATTGTAAGATGTGACTTAATGAAGTATTCCCATCTTGGACGTTTATGGCATATCCACAGGATATGCCATTAATATCTGGTATATGCGGGTCCCACCTCTGGGACCAGCACCTCTATGTAGACCCTCGTCTTCACTTCTCTTGCTCTCGCTGCTCTCCGGCTACTGACTGACAAGGTGGTCAGTAGTACGGAAACAACCGAGCTCGCTGAGCTACGCTGTTTCTGTAACTCCCATAGAAGTGAATGTGCGCTATGGAAACCGTATAGCACCGTGATTTACACAGTTTCCGGAACTAAGGAGCTATGTAATTTGCATGGCCCACTGTGCTACGCAGTTTCAGTAACCCCCATTCACCTCCATGGGAGTGATGGAAACAGCATAGTTTAGCTCTTCTGACCACCTCATCATTCAGTCGCTGGAGAGTAGTGAGAGCAAGAGAAGGTAGGACAGGGGTCAGGGGGTCCCGGTCTAGAGGTAGGTGCGGGACCCAGAGTTGGGACACGCATCTATCGGACATTTATGGCATATCATGTGGCTGTGGCACAAATGTCCAAGATGGGAAAACCCCTTTAACAAGAATTATACTCCAATATATTACCATGTCTAGGTATATGCAGATGTATAGAAAAGAGAAACTTAAAGGGCTGGTCTCATCTTGACAACCGCTATTGGAAATTAAGCTGATCGCAGCAGTTCCAGCTTCAGAAACCTCCCATGATATTTTGTTGTTTCTGGAGGAGTCTGTGCCCAGTCATGCATATCTGCCGCTCAATAAATGGCCATTTGGTTATACATAGATGGACTAGGTCCGCTAGAGTGAGAGCCATGTTAGCAGCTCTCTGCTTGACCCATTAAGAGGGTCCTGAGAGAACCCCTTCCTGGAACATCCATCAAAATGGGCTGTCTTCGTGCGACAGCCCCTTTTTAAAGAGAGATGTTCCTGCATTAGCCAACTCTCAGAATCGACACATTTTCTTTTTAATTTTGTGTTTGGCCTGTATCACTATGTAGTTTCTCTTAAATGGTGGCCAAATAAGTATTGGCTTACCTTTTTGTGATCTAGTTTGTGACGTTCTACTTTTTTGTGATGTATCCAGATCTTCAAAACCATCTGAAAATTTTTGTAGACCTCTTCCATCTAAATGAAACTTCATTGTAACATCAGTATTTACTTATAATATAATGATCCTGTGGGGTTGATGTACAATAACATCTGGTAATAGCACCATTACTTTATTTCTTATTAACCAAGCCTAAGTTATTTCCGGTATAGAGGTATCCTTAATAAACATATTGAGACTTCAGTAGGTCTGTGGTCTTCTCCAATGAGGTGGAACATCAGTTTTGGTGATTTTCCTAAAGAACCTTTTATGCAATCACTAGAATCCAAAGATCCAAAGGAAGGTAAGCCTTGGGTTTAATAATAGACACCGTATATGTATTTCTTTAGGCCTGTTCACAGAATATGTAAATACTATGCGTTGCTGTTATGCTATAACCATGTAAACAGCCGTTTTACCTGTTGTGATGTGTTTTGTTGCTATTACTTTTTTATTGCTTTTTGACATTTTCAATAAATATCTTTTTTTTTTAAATAAATGTAAATGTATTCATTTGTTTGGATTATTCTACACATTTACACTGCAGTTATACCTTTATCTGTCCATGATCCAGCAGTGTCCAACTTTAAAGGGATCCTGTGTTGCAAATCTACGTTTTTATATCCCAGACACAGCGATGGTAAGTGCCCTGCTCTGAGAGATGACTCTAGCATTCTCCTGATTGGACACTAGAGCTGTGACGCAGAGGTGAGGGTTTGGCAGCGTTCAGTACATAGAGGCCAGAGCGCTAAATATTAGAGGTCGCCTCTGTGGCACTTGTGATCACGGCGTCTGAGACATTAAAACATGGATTTCTTGGCAACTTGCATGACCAACTATCTAGGTATCGTTGCGCTGCTCTCCCCATCTTGTATAAAGCGCGGTCAGCAGTTTTGAGGGCTCAATACGGCTCACAGATTCCCTTCACAGTGAATCTCCACCTGCTAGCAAAATTTTCAACTGATTAATTTTGTTGTAAAGCAAATTTCTGCAGCTGCTGTTCACGGCTCAGAGCAAGATGTGCATCACGCCATGATAATGTCATGTTTGGAGGCATACGTTGCCAATAACGCTAGATCACAAGCCAGAGCAATGTAACCAAACAATATGTTGTTGGCACCTTTTTGGAGACCAAAGGGATAGGGTGAGGGGTTGGGCAGTATCGTTCATAAATTAGTTCTCAGTTTTGAAAGTTTTGCCTAAATTTTAACAGGTGTGTAAAATATTACTGCAGGTGATTCAAAAGTCGCCACCCAGAGGGAATACTGGCCCATGCTGGACTGACAAAAAACAATGAAACCTGATCGACCCATTATAAGTCAATGGGATCAATGATCAAAACCATAATTACTGTCATGAATCATGTAAGAACGTTTGCCATGAGGCCAGTGTGAATAAAGCCTTAGGCCCGATGCACAACGACCGTGCCCGCAATCACGGCCCCCGATTGCGGGCACGGCCGGCCGCCGACTGCCACCCGCATTTCCGGCCGTGCTCCCATACAACGTATGGGAGCACGGCCCGCAAAATGCAAAAGAACGGACATGTTCCATAATTTTCGGAACATTTCTACGGCACGGACACTCATCCATAGCGCTACGGAAAGGTGTCCGCGTTCAATGAAAGTGATTGGGTCCATCAAACTGAGGATTTTTACGGTCATGTGCATGGGGCCTAAGTCAGATATTTTCCTTTAACCCCTTAAACACAAATGACAACATAAGACAAGCAGACCTGATAAAACAACTTTTTTTATTTGTATGTACATCAGTGGTAATAATTTAAAAACTGTACAATTCATTTCTTTTGCATTTATAAGAACTTGACAATTGAATGACGTTATAAATAGTTATAATGTACATAAAAAGCACAGAAATTCTTAGTCTATACATCTTGCAACATACCTTCTAACCACACTTGAAGGATCAGTTAGCTCTTTTTTCCTTGTTGAGATCCAAGAATCTCATCAATAGTAACCCGTCAGCATTGGAATTGTATCTCATAGAGATTGCATATAATAAATGTAACCGTAGCATAGTTTTTTTTTTCTAATTGGGCTCCCAACCTAAATAACTTTTAGCTTGATTTTATATATTGAATAATCCTACTATAGTATCGTGACTGGGAAATTATCAAAGGGAATGTACATCTTTGCAATCAATTTTGTTTCTTTAATATAATAAAAATAAAATGAGATGCAAATAGTCTTAATTCAAAATATATATACAGTTTTGTGTCTGCAGCCCCTATGTAGACCCATTTGTCTCCATGGTTACAGACTACAAACAAACCGTGTGTAGTCTGATCTTGCAGTCATGTGTTACATCTTTTCATCTCACCAATCCTTACCAGACGGAAAAGAGTAAAGCCCCATGCACACGACCGTATTTTTCATCAGTAATTACGGACAGTAATTACTGACCGTAAATACGGACCCATTCACTTCTATTGACCACGGACACCTTTCAGTATTTTTACTAATGGGTGTCAGTGCTGAAAAAGTAATAGAACCTATCCTAGAAGTCTATGGGAGCTTCCATAAATACGGACAGCTACTGATGTGCATCCGTACACCGTCCGTATTTATGGAAGCGTTGCTATGCAACATGCTGATGACATCATTTGCATCCTCCTTTTTTTTTTACGGATCAATATATATGGATGGAATACGGATGCAATACGGACCGTATTTACGGACAGTATTTCGGGATAGATGAAAATATGGTCGTGTGCATGGGGCCTAACGTGATTGCAGATTAGACTACATAAATATTTTTTCTAGTATATATAAGTCTGCAAAGAAGCTGTATACTAAAACTAGTAGAATATTTTTAATCAAAACTATTTAAGTTTATTTTTTATTTTATATCCATTGGAGCAATGGAAGATGGTTTTAATGGTCGACATACCCTTTAAGGCTGATTAGGTTCATAGAAAGTATAAAAATTTAGAAAATGCGAGGATTCCTTAGGCAGACACATGTCATGAGAGAGATGCTTTTGAAGTATACAAAACTATGAAAGGAATACTTTACCATGTGTGTTATGTTTTTGCACTATTTCTTGATCAAATTCAAAAACATCAAACGCATTGTGGCAGCTTGTACAGTTACAACATTGGCATTGGAATTGAATTTAGCTGAATTATAATTTTAAAGATTTTTGTCTTAAACTGAACCTGATCTGCTTCACTACACTTTTCAAACCTTCGGATGTCAGTAGCCAGAACTACAACATACAAAATCTTCTGATTCCTTGTACACCATTACAACCTCATTGTTAGACATCCCAACAACAGATAACGTTTGTGTCATTTATTTAGGACTATGTTCATTTATAAAAGTATCATTGAATTAACTCACAATTACATTGTAAGTCATTTCATGCCCTCTGGCAATGGGAAAGCAACATTGCAATGGGGAAGTAGGTGATCACATGCCAATAAGACCGTTATCAGTTTGTCATAAAAAGGGATTGACCACAGATAAACTTGACATAGCTATGATTAAAGTGATTGGCCAGAGTTAGAAAACAAGGCTGCTTTCTGCCAGAAACAGCACCACACCTGTCCATAGGTTGTATCTGGTATTGCAGCTCAGCTCTATAAGGGTATGTTCACACGCTTAACAAAATATGGCTGAAAATACAAAGCGGTTTTCAAGGGAAAACCGATCCTGATTTTCAGCTGTTTTTTAAGAAATTAGCGTTTTCCACTGCGTTTCAATGAAAAACGGCTACAAAAACAGCTCAAGAAGTGACATGCACTTTTTACAGGGCGTCTTTTTATGCACCGTTTTTTGAAAATGAGGTGTAAAAAAAAACGCCCTGACGGAACAGAGCGCCGTATTTCCCATTGAAATCAATGGGCAGATGTTTGTACGCTTTCTGCTTCCGATTTTTCGGGATGTTTACGGCCCAAAAAAATGCTGAAAATAGCCCGTGTGAACATACCCTTAAAGTGAATGGGGCTGATCTGCAATCGTTACAAATATGTTTTTTTGAAGCGTTAAAGGGAAAATAGAAAGAGAAAAAAAGATGACCAGAAGATGGATGGATACAATCACAGAAATCATGTACTAGCAATTGGGAGGCCTATAGACTCCTGTAGGAAACAGAATATTCTAGAAAAACATGACTATTATGATCTACAGAAGTTGAAATTGATTTAAAATTGTAGTCTGGTATAGAAAACACATTTTCAATTATCTCAATACGGCATTTTAAGTCAATATGGGGTGTCCCCGTTCAAGATGATTATTTACTAGCCAGAGGGGAAAGTGGCTACAAAGAGTGTCTTTTGATTTGGAGGATCAGATGTCAATCAGAACTGGGTAATGCTTCATTTCTCCGGTTGTGGAGCTAAAAGAGGCTTTCCGCCCAGATTGGTGAAGTCTGCCAATCATCAGGGGATTCTGAGAGCCAAGGGATTGTCCAAAGTGAAAAAAAACCTCTTAAGGGCATAAGAAGAACTTTTGGTCTGGAGTTATGGTATTATTTTAAGTGTATTTGGTAAAAGAAAAAGGTGTATAAAGTGGATTTTGTATCAATATTGTCTCAGGGGAATAGTGGCCTTGTGGTTCATAACAACCAATTCATGTTTAATTTTTCTGGTGAAGATATAAAAACTAAAATCAAAGATGATCAAGCACATGAGCGTATTAAAGATCCATGTTGTACAAATCGCTAATACGGAACCGATAGAAATCTATGGACCCATATGGTACCTCCATATGCTTCCGATTCCATTGTTTTTTGTTTTTTCCTCAGATATTCATATGAAATTCGTGAGAAAAAAAAAAAGCCTCCACCACATGCCTTATTACTGAGGCTTTCTTCTAGAAGAGAATATAATGGCATTATACCGCGGCATACAGAGTACAGTATATAGATCTGTAGGAACTCTGCTGCTTTGAAGGCCTTACCATGTTTATGAGGCCTAATACTAATAGAGTAAATATTTTTTGGGCCAGTGAACTAATTGCACTGAAAAACTTTGCCATACAAATTGTGTACCAATCTATTCTGTAATGAACCCTTGTATACGACATACATACAACAAATGACTGAACAATGGTGCAGTGAACTATTTTAGAATGTAGCTTAAAGATCATGAAGTTTCTCCGAGCTTGAACATACCAAAGTACGTAAATTCTGGACTGTAAATGATGCATGATGGATCTGTCACGTTGACAAATATGAAATCGTCCTTATTGAATGTAAACACGGCTCCGAACTGGGATGAGTGCAGGGCACAATTTGCAGTTTGTGATACAAATGTATTCGCTCCTTTCAACAAAAGCCTTTCTTTTTCATGTGGTCTTTTCATGTACATGTACTGCACAAATGGTGACGTCAGGAACTGTGTAGAGTTTACGCAAAAACTGACTTGGGAGTACACGTAATAAACACCAGGCGTTTCCACTTGTAATTTTCCATTTGTATATGATATTTCCAATTTTGTCGTAAAATATCCTTTTTCTTGCCAACGAAGGGCTGTAAAGACAGAAATCAATGCATTTTAAATTGACTTATTGCTTTTTTATCATTTATCTGAATCCTCCCACAACTCCATTCATTACTAAAGCTGGGAGGGACCTTTTGCATTGTCCATTCGGAGCTTTCTAGTTCATTTTTACCTTTTGGAAGATACTAAATCTCCTTGTGGAGAGCAAACTTGTAGGCAGTTTTTAGGGCAGTCCTCCATAGGAAAAAGTATGCTCCAAATTCTCTCCTCCAGATAGAAGAAAATTGACTCTTCAGTGAGTAGCTACCCTGTAAGTCAATGTCCGACCCTTTAAGGGGCCTTAAAGAGGCTCTGTCACCACATTATAAGTGCCCTATCTCCTATATAAGGAGATCGGTGCTATAATGTAGGTGACAGTAATGCTTTTTATTTAGAAAAACGATCTGTTTTTACCACTTTATGAGCGATTTTTAGCTTTATGCTAATTAGTTTCTTAATGACCAAGTGGGCGTTGTACAGAGGAGTGTATGACGCTGACCAATCAGTGACCAATCAGCGTCATACACTCCTCTCCATTCATTTACACTGCACGAGCGATATAGTTATATCGCTATGTGCAGCCACATAAACACATACCGTATTCCTGTGTAAACAGGGAGATGAGCTGCCAACATAATGCAAATGCATGGGATCAAGCGACTGTAGAAATGATCGTTCGTTCCCATACTAAACGATCATTGCTCCGTTTGCGCCGATCGACAAGCTGTACTATCATGTGGCTGTACTAGACATGAACAGTGCAACTGTTATTACATGTATTCGTTTAGTTAGTTTGTGTTAGTCTATAATTGTACACCATACAGAACACAAGATGTTTTCAGCTGGCAGCAGTGGTCTAAGCTCCCATTGAAGATCATATTTCCCTGTAAAGTGAAGTTGTTTCGCTCTGTCAGATCTAAATAAATTCAAATATTTAGATTTTTTTTTTTTTTTGTACTAATGTTGATTTTAGTTGCAGAGTTGCTTTCAACATTGTGCTTATTTATACCTTGGACAGCAGTAAACCACTATTCCACTTTCAGACACGCATATACTTGTATGTACTACTTGAAGGGGGATCGATGCCAGGAAGTCGGGTAGTTTAAAATCTCGAGGTGCAAGGTACTCCTGGAGTGGTTGCAGAGTGGGTACACGAAAATCGCTAGGAATTGGTAAACCTACGTTATAAGTAGGGTGCACTTATTCTTTTACACTTTGAGCACCCTCACCCCAATTTTCCCCCGAAACTTCTGGCCAGGCATCAATTTTTATAATGCCAGTTAAAGTGCTGGTCCATCCTAGCTGGGCACCTTATTTTTGTTCAGTGTGTGTGCACTGTTTGTCCATTGTAAGGATTTATGGTATCCCACCTGGCCATCTGGTTCCTCACCACCCTGCAACTGTGAGCTATCACTTATGGGGGAGTCACTCAAATTATGAGCGCCTCCAAAAGGAGGGAATGGATAGGACTGCATACGTTTATGTGCCGTGTTTACAATTTATTTCTTTTAACTTGAAAGAAATCTTGGGTTTTTATTAGAAAAAAAATGTATCTGCAAATCTGGTAACTGTTGCTTGTACACAAGCTATATGTACCATAGATAAATCTCTTGAATATTTATAATAGTTGTAAGGCAGAAAACATAATGCGTGGTAAGAGAAGCTAGATATGACCCCTATGTTGATAGGGTGGAATAAGTAATCAGCAGATGTAATGAACCAAAATTTACATATTTGCATTTGGCGATATATCTGAAATGTGACCTAGTTTGAAATTGTTCCAACTGGTTTTTCTACACTTTCTGTGTACTAATCCATGACTCAAAGCAAAGTCTTCTTTGAAGCTGGTGATTCAGTCTAGTTTATGATCATGGTCAACAAGAGCTGCAGGGGAATATCTTTAATCATTGTGCACATTCAAAGAAGTGGTTATACATTTTTCCCACCTTCCCACCATTATTTTATTCTAGGTACTCTGTCATGGTCACCAGTGTTAAAAAGGTTTCCTAAAGCTGGCCACAAAACAGCTATTTCATATGTAAGGTCCACTTAAAGAGGCTCTGTCACCAGATTTTGCAACCCCTATCTGCTATTGCAGCAGATAGGCGCTGCAATGTAGATTACAGTAACGTTTTTATTTTTAAAAAACGAGCATTTTTGGCCAAGTTATGACCATTTTTGTACTTATGCAAATGAGGTTTGCAAAAGTCCAAGTGGGTGTGTTTAAAAGTACAAGTCCAAGTGGGTGTGTATTATGTGCGTACATCGGGGCGTTTTTAATACTTTTACTAGCTGGGCGCTCTGATGAGAAGTAACATCCTCTTCTCTTCAGAACGCCCAGCTTGTGACAGTGCAGATCTGTGACGTCACTCACAGGTCCTGCATCGTGACGGCCACATCGGCACCAGAGGCTTCAGTTGATTCTGCAGCAGCCTCGACGTTAGCAGGTAAGTCAATGTAGCTACATCGACTTACCTGCAAACGCTGATGCTGCTGCAGAATCAACTGAAGCCTCTGGTGCCGATGTGGCCGTCACGATGCAGGACCTGTGAGTGACGTCACAGATCTGCACTGTCACAAGCTGGGCGTTCTGAAGAGAAGAGGATGTTACTTCTCATCAGAGCGCCCAGCTAGTAAAAGTATTAAAAACGCCCCGATGTACGCACATAATACACACCCACTTGGACTTGTACTTTTAAACACACCCACTTGGACTTTTGCAAACCTCATTTGCATAAGTACAAAAATGGTCATAACTTGGCCAAAAATGCTCGTTTTTTAAAAATAAAAACGTTACTGTAATCTACATTGCAGCGCCTATCTGCTGCAATAGCAGATAGGGGTTGCAAAATCTGGTGACAGAGCCTCTTTAAATCTGCTGAGCAAGCAATGAGGCCCTTTTACACCGGCCGATAAACGACCGGTGCAGCGAGCACCGATCAACGAGACATCGTAGATCGGCACTCGTTTTCTCCTGTCACACGGAAATATGGATGGGGAGGAACGGTTGTTACTCCGATCGCTCGTCCCCATCCATTATTCTCATGTCGGCAGCACGTCTCCCTGTTTACATAGCGTAGTCGATGGAAAAGCTTTCCTTTTCAACCGAAAGCTCCATCGGAACGGGACCCAAGCGCAGATGTGAACGAAGTCTTGCTTGCATCTTTTACTGAATTTCACGATTTCAATTGTGTCTGCGGCATGCATTAATTAATACATATCTCTAAGATCGTGCTTTGTTTTTTGTATATATCTTAGGGAAACATCTCCAACATCCTCAACATGATTCACCACATAACAAGCTTGCTTTCTGTTTTATAGAATGAGCTTAACACGGTACCTATAGCTACACAATGCATTGCACCTATCAATGAGCAAAATCCCATTTACAGAGTATCACATTCTTAGAATTACTTTGCCGGCCGCTAGTGTTATGGAGACGCAACAAATGTAAAGGCGTAGCTACAAGGGGTGCAGAGGCAGCAGTCGCACCCATGCCCTGTGCCTGAGGTAGCCGAAAAGCCCCTCTGCTACACAAGAAGGCACCGGTATTATAAATGACACATGGTAGGTGAGGGGCCCTGTTACAGATTTTGCATTGGGGCCACATTGTTAGCATTTTGGTATATGAGCACGGACCACCTACTGATAGCACATGAATTGAATGTGTTTATAATGTGTGGACAAAGCAATGTATAGAATAAATCTCTTCTATGTTATTGTTCTGACTCACAAAAAGCAACTTGGTCTATTTTGATAAGGTGATTGTAATGATAAAAATAATTTGTTAACTTAGATTTCAAAATGAACCACAAGAAAAACAATCGCTAATGGGTCATATGCAAAACTAACAATAAGGTGTATAATGTCAATGCATTTGGCATGTGCTTTTTATCTAATCAACACATATGTTCCATTCATTAACGCCCTTTACACAGGCCAATGATTGGGCAAACGAGTATTCCCGATCATTGCTCTGAGTAAACAGGGAAATGATCAGCCGATAAACTAGCAAATGGAAGTGTTTGCGGGCGACTGATCGTAGTAAAAATGGCTCATGACCATACATAACCGATCATTGCTCCTCGTTTTAACGGCCCATATCGGGCTGTGTAAAAGGACCCTTAGGCCTGATTCACACATGCATTGAATACGTCCGTGTGACGGCCGTACAAAAACGGCCGTCATATTGACCTATGTAATTCAATGGGGCCGTTCACACGGCCGTTGTTTCTACAGACCGTGTAAAGGATCAATTGAAAAATACATGTCCTATTTGGTTCGCTTTTCACGGATCCCTCCATAGACTCAAATCTATCCTGCAGTGGGTACCTCAGACATGAAAAACGTCACCTTTATCACGTCCAAGTTTCCCCACACTCATGTGAATCTAGCCTTAGAGCGTGAATCAAACATCTCATATTAAAAGTCCCACAATATGTGGTCACGCACACACACAACGTCAGATCCATGGCTGGACTGACCCACCAAAGTGTTCTTTGGTAGGCCCAGGTTTTTACACAATAATGGGCCCAAAAGTCCTAGAATAGGAAACCTTGTTTGAAGCTGTTTTTGAACCAGTCAATTGCAGCTTGGGGCAATTCTTATTGGTTGATTCACAAAGAACTTATTCAAATTTATTAATAATATGACCTGTGTATGCGATTATAATATAATTAAGGATGCGGTTAGAGTGGACATGTTCTGTATAAATTCATAGTGGACCCCCAAAATAATTTCCTCTGTTCGGTTCAAGGTGCCCCAGTTTGAAACTGCACTGACCAGATACTCTTGGAAACCCATACCGCGTTCCTTACATCACCCAGTATATATTAAAATACAATAGAAGTACCTCAATGTCGATTTGAACTAAACCTATGGAATGTTTTATGCACAAAACTCTGTGTTAAAAAAAAAATTACTTAACGCAACATAGCTATAGGAGCATATCAACGTGGTATTGCTTTGGCAAAATGGAACTTATCCAACATAACATTATCAAACGTTTCTTTGTGGTCAATAAAATGTTCGTGTTTGCTATACAAGCTACATTACCTTGAGATCACTACAACATATAGTCACGTATATTTCAACATAAAACCAACAGAAAATCACATACCCCTAAATCACTAAAATATATACCAAAACATTACAATTATTTTCACTTTTTCTAGACCTTTAAATGTTATATTTGGATACAACAAGCGTCCCTCTAGTGTGGTGAATATATCGTCATCACAGTAGATTATAGGATTCTAATAATTTATGACAGATATTCAAAACATTTTTGGGGAAAAGAAAATGTAAGGAGACATTAATGGGCAAAAACAATTCAATATTAAGAGGCCATTTGCATCAACTTGGTTTTAAATGTGAAAACTGCATTTACATATCATGAGCCTGTAGGAACGGATTGTATTACACCTTTGATGAGTGCCTAATAAACATATGAATACATTAATTACATATAAAGATACTCTATTCAGCTTATTCACAGTAAATGTTCCCTTCGGCATATGCCCTTGCCCTTGGGGTCCCTGCAGGCACAGGTCTGCTGTGCGTATAGGGAAATTTGACCCAGTCGTATCTAGAGAACATCATGTTGTCTGGAGAGTAATATACAGTTAGGTCCAAAATTATTTGGACAGTGACACAATCTTCATGATTTGGGCTCTGCTGCCACCACATTGGATTTGAAATTAAACAACTGAGAGGCAATTGAAGTGTAGACTTTCAGGTTTAATTCAAGGGGTTGAACAAAAATATCCTGTGAAACGTTTAGGAATTGCAACCATTTTTCTACACAGCCTCCTCATTACAGGGCCTCAAAAGTAATTGGACGAATTAACATTACCATAAATAAAATGGTTTTTTTAAAATACCTTGTAGAGAATCCTGTGCAGGCAATGACTGCCTGAAGTCTGGAACCCATGGACATCACCAAACACTGGGTTTCCTCCTTTGTGATGCTTTGCCCGGCCTTTACTGCAGCAGTCTACAGTTGCTGCTTGTCTGTGGGTCTTTCTGCCGTTCCATGCCTTCTCCATACTTTCTTCCTCCCATCATTCTGGTACAGGTTGATCTTAGTTTCATGCTGTTCTAGAACTGGGTTGACTTCTTTACATGTTGTTTGGCAAAGTCTAATTTGGCCTTTCTATTTTTGAGGCTGATTAATGTTTTTCTCCTTGTGGTGAGCCCTCTGTATTTGCTCTCATGAAGTCTTCTCTTTATGGTAGACTCTGATACTGATAAACCTACTTCCAGGAGAGTGTTCTTCACTTGGGTAGATGTGAAGGGGTTTTTCTTCACCATGGAAAGGATTCTGCGATCATCCACCACTATTGTCTTCCGTGGACGTCCAGACTTTTGGAGTTCACGAGATCACCAGTGTGCTCTTTTTTTTTTTTTTTCAAGAATGTACCAAACTGTTGATTTGGCCACTCATAATATTTGTGCTAAATCTCTGATGGTTTTCTTAATTTTTTTCAGCCTAACGATGGTCTGTTTCACTTGCATTGAGAGCTCCATTGACCTCATGTTGTGGGTTTACAGCAACAGCTTCCAATTTCAAATGCCCCACCTGGAATCAACTCCAGACCTTTTACCTGCTTAATTGATGATGGATTAACTAGGGAATAGCCCATGCAGCCCATTAAATAGCTTTTGAGATAATTGTCAAATTACCTTTGGTCCCTTGAAAAAGAGGCAGCTACATATTAAAGAGCTGTAATTCCTTCCTCAAATTAGGATGTGAATACCCTCAAAGTAAAGCTGAGAGTCTGTACTTTAAGCTCATATTGATTGTATAACTGTATATTCAATATGTTTTGGTAAACAGCTAAAATGCCAAATCTTGTGTCACTGTCCAAATAATTCTGGACCTAACTGTAGTAGTAGTGGCACATCATTACCCTTATGCTTTATCACTAAATATTTTACACTTTGTCACTTACCATCTTTCATGCTGTTGGGGCGTTCTCCCACTAGATGTATGGCAACTGCTGGTTCTGCAAAAGATTACCAACGTCAAAATTCAGCAAGGTAAAACATATTTCTATAATAATTAAATATACATGTCTTAGTGATGTGGATGTTGACGCTCTTAAAGAGAACCTTTTGCCTGCCTATACATGTGCAGCTGAGTGCACCATGTAATAGGCAATGCGCACCATCCTTGTCTCACTTTTAAAAAAATTCTATCCTCTGTTATTTAGATATTGGTGCCGTTATATTTGGCGCCCAATGTGTAAATGACCCCCTAAACTGTCAATGGGGCGTTTCTTTGTTTCGAAATGGCATGGGGGTGTGTAACTTATCGCTCTGACACTGTCCAATCAGCTACGGACAGTGTCAGGGCGGCTTGTGCTGTGTGATCTCTCTCGCGAGATCACACAGTCTTGTTGTTCTGCAGAGAGCTTGGGTACACACGTGCCCTTTCAGAATCAATTGTTAAAAATCATATGTTAGTCATTCTGTGCCAGTCCTTCACTGTCGGTCCCCGCTAGTCTTTGGTCCTTACTGTTAATCACGTTTAGCCTGTAAGCAATGACATGAGAAGCCACATGACGTGATCCCACCAGCCAATTAAATCTCACCTCTATGACATTGAGTCCATGCTGACGTCACATCATATGGAGTTGACTGACTGCCACAACCATATGACGTCTCATGTACCTCACGTCATTGCTTAAAGGAAGGAGCTCTATGGGAAATGCTACAGAATTACTAAAGTACAGTTTATTGCAATAAATACATTGAGACTCTCCACCTTGGACCTCCCAAATGTGGCGTTAAGAAGAGCACAGGAAATTAAATTTAGGGCTACAAAGGTAGAGAAAAAAAATAAGAGATGGCAAGACACTAAGAGCAATTTTGGGACCACTTTACCACCAGGAATTAATGGGCTTCTGGGACATCAAGGCACCAGGACATGACTACTTGACAGCATTGTCAATATGACCGCTTTGGTGCTGTTTGGTGGCGGTAGTGGGGTCTTTGTACATCTTTTAAACTGAGTCTACCAGTCTAGCCATGAAACCCTTGATTTATCAAATAGTACTTACTGAAGAACCCCTACCTGACATCAGAACTGTAGGAAGAGCTCCAGGTCTCTGGAGCTGCTATATATCTAGATGTAGTGATAAAGCACCTATTTGAGCTGCATTATTAATGATAGTAAGGAGTGTCCCTTTAATAAGTCATCTAAGATGTAAGCCCAGGGTAGGAAAATACATGAGTTACCTGCAGTATTTCATGTGTTCATGGTTCCTAGCTTATCTAAGGGTTGGCATTCATGGCTCTAATAAAACTGGACTTTCATCTGTGTTGCTGCACTGTTAAGAAATAACATGCCAAACTGCAGATACTATAAGGCTGCCAGTGACAGTAACTGAATGTTTGTCAGATGTTGAGGTGGCAGACTCTCCAAACCCCCAACAGGAATAGATGCACACCAGTGACTTTGGTTTCAGACCGACAAACCAGCAATATGTCCAACCCTGCAAGCAGAGATCCTAAATTCCAGACACAAACACCCACAGTGCAGGGTCCAGGATCACTATTCCAGGTTACAGAAACCTCCAGGGCACTATAGCTCAGATGGGAGTGAGCGTTCTTGGCTTGGCGGCCAGCTCCGCCATTCCTAATCAGTTCACGAAGAATAGGTTGGCTCCACTAATAAATAGAATTTCCTTTTTGGGGAGTTTATTAGGTATGGTTTGTAGCTTTATAGTTTGTTGGGGGCAAACAAGAAGCTAAAATAAGAATTAAAAGTAAAATATAGAGAAAAGGTCCTTCAGTATAGATGAAAAACCCATGGCTCTGTTCATACCATCATGGCTTCCATTCTTAACTAAGCCATAATAACTATGATGGATTTCCTTATAATGGGGTCCAATGCAGACTACACTATTGCCATCAAATCTCTGAAAACCCGTTGGAACAGAACCTAGAGCCAGTGTGAACAGAGCATAAGTTTGCTAAGTTTAGTTAAATTCGGTGTTATCACAAGGACATAGTATGGGTCCAAAAAATCCTCCTTCACATTAATCTCCGTATTTTAACAGTGGCAATTACTGTATATGTGGATATGTGAGGACATTGATGGAGATTGTGATTTGGATCCGCACAATGACAGTGGGATAATACTTCACAGAGATCAGATCAAGAAATGTTGTGATGAGAAACTCAGGACTTCAACAAAATACACTAAAAAAAAAACACCCTTTTTTCAGTGTTTATTTTTTTATATATATTTTTCTGCTAAGTTTCCTTTAACTTTCTTTTTCATTTTATGACTTGGAATATAAAAAAATTAGTACAATTTACCCTCTTTTTTTTTTTCCATTGTTTTAAGCATTTTGAAAATAAAGAATTTACAAAAAAATAATAAATGAATGAAATTTAATGTAATATTCACATTACCTTTCTTTAATGTAATGTCTTCTCCACCTACATAAGGCATAGGAGTTGATATTTCTTTGCTTCCTAAAATTAAAAATACAAGTCATTGCTATATTATTTCATATTTGCAGCTTAAAATCATGTCTCAAGGATCACATTCTGCATATAGTTCATACTTTCCTGAAATGGAAAATTTATTTAGATTTTATTTTATTGTGGATCATGATATTATACAGATATTTTTTTCTATTTTCTAATGTGGCCATTCAGCCTTTGTTTTATATGTGAATAAGTGGTTGCATATTATCATAGCAATAGTTGGCAATATAGTTGGCAGAATAAACCTTTCATCCGCCGTTTCTTAATTTGGTCATATAATTTGGTCATATTTAATAACCCATAGAACAGTAAACAGAATATTGTATTTTAATGTTTTTAATATTTGGACAAAGAAAGTCTAGTCATTTAATGATGTCATCATAACAGTTGTGATTAGAAAAATAAATTATGAAATTAAATTAATTACAACTGAACAGATCAAGGCTAAATTTCTTACAAGTGCTTTAATTTGACTAATCTCAAAACATTCAACTGTTTTTATACAAACTATTTTATCCTAAACCATAAAAAATGGGAAGGCATGAGCGAGAAATTCTTTGTGTAAGTACTTGACATTGCTATTACTCTGATATATATTGGTTTAAATGTTTGTCCAGTATAAAAAAAAAAAGGGTCTGCTCTTTTTCCAGAAACAGTGCCACTCTACTCCATTGGCTATGTCTGGTATTGCACTCACCCCCTTTAACAGTGTAAAGCCTTTGCACATAAGCAGTTAGGTTTAATGCCTATGTCCCCCCACCATTTATACCACATTTACGTGTCACACTTTTCATGCACTATAGAACTTCTTGCATTCACAATAGGTTTGGTTTTAGTGAAGACGGTATATAAAGTGAAGCTTTGGCTTTAACTATTTTCTGATGTCATTGTTTCACTATTCTGGTGATTAGTGGGAATCCCAGATCATAGATCCCACCGATTCTTTCTTCTGACATGTCTCAATGATAATCTCTGGCAGAGGCTTAATGTTTGAAGAGGAACATGACTTTGTTTATGCCCTGCTTCCATTGGAAAGCTTCCCATACACTTACAGCAGCTGTTGGCCAATGGCAATTCTTCCCGATTCCCCCATTCCCATGCACGCTCGTCTCGGCCGAGCGTGCATGTGTATCCAATGAGGAGAGGGGAATAAGCCGCTGCCAGACATCTCTGGAAGTGGCTTATCTACCGTGGAAATAAAGGACTGGGCATGTCAAAATTCAACATACCTGATCCTTCTTTCCCCTGACATCTGCCATTCGGGACACCCCCATACAAATCAGATAGTCGGCAGGTCCCACCTAAATTTGCGGGTTCGGCCGACTTTAATGTGTATGGGCACCCTACGGCCACATGCATACAATGCGTATTACATGCAAATCTGCAGCGTTTTACAGTACCAGCAAAGTAAATGAGATTTCAAGTAATCTAATCTACACGTTGCAGAATTTTTCCGCATGGAAATTGACCTGAGGTGGGGATTTTAAAATCTGCAGCATGACAAATCATCTTGCGTTTTAATCTCTGAATTATATCTGACAATTTTATTTAAAAACCCATCAAAATCCGCAGCATAAGAGCCACATCTGTTTCCACATCAAAATGTAAATTCCGCACCTAAAAAAGCATAAAAATCTGTACATGTAGCCTAAGAGGGAGCCACACTCATAGCAGTTCTTTATAAGTCTGGGGACAGGTAAGTGGCACTGGCCACTAGGATTGGACACTTGACCACTGTGTCACCATATTGTAACCTGCTGAAGATAAAGAAGAAAATGTAAAGAAGCACACAGTGGAACATCCTAACATTTTCTACAATTCTCTTAAGACGGCCACAGACATGAGGGGGCTGTTGGTAGATTCTGATATTTTGAAGGATCCATCAGCAACAAAAATGTATGGACACTGGCAAACATCCTCAATTATCCCTGATAATCTCCAGAAATGTATTTTTAAAAATAGTAACGTGAATTTTTAATGTACCTGTTAACTTTTCATGTTTTCCTCCAGAAGGTTCTATCTCCGTGATCTACATAAAGAAAATATGTATTAATACAAACCATCACGCTACTGTTCCATCAATAACAAAACAAATCTAAGGCTGCGTTCACATCACCATTGCCCTTCCGTTGAGGGGTTTCCATCGGAGGTTTCCATCAGGTAACCCCTCCTTGTTTTGATGGAATCAATAGCGCAGTCGACAACGGTGACAGATGGAAACCATTTAGCTAGGTTTCCATCACCATTGAGATTAACGGTGAGGAAAACGGAAGCTGAGGTTCCAGTTTGCCTTTCAATGAGGGGTTAACCCGACGGAAACCTCAGACGGAAACCTCTGACAGAACCCCTCAACGGAGGCACAACGCTGATGTGAACAAGCCCTAATCCAACTGTCTGTCAAAGCACATTAAGGCAGGAGAAAACCTAGTATCGTAACATTGAACTGGGTCAGACATTTTTGTTTTCATGACTACTTGATGCTAGCGGGAAACAACTTTATGGATGTAGCCATCTTTATCTTGACTCTGATAACTTGCTGCAGCGTGATATCACACAGCAAAAGCCATTCAAAACTCATTGCAAAAGTCAAAATAAAGGATCTTGCCACTGTGTATTTAATGCGTTAAAAGTCAAGATAAAGACGGCTACATCTGTTTATACTTATTTACAAAAAGGCTACACATTGAGCCCACAATATGACCCTACACTAAAGGTCCTTTTACATGGCCCGACATGTTGAGTATTTTATGTCTGTTTGCATTTTCATTTCTGCTTGCAGCAATCATAGGCACTTTATATTGATACTGACACATGTAGACACATATTCATCTTCCCCTCCGAATGGGGACAAGGAATATAGATTGAGATCTGCCACATTTACTAAAAGCTGCTACATATTCACCCCCCCTTCCCCCCCTCCCCCCCCCCCCGACATGTTTTGTTCTCATTTACGACTTCAAGAGACTAGGATCATAGATATGTACATTGTCCACTGACACTGTCTTCCTTTTTATCTAAGATATGATATCGGACGACATTTAGTCTAGTGCTCCTCTTAAACTGTGATTGGTGCAGAAAAAATGAGGCCTAACGCGTCAGAGATTGGCGTTCCTATCGAAATCACTGTCGAGCGCAGGTCAAAAGAATAGTTACGTTCCTGTGCACACCTTGATGCTTAGTATCTGTTCAGTGTTTCTATCACTGCACATGCTATACGTAGTATATTCTCAATTTGTTCCCATCAATGCGCTTGCTCACAGTCTTTGAAAGTATCCAAAGTTGATAGTCCTTCTGAGCAAGCCTCAGTACTTTGTATCCTTTCTGTTTATTTTTGTCACTGCGCTTGCTCAGTCTTTGCCTCGACACTTCGTATCTTTTCTATTTCGGGCTTGTCCACACGTAACGGAATTGCTGCGTATTTTCTGTCGGAAATTGCGGATGGACAATACACAGCAGAATACAGTAGAATACAGTAGCAGCAAAGTGGGTGAGATTTAACAAATCTCATCCACACGGTGCGTAAAATTTCCAAGCAGAAATTCACCTGCGGTTCGTATTTGTCATACCACAGCATGTCAATTCCTGCTGCGGAAAGTGGACTGAATTGCTGCGTTTTTCAGAGGAGACGTCACCATTTCCCAACATTGTGAAAAACGCAGCAAAATCCACACTATTTTCTGCAGCAATTCCGTTACGTGCGGGCAAGCTCTTATTCTTATCACTTCTCGCGGTTTTTGATCATGTCAACAGTTAACACATTTTGGTACACCTACTCATAGATTTAATCCACAATGAACTTAGATTATCATTTGATTTTAGATTTAAGATCCTTTGCCAATTATCGGGCAAATGATCATTCATATGAACGCTTGTTCCTGATTATCGCCCTGTGTAAACAGCGCAACGATCAGCCGATGAACGAGCAAACGCTCGTTCATCGGCTGATTGTATAGTTTATGCAGCATGAAATATTATCATTGTTGGCAGCACACCTCCTTGTGTAAACAGGGAGATGCGCTGATGACATGATAGAAATGTATGGGGATGGGGGATCGTAGTAATGTTCGCTCGTACCTATACATTGCTTCTTGGGAAAGGTGCAAACGACTCGTTGATCGGCGCTCGTTTACACGGCACATGTCGGGCCATGTAAGAGGACCCTAAGGTTAACGTGACTTTTACATATTCATAAATTTAAGATGTTCCTATAAATATTGTCTTATTTATACTTCTTTGATTTAACAAAATATATATTTGCGATACATCTTTATTGTTAAACCATTTTTTTGTGCCTTTTGCCTTTGGTTACTTTTTATTTTGTTAACTTTTTGTTTCAGGTTTACTTTCATGATTTTGAAGTCACATCATCATTTGTATCTCTCTTCATTAGATCATAGCAAGTGTTATTATTTCTCGACCTTTAGACGTATTATTATTAACTACTTTATTACTAATATTTTATTTATTTCTACTTTGAGATTATTTCTTTATTTTATTTTTGGAACGCTTATATATGAATTTTCAACAAATAACTTAGTTGATTTTTGTTTTATGTATCTATGACCATCTTTTTTTCTCTTTCTTCAAAATGTATCACTTCTTTTTCATCTCTCACTAACCTTCGTTCTTATGGAATTATTAGTTTTATTCTATTATTAAATTCTAATATTTATAATGCCAGCGGAATTATTTTTATATATTTACTTTTTAATATGTAATTTTATTACGTTAGTCATATATTGCCTAGAAACACTCTTATATTTATATTATTTTCATCATATAGTTTCCTCTTATTTTATCTTCTAACTATATATACTGCTTTATTATTAGTCAGTACATTGGTGGTTTTGAACAGGTGGTAGGTGTGTGAACACACAGCGTTGTCACTCAGGAAATACTAACCATTACCGATGCTATACCATACCATTGCTTTATATATTCTTCATACATTTCCTGTTGTCTATATAAAGTATTTTTCCTTTGTGTTTCCTTTCCTTTGTGTTTGTATTAGACATTAAAGAGTCGTACGAGAATTACTCCGACCATTTTGGACCAGACCAGTCTATGACTTCTAATCTAAATATAAGGCCCCATGCACACGAACGTGCTTTTCCGGCCGCAATTCCCCCGAAAATCCACGGGAGAATTGCGGCCCCATTAATTCCTATGGGGCCATGCACACGACCGTGGTTTCCACGGTCTGTGCATTCCCCCGGAGCCCTATCTTAGACCTTTTTTCCACACTTTGCTATGTATTCAGTTGAATTGGATGCAGCATTGTATTGTAATGACTCAATCCCACATCCATCACTCAAGAACTTAAAGGGGTTTTCCAATACTTTTTTTTTAATCACTGCAACGCTTCTCAATTTATCTATTAATACCCCCTGAATATCGTTATCTACATTTCTATTTTTTAATTTACCATTATTCTCTTTTGTTTACATTGAGGCGTCTGTTTACCGCTGTGTGTCTTGCTCTTCCGGTCATATAGTTCCCGGCATGCACCGCTTGTGTCCCAGAGTGTAATGCGCCGGTACCAGGGACTCATCGCACCTACTATACATTTTCTAGTCTCCGTTGCCATTTTAGTGCTCTCATTAGATCAGTGAGAGCTAACGATAAACGTGCAACATATCAGTGCTATACTAAACAACATTTTTTTACATAATGGTAAAAAAACAACTTAATTTGACCCCAGAACTGTATATTTCCCCAAAGCCGGAGTCCCATAGCAGAGCGCTAGTATAGGCTCTGCTTCGGGACTCTGTGGAATCCCCTGAATTTACTGTCCATATGTGGACAGTGTTGTCAGGGGCTTTCCCAGAGCCAGAGTCACGGGCAGAGCGCTAGTATAGGCTCTGCTCCGGGACTCTGTGGAATCCCCTAACCCCAGCGCCAGAGTCCTTGTCAGAGCGCTAGTAGCAACAAGCTACTGGCTCCCCACATCGCTGACATCATTTCTTCTGATAGTTTCTGGCCCGCTGCTTGGGGGGAGAAAATGACTCGCAGGCGCTGTGATAGCATGCATGGTAAACACTGCTAGTGTAGAAACCACCCATGGGTAGGGACTAGCAGTGTTTACCACGCATGCCCACTCCTGCGCTATCACAGCCCCTGCACGTAATTTTCTCTCCCTAGCAGCAGACCGGAAACTATCAGAAGAAAGGGAATATCCGGTCCACCACTTCCCTCAGTGTACAGGAACGTCAGGAATGACGTACCCGTACATTGAGCCTTTCGGAAAACTGAACTCTCTTAAAACCGTATAGCTCTCCAACATTGGGGTAGACGTTGGTTACGCCTTCCTCAATCTGTTGTGATGAGTCTGGGTTATAAGAACCTTTTGGCCAATACATAACATATAAGTTGAACATTGAGAGAAAGGCTGGGTTCACACGACCATGTTACGTCCGTAATGTACGGAACGTATTTCGGCCGGAAGACCCGGACCGAACACAGTGCAGGGAGCCGGGCTCCTAGCATCATAGTGATGTACGATGCTAGGAGTCCCTGCCTCGCTGCAGGACAGCTGTCCCGTACTGTAATCATGATTACAGTATGGGACAGTAGTTCCACGCAGAGGCAGGGACTCCTAGCGTCGTACATCACTATGATGCTAGGAGCCCGGCTCCCTGCACTGTGTTCGGTCCGGGTCTTCCGGCCGAAATACGTTCCGTACATTACGGACGTAACATGGTCGTGTGAACCCAGCCTAATGGTACTTGTCATATTGGTTAACATAGATATGTGTCTAATTTACTTTTGGGTAGGCTTGCTTTTTGGAGTCGTTTTACATTGTCTCAATAGAAAAACAGCTCCAAAAACGGCCGCAAAAACCGCTTGAGGCATAAAAAACGGCTGAAAGTCAGAGGCTGTTTTCCCTTGAAAACAGATCTGTATTTTACAGCCGCTTTTTGTTTGGCGTGTGAACATACCCTAAGATGACGCCTCTAGCTTCAATGATGCCGGATGCACATGTGCAAATTTTTTCACTGCGATATGTGGGGAAACCTGCACTTTTGGGATTGGGCGTCTGAGACCGGACGTGATGACGCTTTGGCACATGCGCAGTTAGTTAGTCACGGCGCCGATTTGCAGATCATTCCTACAGACAGACTTTGTTTCCCACGTGTGTCTGTTGACATCTTCCCATGGGTGAGTGCCAGCTGTTTGTAATTTCTTACATCTAATTTCAATTAACTTTGGAATGTTTCCAGTCTACGCTTTCATATCACTTGTAATTTTGTATATATGTATGATTTGTACTGTATCACATGTCGAGGGTATGTATTGATTACTGTCTTTCTTAATTATTTATTTCACTATGATGTATGATATTTTCACTTAATTATATGCAATTATGTAAATGGTGTGGTTTATCACTGACACGCTATTTATAGGGTGCATGTACACACTTTCATTGCTTGATGATACCTTCATTGAGAAGGTGAAACGCCGCCTTTTGCACTAGGTGAATAAACACCTCTATTTTGTACTCATGCTGGTGTGCTGCCTCTCTTTCTTCTGTATACGTTACGGGGAACTTTGCATGACTGGGTTAAAGGGGTATTTATATCTCAGACCTTTATGTCATATCCACAGGATATGCCATAAATGTCTGATAGATATGGTTGCTACCTATGGGACCCGCACGTTTCTCTTGAACAAGATCCCCAGACTCCAATCCTACCCACTACCGCTGGGCTCCGGCCACTGACTGACGAGATGGCCAGGTTTTCCCAAGAAACAGCCAAGCGTGTTTTGCTATGCTGTTTCCGGAACTCCCATAGAGGTGAATGGGACTTACAGAAACCGCATAGCTGGTAACTCAGCGACAGCAGCAGAATATATTTCTTGGGCTTCGATAGATGCCGGTCACAGAGGTGGGCGTCGAAACGCATAGCCATAATAAAGATACTATTTATGTACATTACTACCATTTGACTTGTTTCTGATGTCAGCAGCGCTTTTTATGGTTCATGTTTTTTACCTCAAAAATAATTTCCTATGAATAGTGCGGTCACATTTGTGTTCACCGGTTTGGACTGAGCTGCAGCTGTACTATATTATTACCTTTTGCCTACACCAGAGTTGTGCCTGAGGTTGCATAACTGCTTAAGGTGAGCATATTTGCCACTACCTCTTTTCTTTTCATCTCATTGCTTTGGTGATCTGCACCATGTGGCGCCGACTTTGTTTTATTTATTTTCATTAAGAAGGTGGCAGGGCTTTATAGTGCTAAGTGACACTCATTTATCAGATTTCCGAGACTTTTCTATGTAGAAAGGTGTCAGAAACCAACGCTAGGTCGGATTTGCATGGTGGCTCGGTGGTTAGCACTGTTGCCTTGCTGTGCTGGGGAAAATCCAACCAAGGACAACATCTGCATGGAGTTTGTATGTTCTCCCTGTGTTTACGTGGGTTTCCTCTGGGTACTCCGATTTCCTCTCACACCCCAAAAACATACTGATAGGGAACTTAGATTGTGAGCCTCAATGGGGACAGTAAGTATGGACCTTTGTACAGCGCTGAGGAATATGTTGGCGCTATATAAGTAACATAAATAAATCTAGCATTATTTTAAGACTACAGAAGATTCAACAACTGGGCGTTTATCAACACCCTATTGAATGCTCCATGCATCGTGGGAGAGACCGGTGCACCGTTCGTATGGTGTGCCGATATTAAAGGTGTTGTCTCATCACAGGCAAGCCCTTTCATATTGGAGCTGGGGCGGAGATCAGCAGCAGTCGCAGTAACAAGGAGTAGGTCTACCTATATCAACACTTGTTTTCCCATACTTGCCTGGATAAATAAGAAATAATGTGGCAAAAAAAGATAATTTTAGGCCACATTTGGATGTACTATAATTTTTTTAATATTAGCAATTAAAAGTCATGTTTTCAAATTCCTAATTCCCTTTCTCTGTCAGTGAATTACTTCAAAATTATTGAAGGAACTACTAGTTGTAATCAATGAAATCTGCTCCAAGGGTAGAACAAGGTAAAAATATAATTTCATACTGTAATAATAATGGGGGAAAAAAACCTCGTAGTAACTAATATGCTTGAATGTCTCAGTGATGTACAATGTTTGAGCTGGACATATACATTAGATAACTGTTGGCCAAAAGCCATATCTCTCAATAACCCCAAAACATGCATGTTTGGATCGGCCAAGCATGGATCTATATTTTAAAAAGGGAGAGAGGAATAGGAGACTGCCAGCCACCTCTCTGTGGCTTCCTGGCAGAACAAAGATCTGGCATATTTACATCCAACATGTCCAAGTTTTTATTTACCGAACATCCATCATTGGGGACAATCAGGAGGCCTCATACACAATAGTCTATGAGCCAATCCTGACAAATATGGTAGCGTTGGCCAATATTAATCTGCGTTTTAGGCTATAAAGCTTTTCTTGATTCTTTGCTTCCCTTTTGGATCCAATTGCCCCATTCACCATGTGATAAGTGTGCTGTAAAAGTACAGAGCAGACCATCTAAACACTCCTGTCTGTGTGCCATACTTTTACGGCACCGGTCGTCGGAGTGTTAACATGAAAATTGTACACATTTTTTTTGTGATTATGCAATTTTTATAGAGAATGTTTTTGGCTTATCCACTTTTGGTTCAGTTGTGTAAATGTCCGTATTTGAATATCTGCATGTGACATGTATGGATTTTCTGCCTGGTGCCTGGACAACTGATTTCTTTGAACAATTTGAATAATTTTTTGAAATTGTTCCAGTGTGTTTTACACAAATGCCAGCAGTAACAGTAGACAAACATGAACAATTGCCTGGATGTTTTGAAGGATTATGTTAATCTGAGCTTCCTGCTGAATCTGTGCCTCTTATTCAGAGATAAAAGTAATTACAATGGAAACTACAATCCACAGCAGGTTTCATTTATCATTCATTTCTAAATACTTTTCTGCCTCTATTGCACTAGATCTTCATGCAATACACAGGATGTGCAACGGGAAACGTATCAAAACTGATGCAAGAGAAAAGTGGAGCAGTTGCCGATTTTATTTTCTGTTGTCAGTGGCGAGCCATCAGCAAGCTAACGCAGAGTAAGAGCTAGGCTTTCCCCTACCAGAGGCAAAGATACTGTTTGCTGACTAGCCTTGTATCTAAAAACCTTGGCAGAGTGGTTTGCTGCTGCCTGCCTGCTGCCTGTCCCAGCCCCCAACATCGGGGACACATGCCCCACTGTCCATTTCTTCCCAGTGACACCCCTGGTTCTAATGATGTTCACCTTCCTCATAATGTGTGCTTATGGACAAAGAAATAAGGGAGGCACTACCTCTACTATTTGGTTGCATTAATTTTTTTCTGAATGGCATTACAAATTCAAAACTACACATAAAATGCAAGTATAAAACTTTCAGCTAACATACATCTAAAGATAAATAAAGTACAGTCCACCAGGGCCACCTTCAGGGCAGTAAAGAAGGAACTTTTGTCATTGGTTCAGACAACTGAGTCATTAAAGAGCCCCACAGATCATCTCTCACCTGCACAATGGCTTTATTAATAATGTGGCCCTATTATTAATGTAGAGGCCCATTTCTTTTATGTATGTGAAAGACCCTCCATTCTAAAGAGACCCACCAAATATATGGCCTGGGATCCACAGGTCCTCGGGCCTCTGCATGTGGGAACGAGAATAATCTTTATGCCGGAAAAGGATTTTGTTATCTTTCCAAAGTTAAATAATGTGGGTCTAATATGAAGGGGGGAGATGTATGTGTAATGCTGGCCTAGAGGCCTTGAGAATTTGTCTTTACCGGGCCCCACATATATTTCGGAAGGCAGTCCGGCTACCGATAGTTTAGTTTTGTTTTTTTGAGACCAAAGAGAAGCATCACTTTTAATAAAGGCACAGATTATTAGATTAAATGTTATTTGAGTTAATTTTTTTTACCACAGGATAAGTGAATAAGTTAGTTTGCATAGTAATATTGTCAGAATGCAAAGTAGATGTGAAAACCGACAGTTTTATTATCTGCTGGGGTTAAAGCTGTGGCTTTCGTTATTGCTTAGGAAATATCTTACAGATGCAATTTTAGGGCCCTATGAGTCATTTTGGTGGATCTTGCCATTTTTAGCACTTACAACTTGCATTTATAAGAGAATATGCGTCCTTTTTAAAAGGACTGACACAACAATTAAATGAGTTGTCTGGTTTAGAAGATCCATTTTCAAATGCCTTATCAGGAAATTTTGAGTTAATAGAGGAGGGTCAGCAGTTCAGTACCCTCATCTATCGGAGAGCGTCCTTTACTCTGGAGGACCCAAAATATCCAAGCATTACACTAACAGCCAATTAATTTCAATGTGATTAGTGTAATGCTTTATTTACCCTAAGAGGGCGCTGCAGGGGGAATTGAACACTTGCTACCATGTTCTCCTACAGTTAGTCATTGGGGGTCTAAGCAACGGGACAGCCTTAAATCAGCTGATTGTTGAGGAATTCTACTAGCAAATAGGATTTATCCAAAAGTAGACATCCCCTTTATGTACTTTTAAATAGTTAATTGACAATATTAACACTGCAATAGTAATAATAGAGTATTTTCCCCTTTAATTACATTATAATGGTGAAATTATTATTAAAATCCTTATCAAAAAATGATAGTCATCCAGTCTCGAGGACTATTATTCTTTTGAACATAGGACCGACCTTCTTGTCTTAAGGTTATTAATAGGGCTTATCTACAGAGGTCTCATCTTGTCTTCAGATGAGATGTGGCCCGCTGTCCTGAGAGCAGACGGTGCACACTCATGCAGACGAACTTCCACATCTATGGCCTGTGACAGTAAGGCCCTTTTCACTCAAAGTTTTTTGCAGATTTTGACCTGCCTACACTCTTTGCCACGTTTATTGCGGCGCTTTTCGGCTGCGGCCATTGACCGCCGCGGGCAAAAACTGCAACGATAACCGCTTTCTCTGCCTTCCATTGATGTCAAAGACTAAAACGCCTGAAAAAAGGGCATGACACTTCTTTTCCTGCGAGCGTTTTTTTGCCGTTCGTAGGAAAAAATGCCTCCGCCTCCCATTGAAATCAATGGGAGTTTTTTTGGCGCGGTTTCTGACGTGGATTCCGCGTCAAAATCAGCACCAGAAAACTCTGTGTGAACATACCCTAAAGGTTCCCCCCTTTGTGATGAGCATCATTATGAAAATCCGCTAAAATAACAATTGTGGGGTTTGGTTTAATTGATTTTTTTCACACGTTTCTGTTGCTCTACCTCCAAATAGAAAGAATTACAGCTCAATAAACAAGCCATAGAACATGATCTAATTTCTTATGTACTAGTCATTACTATTCTGTCTCAAATTCTAATCTTATATCCCTATGGATTCATTGCACATTCATAGACAAGTCCTAACCTAACAAACATACATCCGTTCAAAGTTCGGCCCAGGGAGAATACTAGGAAATCAGAGCATGTACTCTGCTACCTTTACGAACTTTCAGAGAAAACCCTTAAAGTGATTTTTTTAGGTCCAATACTCAACACTTAATTTCTTATTATATCTTTATAGTTGGTTGTCTTTCATCTTTCTGATACCGAGTTCATTATTTCCTGCGTAGAAGTAAAATTAAGTGTAACAATTCTGGCTGCATTTAGCCACCACTAGGGGGAGCTTAAAATCTTACTACAAGTTCATTGTATAAACAGTCGGCAGAAACTCTTAAGCTCCCTCTAGTGGTGGCTGAATTCAGACAGAATTTTATCATTTAACTCTATTTTTGCAGGGGGATGTAGAGCTTTTTATCCGAAACATGAAAGTTCTGAACGCCAAAAAGATACATAAACAAAATTATGTTTTCAAGAGTGGATATTTTAAACCAACAATGACTAGTAGTCAGAAATCTATTTAAATTTGTGAATTCTATAATCTTGGCAATCCACAACGAAAAAAAATTGTAAAATCTCCAACATCTCCAGTTTATGGTTGTATTGAGGGAATTTATTATATGTCTATTGAGGGAATTATTATATGTCTATAGGTTATCATTTCTAAAAAAAACTAGGGGTTTAAACATTGATGGTAAAAAAAATGTCTACAAGATTTTGTCCCAAAAGAAGTTAAAGAACTGTAGAATATTTTATACCAGATTATAGCATATCTCTACTTCAATTGAAAATTACTTTTGTTTAACCATTATTTTTAAATGTGTTTCATGTCATATTGAATAGTGTTCTCATAAATTAAGTAGCCTACACAATGACATTTCCAGACCAACATTAGATGCTACCAATTAATAAAGACATAGAAAAGTCTAGCTCATGTTCTAAGCCACGGTTTTATTCCATTTGCAAGTGGAAAACATAAAATAACAAAAGGCAAACCACATCAGGCTCATTGTGCACATCACCCAGCTACGTTCACACCAACATGGTATACCTCTGAGATTAGGCTACGGAATTTTTCTAAAACCTCTTTGCAGTTCAGTAAAGAAGAATCTACGTTGTCTCCTTTCAGACATTTCTGTATTTTCCGTAGGAATATGTAATCTTCACGGAAGCTCATTTCTTCTTGAATCTTTGTGGAGATGTAAAATACAAAAATATTATTGTACTTTCTTTTATTCTTGCCGTACATATAGAAAAAGATAATTGTAGTAGCTAAAGAAAAAGATAATTTGAGAATTACTTACACGCACATGCAAACACATATATATATATATATATATATATATATATATATATATATATATATATATATATATATATATATATACTGTATTTGCTATGTGCGCTCTGCTACTTGTTGATAGTGCCTTCAATATACCATAGTATGTTTAGTTTGTCAGTGTTAGGATGGCCATAGACATGAGCTTGTAACTGACCAACATATGGACAGGCGATACCGCCACAAACATTTACAACCATAAATAGTAAAATATTGTCAGATGCGGCAAGTAGCTTTTGTAAAGTCACATCGACCATAAACAATGTTGACATTTAGCAAATGAGAATTGGGAAAACAATAAATAGTGGCCAATATCTATGGCAAATCTATAGTCCGCTTGACTCACAAATGGATCAAGGTAAGGACTTACCATTCTTGCATTTGGACACACAGCCCAACCTTAGATTGCTAAAGGGGTCCACAGCCCCATGGCTATTGCACTCTTTCAAGTTTAGGTTCCAAATTTTACATTTGTCTTCTAACTCCAAAAAGAAACCCCAGGCGAGATACATAAGCATGATAAAACTTTAAAGGTACTTTAAGACTCATTTATTACAGGCAAAGGTTAAAAATAAAAAGGTGCAAATTAGTGGCGCAAATTTACAGTGGCTCATAGCAGGCGTAAAAAGAACTTCAAACAGTAGGATCATTTCAAATGCACCATATTTATTAAGATTCGTGCGAAATTCTCACCAACTACCCTCTCCAAAAAAATGTAACGCAAAATATGCCACTATTACTAACTGTGGGCCAATGTGTTGAATCACCTCAATTCTTTCATGACTAGGCTAATTGGTAAGGGGCTCAAAATCTCTTTTGCTCAGTGACCCGATGAATTTCAGGATAGACAGATCTGTGTCTCAGGTTTTAAATGTTTTTTTTTTATTGTTTTTTTATTACTTAAACATGTTTTGTAATTGAATTACATTATTACATTTATTTCTAAATGGTACTGAGCCTGATTGTCATTGAACTAGATTCTGGAGAAAAGGAACTCACATAATTGAATTGGTTCCCTCTTAAACTGCTAATAAGGTTTTTCCTAAAGCAATAGATAAGATTAAGCAGTCTTGTTAAACACCATTCTATGTCCTATATTTGTCCTCTATAGCAGAAAGCAAGAGCTACAATGCGCTTCTGCTTAATTGGTATTTATTTCTTAAAGCTTTGCTCATTTACATTCAATGCAATGTGATCATTTAATTTAATAATGCTTATAAATTAACTCAACTTAAGACTGGAAATGTATGTGCGACTGCATTTCACATTTATCGTGGTCCAGGAAGCTGAGCTATAGGGTTTTTTCGGTAGGTTCCTAACACTGGAGAGATGGTGGTCACCAATAATGACTCTGCAGGGTAAACAAAAAACTATTTTAAATTCAAAATCCCTAGTGACCAGCATGAGGAACCTACTAATAACTTCTTATATATCAGCTTTGTGGACATCTGACATTAAGACAGGTGGGCATTCGAATTTTGGGGTGAACTGCACTCCCACTTTAATTTTCATGTTCTGAGAGGAGTTAGACTTTGCCAGTCAAAAAATGTTTCTAAATGATTCAACTGACATACGCTGGTAATTTCTTAAAGGAAAATTTATGTCAGGATGTTACTTTCTTCATGAAAAAAAGATTACAGCTAAAAATATTCATAATTAATTTACTCTTACTTTTATAATTGCCAAAATGTAATTGTTCCCACATATAGAAAACTCATTGTTTTTCATTTTTGTTGCTACTAATGAGTAACCAACAAAGATTTCCAACCAAAAAAAGTTTCTAAAAAAAATTAGACTTATTATATGTTCTTAGTAGGTTCATGCGGTCCTATTTATTTATACATTTATCTTGGTAAATTTAGCCAATAAAATACAATTTCCTAACTTACCTTATCTACTTTGTTCTGGAAGTATACACCAAAAATACAGGTCCCAACAATTTGTGCAAACACGGAAAGAATAAAAATCCATAGAGAAATTTTCATGATGTATAAGGGTGACCTTAGCCGTGACAGGTCTGCTGGGGGGCTCTGATTGTAAGAGTTGATCATTGTGCAGCATATGATGATGTCTTCTTCTTCAGGCAGCTGGATAAAGTGTATGGCATTAAAGTAACTGCACGTTTAAGACAACAGGTAGAACTCAGATGCGAGACCTACACACTTCCTGGAATATTTATTTAGCAGCTTGCAGTATGATGTATGGTGTACTTATCACACATTACAACATGCCACATAGATTCCACGGTTTTTCGTAGATCATGTTCCATTGACATTTTATTCCTATGGAAATTAGGGGTTTGAGCAATATTTCAAAGTATAAGAAAAAAACATTTAGTTATCCTTGAAAGAATCAAAAAATGTTTTTTATTTCTTAGTATAGCTATATTTTATAAAATCTGTATTAAAAAAAAAAGAACAAATCTACCCATACATAGGACTTACGAACTGTATCCTAACATGATATAGTCCTATCTATCAGAGAAAAAAAAGAAAAATGCCTATAGAAAGATGACATACACAGTTGGATTCAGGTCATTGTCAAATTGACTTGAAAATTAATGTGTTTTTTTTTTATCCACATTAAATAGAATATCCTAGTTTTCACACTGGCCACAGCTCTTGTCAAAATAGGCTGAAAAGTAATTTTCTGTAGATCAACTGTCAGCTTTGTTGTATAGATTAGGATAGAATGAGCAGAGTCATTTCATTGTCATTAGAAGGTAGGCAAGCTCATGACTGCTTTTTTTGTACTGCTAGAAGCCAGGATAAGGTAGGATAGTAAAGGCACAGGCCAATGAAACAGGGCAGGGATCAGATAACGATTAGTTGACTGTTTTAATCTTTTATGCTGCCCTGAAAATCATTGTTGCCGGCAGCACATCTCCCCATGTAAACAGGGGATCTGCTTCCAACATTCTTTGAACTGTATGGGGACCAAACGGTCGTATTAACTTTAAAAATTAGAAATCTTTAAAAATTTTGAGCAGATGGTTTAACCAGTAACCATAGACTCTGTTCACACCGCCATCATGGTTTCCATTATAACTGAAACAGTGATGGTGGTGCCCAATCCGACACACGATGGACCCCATCGTTTTGACAGGATGGATAGCGCTGCATGCTACACTATTCTTCCTGTCAAATATCACGGGACTTCCGATGGAGGCTCTGAACGAAGCCTAATCTTGTCTTTATGGTAAATTACTTTAATAAATGTTTATGATGTGGTATAAATAAAAGAAGAAAAAAACTCAAAACTGTCTCTGGTGTGGAAGCTAATTGGCAAAACAGTTGAAATCTTATAGAAATATACTCAACTTAGAAGATATGAGCAAGACATATCACGCATAAATGCAAAATGTTTTGTATCTTATCTCTCAGGGAATGGATTTGTAAGGTCTCGGTGCAGATGAGATACAGCAAAATTCCTTCTTATTTTCATTAAATTTAGAGCTTGTTTCTGCTGAAAATGGTGCATTCTGTGCATGGCAATGCTTTACTAACAAAAGTGCATGTGAATTTTTTTTATGAGTCAGCAATTTAGCCAAAAAACAAATTTTTGGCTAAAGCTTCTACCTCTCAAGTCCTACTAGTTCTACCTTGTTTGTGGGATCAAAAACCTAAAAATCTTAATTATACATAGAGCAAATCCATAGGATGTGATTAGATAGCTGGACAGTTTGGTAATCAGGGTTGGAGCTGGAGTTGGGGTGTCCGTATATGATTTTGCCGAACTGCGGCAGTAACCACGTGGCTTGTACAGGTTTCAATGTGATTCATCTGTACAGGCCAACATGGCAATTTTTGGTAAAACCATGTTCTCAGCTGCTAGCGCAGATATCCTCATCGTGTGTGGGCACCACAAAACGGCTTGACTTTCAAATTGATTGGTAATAGCCGCACGATTTTGTAGCTATACAGCAGTTTGATTGTTAATGGCCACACAGTTTTGCAGGGAAAACTGATGTATAACAATCAATTTAAAAACCACGCCAATTTGCAGTAAAACCGAAGTCGGTGCACTTATTTGGCTGCCAGGAGGCTGCTCCGTGTCACCTTAGGCTAGAGCTACACCTAGACTTTTTGGACTGCTGATTGATTTCATAGTTGCCAACCTTTGATTTTTTTTTCCAGGGACACTTGGGGTGTGGCTTCTTTGGTGGGTACGTCTTATGGGGAAGTGACTTATCTGGTGGGGGTGGCTAATGGGGGCATGGCTTTCATCCCAGAATTTCTGCATGCAAATAAACGAACAAAAATTTCTGCACAAGTTTGACTGTGTCACGGTGTGGGGTGTGGACCCACTGGGCCGTACCACGTAGCGGGATAGCAGCTGGCCAAACAGGTAAAATACAAAGTCTATAGTCCAGAAAGGGTACCTGAGGCAATGTAGATAGTAGCGGTGATTCAGGCTTAAGATGAGGCTCCGGCAGTAGACAGACACCCAGCGGGTGTGACACAGTAGATGCAGCGGAAGACACAACTCGACTTCAACTCTAGATGGCACAGAGGCACGGGATACAGGGTACAGGCAGCAGGAACAGGTAACACTGGGAACAGGAAAACACTAGGAGACCATTTGCAAGACAAACTCCAGTAAACACAACAACGCTCAGGCATTGATCAAGAGGGCAGAGACATTTTTATAGTCCAGCAGCATTCTGGGCTAATTGCAGATTCTCTGCAACTGGTCACGCACTGGCCCTTTAAGGCCGTGCACGCACGGGCGCGCGCGCCCTGCGGGAGACAGTCTCTGAACCAGGAAGTGAGTGCCGGCATCTCTCAGAAGGGAGATGCCGCCGAGAACTCACACGTCCATGGCCGCGGCCGTCAGAGGGTAAGTCAGAACGAAGGGCCATGGCCATAGATGTTACAGGCTGACAACTACTTTGGTGGCCAGTGTCTCTCTCTGGTTATCTGGTTTTATACAGGCAAGTGATGTCTCAATTTATCACTAGGCCTAGGCGATATGAGCTGACCACTACTGGTAGCGTAAAAACAAGCGTAGATAGTGCCATCCTTAGTGCCCCTTGTAGATGGTGCCCCACAATGCCCCCAGTACATAGTGCTACACAATGCTGCCTGTAGATATTGCCACACACAGCCCCCTATAGATAGTGCCACATGGGCCCATGTAGATAGTGCCACAGTGCTTCGTCTTGTAATTAGCACCAGACCCCCCCCCCCTTGTAGATAGCACTAGACACCCCCTGTAGATCACGCCTGAGGATGCAGATACAATTGAATATGGTAGTTGCCATGACACGTACGGGACACTTATTTGCCGGGACTGTCTCTGTAAATTTGGGACAGTCCCGGCAAATTCGGGACTGTTGCAACAATATGATTTTAACTATTGGGGTATGTTCACACGGCCTATTTACGGATGTAATTCGGGCGTTTTTGCCCCGATTTACGTCTGAAAATAGCGCCTCAATAGCGCTGACAAACATCTGCCCATTGAAAGCAATGGGCAGACGTTTGTTTGTTCACACGAGGCGTATATTTACGCGCCGCTGTCAAATGACGGCGCGTAAATTGACGCCCGCGTCAAAGAAGTGACCTGTCACTTCTTTGGCCGTAATTAGAGCCGTTATTCATTGACTCCAATGAATAGCAGCGCCAATTACGTCCGCAATTGACGCGGCGTTCAAGCGCCTGCACATGCCGGTACGGCTGAAATTACGGGGATGTTTTCAGGCTGAAACATCCCCGTAATTTCAGCCGTTACGGACGCCCTCTTGTGAACATACCCTTGAGCTACAGCTGCAGTCCAAATGATTACATTGAGTTGCATGCAATCTTGTGGATTGCAGCTGTCACTCGAGAGTTAAAATCAAGTGGTTGCGCTGCAAAAAGTCTAGGTGTAGCCCTGCCCTTACCGTACTTGTGTTTTTGATCAGGAACATGCGGATGATTAGAAATGATTTGCCTAGAAGAAGAAACATTGATTCATACAATTTAGCTGAGAGTTTGATTAAGATCTTTTCTTACCTGAAGTAACGCACTTGATGATGGCAGAATTTGATGACGCCTGCAACACAACCATTTATACTCAGCGACATGAATTTAATATAACCTGTGTATCCTGACATGAATAATGTAAAATTTTTTATATTACAGTGCTATGTGGCTAGGATACGTATTTGTCTTTATTACCATGGGTTGTCACTCTGTTAGTTGTACAAATCATGCTATTGCAGATGATTACATTATGTGCAAACTTTTTTTTAAAAATCTTAATTTAAATACTTTGGCTGCTTATATAATGAGTGTGGGTAGGTAGGTATGTACGCTTATGTAATTATATACATAGTGTGGAAATCCAGTTAAACCTTCTGGAAAGGGAATTTCTTTATTTAAAGTCCACTTTAATATAGGGTGTATTTGGAATACAGTAATTGTTTTATTTGATTATCGAATAATTTTCTATGGTGCAATACACCGCCCCCCCCCCTCTCCGGCACGTATGCATAGCAGAGAACCTATTGTTAAAAATTGTAATCCCACTCCTGCTCTCTATACCTGAGGTGCTGGAACCTGGAATACACTACAGCTTAATACATTTGATTGTTTATGGAAATGACAATGAAGACAACTGCTTTACTCTATATTATTTTATGGCAGTATTTAGTGAAGGTCATTGAAGCAGTGAAAGATGGATTTTTCTGTTGTATAGATCTGCTTTCTGAATTTTACAAGATGTTTTGCTGGGAAACCTTGGGTCCTGACATTCATGTTGATATTAGTTTGACACATACCACCTACCTAAACATTGTTGCATACCAAGTACACCACTGTATGGCAATGGTATTCCATGATGGCAGTGCCTCTTACAGCAGGATAATCCCCCTCCCACACTTCAAAAATTATTCAAGAATGGCTTTAGGCACATGACAAGGAGTTCAAGGTGTTGACTTGGCCTCCAAATTCCCCAGATCTCAATCTGATTGAGAATGTGAGATGTACTGGAAAAATAAATCCAATCCACATAGGCCCCACCTTGCAATTTACAGGATTTAAAGGATCTACTGCTAACGACTTGTGCCAGATACTACAGGACACCTTCAGAGGAGTCCGTGCCTTGACAAGTCAACACTGTTTTTCCTGCATGTGGGGAACCTAACAATATTAGGCAAGTGGTTTTACTATTATGGCTGCTCGGGGTATACTCCAGGTGTAGCCAACATACAGGGCTTTGACTTTCTATTGTACTTAAGGGGACACTGTCTTTTTTTCTGAGCAAAAACGTAGCCTCCTCATTATCACACTACAGTGACTGCCCATATTGTTTTTACACTTGAGGCCAATGAGGACATGGGAACCAATTTCTTCATGATCTCATTGACTTAGGTCCTATTCACATGAGCGTGTCTGATTTGCGTACGCAAAAAAAAACGGGCTGGTTTGTCATGCATATGACTTTCTGTTTTGCATCAGTGTGGTTTCCGTGTGTCATCCTTTTTTGTCATCCATTTTTCTCCCCTGCAAGCGCTTCCTGGTTTCTTTTTTTTTTTCTTCTGCATTTCTTTTGCAACTTATGTGTGAAAAATGGACAGCATGCGGATGTCGTCCACAAGCTGTCCATTTTTTTCATGCACCTAGACTTTAACAGGCGGGCCTGGTCCACAAAAACGGACCAGAATAGGACATACTATGAGTTTCTCATAATGGACACATGCTCCATGAAGAAAATCGGTTGTGTGAAGAGCCCCATTGAATTACATGGGTCAGTGTGCTGTCCGTTGATTGACTAAATATTTGGTATAAAACAACATATTAAAGGGGTTATGTGGGGACCGAAAAGTATTAGCAGTGTACTCACTGCAGTATGTGGTACACTCGCTAATATACATTCTGGTCCCCCGTCGCACTGAATATGAGATTTTAATCGATTTTTATAGCACTGGCGGGAGACCAGATGTCTAGTTGCACAGTCTTCCTTCATGATGACAGGAATCTTCGTCATGTGACGGGCCTCGCTGTGCTCTATGTAATCTATGTAGCAGTAGTACATCGATTACCTAGAGTACATATAGCATTTGTGCTAAATGAAATAAGATGTTGTTTATGCCAGTAGTTTTCAGCCTCATAGCAAAAAGCTCATCTGCAATTAAAAGACTTCAGTGCAATTGGTTAATCCAATAGAATTAGTTCTTTGTAACAAAAGTTGGATATAAATTAATCCGTTAAGTCTTCACGTGAGGACAATTACTGTATAGGAAATTGATTTATATGAATAATACATTATTGTACGAAATAACCTGGAAATTAAGACAAGATTGTCAGCTCAATGTCCTCCGACATGTGTTGTTTAATACGTATTTCCGCTTTATTATGTCACACTAGCTTAGTTGGAGCATGTGTTGTTTGTACCTTCATTCTCTTACTAGAGAATATAATTAAGCTAACCCATCATCTATCCTAATAGAAAGAAGAATGGATTCTTTATTTTTTTCTATTCGGAAATTAAATTTTTACATTCATTAAGTCAATAGTTCATTATCCATTGTTCCTATGTGTCAAATTCTGTTTATACTTGTCATTCATTACGGGGTAAACTAATGCTGAATTATGCTAATTAGCATTATTAACATAGTGAGGTATATTTAAGCAGGGGGGGGGAATCCTCCAGCTCACCGTTCGTTGTGTCCTATTCAGACAGCGCCCGCATTCCCGCACGGCCAGTGGCAAGCAACAAAAGAAACAAAGGACTGTAATCCAGCGCTTGGAGGTAAGTAAAAGGAATCAGGGTTCCAATTTTATTAGTATAACAAGTTTAAAATTATCAAAGTGCAGGAAAAAGTGTTGAAATTGCTTTGTTTTTTTTTGCCTACGCGTTTCTGACACGTCCTGTGTCCTTAATCATGATTAAGGACACAGGATGTGTCAGAAATGCGTAGGCGAACAAACCAAAGCGATTTCAACCCTTTTTCCTGCACTTTGATACTTTTAAGCTTGCTATACTAATAAAATTGGAACCCCGATTCCTTTTACTTAAATCCAAGCGCTGGATTACAGTCCTTTGTTTCTTCTGAGGTATATTTACTTTGGATTTACTCATTTGTCTTTTTATTACACCTTGCATTACTTGAGTAGAACATAATATGCTCAACAAAATAAACATTCAATGCCTAATAGAGAATGTAATCCCTTATTGAGGTGACAGGAAAAATGGTAATAGGTTGTTTTTTCTTTTAGTATAAGGAAGGTCACTGGTATTTTTTTACTTTTTATGACACATTTATTTAGTTGTAAACTGAAGTTGGTCTATGGTGCCCTTCACGAAAAAGGCTATTGGCAGTAAGGTGCATCTGAAAAGTGAGAGTTTCGTGGGAGTTTGTCCTCAATTGGAAAAGGAGAAAAAAAAGTGGTGAAAAATCCAATATATAAAGTCCATTATCTGTTGGGCATTAAAGTAATGAATGAACATTCTTGTCAAAATCTCGACCAAGCATTAGCTTCAACACCTATAGTATGTCTATAGTGTGTCCAGCTTAAAGACTATGTACACCATCTTAAGCAAATTTATTTTTTTAAATTAAATGAATGTATTTTGTGTCTTTAAGCAGTATTCAAAATCACTTTTAAAAAATGTTTTTACTTTTTTTAAAAACGGCTCCTATGTATCCTGTATACATAGAAGCTTTATCGTTCTGTCTCAGCTGAACTGACTGCTCGGTTGAGAGCGGGTCCTGCATGTCTCTAACACAGAATCTAGCTAATATCGAACTTAGATGTGATCATTATTAGCTGGATCCTGTGTGTCAGAGACACACGGAATCTGCTGTCCGCTGAGCCGTGAGTTCAGCTGAACTGACAGAACTGACTGAGACAGAACAATGCAGCTTCTATGTATGCAGGATACAAAGAAGCTGTATCTTAAAAAGTAAAGTAAAAATTTAAAAAAGTGATTTTTAACCGCTTTAAGGACACAGCCTGTTTTCGCCATGTTGACCAGGTAATTTTTTTCAAATCTGACATGTGCCACTTTATGTGGTAATAACTTTGGAATGGTTTTATTTTTTCAAGCGATTCTGAGATTGTTTTCTCGTGACACATTGTACTTTAAGATAGGGGTAAAATTTGGTCGATACATTCAGTATGTGAAAAACACCAACATTTTTAGAAAATTTCCAAAACTTAGCATTTTTATAAATTTAAATGTATCTGCTTGGAAGACAGATAGTAATACCACACAAAATAGTTACTAGTTAACATTTCCCATATGTCTACATTATCTTAGCATAGTGTTTGAACATCCTTTTATTTTTCTCGGATGTTACAAGGTTTAGAACTTTAGTAGCAATTTCTCCCATATTCCCAAAAATTTAAAAAAGTATTTTTTTTTAGGGATCAGTTCAGTTCTAAAGTGGCTTTGAGGGCCCTATATATTAGAACCTGGAAACCCAGGTTGCTTTGATAGCGGCCTTCAGCTAGTCTGCATTGTTGGGTCTGGTGTCTCATCTTCCTCTTGACAATACCCTATAGATTGTCTATGGGGTTTAGGTCAGACTAGTTTGCTGGCCAATCAAGCACAGTGTACTTTTGGCAGTGTGGGCAGGTGGCAAGTCCTGCTGGAAAATGAAATCAGCATCTCCATAAAGCTTGTCAGCAGAGGGAAGCATGAAGTGCTCGAAAATTTCCAGGTAGACGGCTGCGCTGACTCTGGACTTGATATAACACAGTGGACCAACACCAGCAGATGACATGGCTCCCCAAACCATCACTGACTGTGGAAACTTCACACTGGACCGCAAGACACTTGGGCTGACGCCTCTCCACTCACCCTCCAGACTCTGGGACATTGTTTTTTTTCTGGACAACTGCCAAGTCAGCAGTCTTCCCCATGATTGTGTAGCTACTGAACGCGATTGTTGGACCATTTAAAGGCTTAGGAAACCTTTGCAGGTGTTTTGTGTTGATTCGCTCATTAGAGTGTCACACCATGAGTCGACGATCTTGAACTTTTACCCAATATTAAAATTTTCGGAAAGACTACATTTTGGGTTTTCATTAACTGTTAGCCATAATCATCAACATTAAAAGAAAAAAATGCTGGAAATAGATCACTGTGTGTAATGAATCTATATAATATAGAAGTTTCACTTTTTGAATTGAATTACTGAAATAAATTAACTTTTGATGATATTCTAATTCATTGAGATGGACTAGTATATCTCAAATAACAGCACAAAATGTGCTTCTACTTTAGGGAAAAGCTATATTTTCTGCTTTTTTTTTTGTTGCAAGAGGGTCATTTTATATTCCACCTATTCTACTTTTTAGAAGTTATTGGTTGCTTATGTCAATACCATATGTGATCTTTTCAATGATTTTCTCTTTAACTCAGTATATAAAGCTTTCATAGACTTTATTTTAGGTAACTGTATTCTCTAAAAATAATATTATTTCCTTTGGTGTTTTTTCAAAACAGTAAAAAGCGCTGGTTCCATCTTCCCAGCTGGTTAGCCAATCCATAGCCAATAGGATGCAACCTTTGTTGGTCGTTGCCATCATAGATATGCATGCTACATTTAGGCTGAATTTCTGCCAATTTTAATCATATCATCTAAATGTTTTCATTCAGATATTCATCTGGACCATTGTTGTTTTTGGTATAGCTAGCAGTAATATATTTTCATAGAAACTTATGCCGAGTATTCTGACTTTTGCAATCCATTTTATGCAAATTGTATTCAATTGCTAAATGATTAAAACCAGAAGATGGTACAGTAGACAAGCGACATCTACAAGACAGTCCTGGACTCCTCACTATTGGTAGCCATTGTTAAGTGATAGGGTATGTTCACACGCAAAACGGCTATAAAATACGGAGCTGTTTTCAAGGGAAAACAGCCTCTGATTTGTAGCCGTTTTTTAACCATCAAACATTTTTTGATGCTTGTTTGCGGCCGTTTTTGGAGCTACTGTTCGATTGAACAACTCCAAAAACGGCTCAAGAAGTGACATGCACTTCTTTTTTTGGGCCGTTTTTTCAAACGGCCACGTAAAAAACCGCCCCGTCAGAACGAAACGCCGTATTTCCCATTGAAATCAATGGCCAGATGTTCGGAGGCGTTCAGCTTCCGTTTTTTCAGACGTTTTTCGTGGCATTTTCATTTATTTTCAGCCATGTGAACATACCCTTAGCATACAGTAATATAGAGTAGAAAGAAAAGAGAACCCACTGATCCCTTCAAATAGATACATCAGGATTTCGCGATCTAAAAAACTGAAACTTTCTGTTGTACTAAATGAATTTCCCTCCGGAAGAAAAACTAAAAAACAATTATGGGATACTAGCAGAGATGTAACCAGGTGCATGTGGGCTCTTGGACGACAGAGTCACAGTGGGCCGGCTGTTAACCTCACACTACGCAAATTTCCATAGGCTCCACGCCCTGTGGATCCAGGCGTGTGCCAAGATTTAAGATGGTTCTCGTGCCAGCCCTGAGTACGAGAGGAGTCCTTAAAATACAGGCAACTGGACATAAATGCTTCATCTGCACTTTTGTATGAAACCCATCTTTAGATTTCCTACCACAAGATGTAATCCCTCAAATAAACAACTATTTGGATCTCTACAGACCCTACGGCAAGCAGCCTGTTATTGCATTAGAAAGAAGACTGCATTTACTGCCTGAAAAACAGTCATTGGTTAACATCTCAAAGCATTTTCCACTCTGCTCAAGGACAATGTTCTTTGTGGTTTTCAGAAGAGCCGAGTTTATTTTCAGCTAGTAATATACAATTGTATTAATTCGGACAAAATTGCTTGTTATCAGCCGCAATATTGTTAAGGGTCAGCACTATTCAGGCTTTTAAAGCTCTCCAGGCTTTTGTTTTAAATTAGTAATAGAATGCGTGATCCAATCTATTACTCTTCTGAATGTCACCACAATGCCAGATTTATGTGCTATTCTTTGAAAAAGCTGACCTATGACGGTTACCGGAGGAGATGAACTCTGGTGTTATATGACTTAATTGTTTACATTATTCATTGAAGTAAATGGTGTTCTCTTCTATTGTACTGATTTCTTTGACATCTCTCTTCTGGAAAAATGAAGCCTGTGACCTTGCAAAGGCATATTAGGTTTTGATGCGTTAGTAATGTCTTTTTCTTTCAGACTCCACAAGTGGCTTATGATTGAATATGCTGCACTTTTTATTACAATCCATCAGTAAAGAAAATGGCAGATGCCTCCCAGAGTTCAGTATAGAATGTTAAACACACCAAGACAATTGTACTCAGTAGTGATTCTACTTCATAACTTGTTTGGGTAAGGCAATCGGGCAAAGCCTAAGGGCTCCATTCAACAGGTTGATGGCTGCATCACATTGGGTAATGACGACACTAGCCTTACTGGCGTGATCAGGTTTTTCAGAGCAACGTTATAGGCCTCATGTTTGTTGTTTGTCTCAGAAAGAAATTGTCTTTGTTGTCCATAGCAGAACTCCTTACAAGCGGAACTGGTCGCTACAGGCAACAAGATAGTTTTCAGAAATTTGGCCTATATTTTCTTACTTATTACAGGAAGCATTCATACAAATCTTAGGAGTAACCTAATAAATATGTATAAATATATCAAAGGTCAGTACAGAGATCTGTCTAATGATCTATTTATAACCAAGACTGACTATGACAAGGGCATACATCTTGAGGAAAAAAGGTTTGACATAGAAAGGGATTCTTTGCTGTAAGAGCAGTGAGACTATGGAACTCTTTGCCAGAGTTTGTTGTCATGGCAAAATAACTGAAAGAGTTTAAAAGAGTCCTGGATATTTTTCTATAGAGATATACTGTAATATTGATAGTTATGGGAACCCGATTACTGGAGTTGGGATGTTGGTCCGGGGATTTATTCTGATTGCCATATTTGTCAAGAAGGAATTTCTCCCCTAATAATAGAAAATTTGCTTCTGCCTCTTGGGATGTTTTTGCCCTCCTCTGGACCAGCATTGCAGGATAATGGTTTGAACTTGATGGACTTATGTCTTTTTTTCACCCTTACTAACTATGTTACCCACAAAGAATCAGGGGCGTACACAGGAAGGTTAAAACCTCCCCCTTGTGTCCTCACTCCTTCCCTGGCTTATCCCTGTGGCTATCTGCCTCAAGCTGTTTGGATAGTTTGTATGTAAAGATGTCTGCCAGGTGCTGGTGAATCGAGAACAGTATATGGGCAGGGCCGTATTTGCTACTAGGCACTGGGGGTGCAGTGCCTAGGGCGTCCAGCAGGGGGTGGGCGGCTGCAAAAGCATGTTTTGTTTTTTTTTTAGTTTTTTTCGGGTTAAACTTGTGACCTCATTGACCAGCGGTCAGGTCACTCACAGGGCAGGGGGAGGGGGTGCGCTTCTCCAGTGCTCCTCCGACTGTAATACACACTCTCTGTTATTAAATTGTGCAGAGCTGCTCATGTGAGCAGCTGTGGCCAATCTGAGAACAGTGGGCGTGTCTTAGACTCAGTCTAAGAAGAGCTTTGTGGAACGGATGGAAGAGCATGAGGGCGCCCCACCAGGTCCAGGGCAGGTATATATAAATAATATACTGTCATGTACCACTGCAGTGGTTTCCAGCCGGGGGGGGCCGCGAGAATCATCCAGGGGTGCCGTGACACTCTTCTGAACCACTGCCAGGCTGTGCTTTCTCACCTCCTCTTCACAGCGCGTAGTTCATGTGAGGAGGAGATGTTTTGCAGCACCCTTGTAGATAGCACCACCCCCTTCCTGTACATAGCGCCCCCCTCCCTTCCTGTACATAGTGCCACCGTAGCTTCCTGAAGGAGCGGAATCCCGCTGTGGCTGGGGATTCCGCTCCTGGACGTAGCACTTGATGCCTCTGTCCATATAAGGACAGTGACATCAGTGGCAACTACTGAAGCGGAATCCCCGTCGACAGTGCTGTTGGCGTGGTGGCCGGTGATTCGGCTCCAGGAGAAGTCCCTGGCATCACTGTCCATAAATGGACCAAGTCGACAGGGGCTTCACCTGGAGTGGAATCCCCAGTAACAGCATAGGCAGCGCTATGGATGGGGATTCTGCTTCAGGAGTTGCCCCTGATGTTACTGCTATCTACAAGAGGGCTGTGTGGCACTACCTACAAGGGGGCTGTGTGGCACTACCTACGAGGGGGCTGTGTGGCACTACCTACGAGGGGGCTGTGTGGCACTATTTACGAGGGGGCTGTGTGGCGCAACCTACAAGGGGGCTGTGTGGCACAACCTACAAGAGGGCTGTGTGGCACTATCTACAGTGGGCATCTGTGAGTGGCGGGCTGCTGGTCATTTTACTGTGAGTGGGGGTTGATTGACATTTTACTGTGAGTGGTGGGCTGATGGTCATCTTACTGTGAGTGGGGGGCGGGCTGATGGTCATTTTACTGTGAGTGGGGGCTGATGGTCATTTTACTGTGAGTGGGGGTTGATGGACATTTTACTGTGAGTGGCGGGCTGATGGTTATTTTACTGTGAGTGGGGGGTTGATGGTCATTGTACTTGTTAGTGGGGGGGCTGATGGTTATTTTACTGGGAGTGGGGGCTGATGGTCTTCAAGTGATTTCCCCTCTGACCTACAATTGAAATTAATAGGAGATGGAAAATACCTGCGGCGCTCATTTAGAGTGTTTTTTTGCCTGTGTCTTTTGATTTAGCTTCAACGGCTTAAAAAACTGTAGGCAAAAAACGCAAGTAAAAACGTCAAATAACACTGTCAATTCCAGATCTGCCTCAAAATTTCAGAAATCAATGGGAGGCGCAGGCTTTTTTTCCGTGGAAAAAAAGCTAACAGGAAAAAGAAGCATCATGCACTTTCTTTAAGCGTTTCCATCTCTGACAACTTTTGGCAGAGAAAGTGGTATTTTTTGCCCGTGGCGCTCAATGGCCACGGCCGAAAAAAAAAGCAGCATAGAGAGTGCAGGCAGGTCAAAATCAGATTTTTCTGCCTGCATAAAACCCTGTGTGAACATACACTTATTTCCCTTGAACATACTCTTAATGTTACTAATTTATTTTTTTTTGTGTTTTTTTTACAGGTTCGGTCATTGGACTACGTCGGATTTGAGGACTACTTCAATGACATCGTTTTTATTTTCAATAAATTGGTTAATGAGGGTTGTGGGGGGGTGGATTTATTTCAATAAAATATTTTTTTCTGTGTGTCTGTGTTTTTTTAACTTTATGACTACTGCCTTATGCTGCGGGATTGCTGCAGGATTGCTGGTTTTCTGTTGCCGGTTTTCCCCATTGAATTCATTGGGGAGGTAAAACCTGCAAAAATTAGCACATGTTGTGATTTTTGTGGCAGAAAAGCTGCAGTACCGGGGGCGTTAACACTAAGTTCCAAGGGCAGCACCAGCTCTAAATACGGTCCTGTATATGGGAGACGTTCACCTTTCACCGCCACATGGCAAACAGCCTTACATACTTACAGCAGTCAAGTCGGAGAGGGAATTAGGCTGGGTTCACACGAGCACATTAACGTCCGTAATGGATGGACGTATTTCGGCCGGAAGTCCCGGACCGAACTCAGTGCAGGGAGCCGGGCTCCTAGCATCATAGTTATGTACGATGCTAGGAGTCCCTGCTTCTCTGCAGGACAACTGTCCCGTACTGTAATCATGTTTTCAGTACGGGACAGTATTTCCACGGAGAGGCAGGGACTCCTAGCGTTGTACATAACTATGATGCTAGGAGCCCGGCTCCCTGCACTGAGTTCGGTCCAGGACTTCCGGCCGAAATACGTCCGTCCATTACGGACTTAATGTGCTCGTGTGAACCCAACCTAAGAGCTTCATCATCTGCAAATCACTACTGGCTAGAGCAGTCTTGTCCTGCTGTAACCCCCCCCCCCCCCTTTCCTAGTAACCTTGAAAGAAATCCATCAGAGAAGGTAAGAGTATGTGTTTGCGTGTCACAGTGTTTAAATGTGTCAATGTATGTACATACAGTATGTGTGTGTCATAGTGTGCATATGTGTAAATGTATGTATATATGTGTGTGCAATAGCAGATCATTATTAGGGCATTTTGGGCGGCCGAGAATCACGGCAAAACCGAAACAAAACTGCTTTGTGTATATCCTGCAAAAGGACCTTAAAGAGGCTCTGTCACCAGATTTTGCAACCCCTATCTGCTATTGCAGCAGATAGGCGCTGCAATGTAGATTACAGTAACGTTTTTATTTTTAAAAAACGAGCATTTTTGGCCAAGTTATGACCATTTTTGTAGTTATGCAAATGAGGCTTGCAAAAATCCAAGTGGGTGTGTTTAAAAGTAAAAGTCCAAGTGGGCGTGTATTATGTGCGTACATCGGGGCCGTCACGATGCAGGACCTGTGAGTGACGTCACAGATCTGCACTGTCAGAAGCTGGGCGTTCTGAAGAGAAGAGGATGATACTTCTCTTCAGAGCGCCCAGCTAGTAAAAGTATTAAAAACGCCCCGATGTACGCACATAATACACGCCCACTTGGACTTTTACTTTTAAACACACCCACTTGGATTTTTGCAAGCCTCATTTGCATAACTACAAAAATGGTCATAACTTGGCCAAAAATGCTCGTTTTTTAAAAATAAAAACGTTACTGTAATCTACATTGCAGCGCCTATCTGCTGCAATAGCAGATAGGGGTTGCAAAATCTGGTGACAGAGCCTCTTTAAGACATAAGGTCACATGACCGTATCTCTGGAATTCTTGTTACTGTTTAAATACCTGCAGGTCACATGACCACAGTTTCTAGAGCAGCAGAAAGACTCCGCAGAGAAGACTGTGAGGTGAGCTGCTAGGTAAGTATAAGGGGATGGATTTGTTTAAGGGGTCTGTATTTAAGGGGTCTGGTTTGGGGTCTGTATTTATGGGGTCTGATCTGGGGTCCGTATCAGTTTGTTCCGAGGTCTGTATTTAGAGTGCTTGTGCTGGGGTCTGTATTTATTTTGGGTGCTTGTTCTGGGGTCAGTATTTGTTTAGGGGGATCGGGTCTGGGGACTGCAATAATTTAGAAGGTCTGGGATCCAAATTTATTAGTCTGAGTAAAAGGGGTTGTCCGGGCATGTGGATAGGTCATCAGTATGAAAACCGGTCCGTGCCCGGACAACCCCTTTAATGTATGGGCCTGGGCCTTGGTGTTTGAATTTGTGTGTTTCTATAGAACAGGGATCTCAAACTTGGCCGGGTAAGTGGGCCACATATAGAAAAAATGGGAAGTTGACGGGTTGTATTACTTTCAAATTTGATACAATACAAAATTATTGTTAATCAATTAGTTATTTGAACTACTATAACACTATATTACTATAATAATAATAATATTACTACATCACTATAATAATATAAAATTTGAAAGAATTCTCCACGTGCTTATTTCAACAATCCAGTTTTCCAGTTCAAGTGTCGCTAAATGCGGTCCGGCGGCCCAGTTGGCAGCCTTTGGCAGACACACATATCAAGATTGGGCAGCCCCTTTTTAGATAGTGCCACAGAGTCCTCTGTAGATAATGCCACAGTGCCCTCTGTAGATAATGCCACAGTGCCCTCTGTAGATAATGCAACACACCCCTAGATAATGCCACAGTGTCCTCTGTAGATACTGCCACACACCCACTTGTAGATGCTGCCACAGTGCCCTCTGTAGATGCTGCTACAGTGCTCTCCGTAGATGCTGCCACATTGCATTCCGCAGATGCCACATTGCCCTCTACAGATGCTGTCACAGTGCCCTCTGCAGATGCTCTCACACACCCACTTGTAGATGCTGCCACAGTGCCCTCTGTAGATGCTGCCACAGTGCTCTCTGTAGATGCTGCCACATTGCTCTCCGCAGATGCCACAGTGCCCTCTGCAGATGCTGCCACAGTACCCTCCATAGATGCTGCCACAGTGCCCTCTGTAGATGCTGCCACAGTGCCCTCCGTAGATGCTGCCACATTGCCCTCCGCAGATGCTGCCACATTGCCCTCTGCAGATGCTGTCGCAGTGCCCTCTACAGATGCTGCCACAGTGCCCTCTGCAGATAATGTCACACACACCCCAAGTAGAGAGCTCCTTTGGGGCTCCCTCTAGGAGTGGAATCCCCAGCCAGAGCATTGCCGACACTTTGGCAAGGGATTCCTCTGCTGTTGGAGCCCCTGACGTGACTGTCCATGTGGCACTGTCCATACAGTGACGTCAGGGCATCCTCCTGGACCGGAATGTGATATCAGGGGCAACCCCAGAGCCGGTGTCCCAGAGCAGAGCACTAATATAGGCTCTGCGCCGGAACTCTGGGGAAGCCACTGACATCAGTGTCCATATATGGACAGTGATGTCAGGGGCTTGCCCAGAGCTGGGGTCCCGGACAGAGCCACTTCTAGCACTCTGCCTGGGATTCCAGTTCTGCTCCTGACATCACTGTCCATATATGGATATGGATGCCAGGGGCAACCCCAGAGCTGGAGTCCCGGGCAGAGCGCTAGTAGGCTCTACCTGGGACTCCAGCTGTGCTCCTGACATCACTGGCACTCCTGCTCTGGGGAATCCCCTGACATCAGTGTCGATGTATGGACAGCGATGTCAGAGGCTTCACCAGAGTCACGGAGCAGAGCCTATACCAGCGCTCTGCCCGGGACTCCAGCTCTGGGAAAGCCCCAGACATCGCTGTCCATATGTGGACAGCGATGTCAGGGGATTCCACAGAGTCCCGGAGCAGAGCCTATACTAGCGCTCTGCCCGGGACTCCGCTCTGGGGAAGACCCTGACAACTCTGTCTATATGTGGATAGCGATATCAGGGAATTCCACAAAGTCCCAGAGCAGAGGCTATATAGCGCTCTGCCCGGGACTCCGCTCTGGGGAAGCCCCAGACATCGCTGTCCATATGTGGATGACGATATCAGGGAATTCCACAGAGTGCCGGAGCAGAGCCTATATTAGCGCTCTGCTCGGGACTCCGCTCTGAGGAAGACCCTGACAACACTGTCCATATATGGACTGCGATGTCATAGAATTCCACAGAGTCCCGGAGCAGAGCCTATACAAGCGCTCTGCACGGGACTCCGCTCTGGGGAAGACCCTGACAACACTGTCCATATATGGACAGCGATGTCAGGGAATTCCACAGAGTCCCGAAAGAAGAGCCTGTACTAGCTGCTCTGTGTCCTGTGGGCCGCAGATGACAGCCCCAGGGGCCACATGTGGCCTGCGGGCCGCGTGCTTGAGACCCCCTGCTTTAGAGGCTGGAAATGGCTGCAGAGGTGATGGGCAAAGATGTCTCATCAGGAGAAGTCGCCATACCGGTCTGTGTCAGATGGAGAAGGAAACAGAATGACTCCCATCAGAGAAGACATCACTTGTGAGTCACTGAATCTACAGAGGATCTGTTCCCTCTCCTGACGTGTCTGTTGTAGGAAATCCTTGTATTCCACATAAAGTCTTTGTGTACCCAGGACTAATAGACAAATGCGTATTACCATTCCCATTGTCAAGAAGATGTGTCCCTACACAGAGTGATACAGTCAGCGATGGTTGGAGACTGTCAGTATGTAGGGACACAGCCCTTTGACAAGGGGAATTGTAACACCCATTTGTCAATGCTCGCACAGAGAGGTGGTGAATATAGACACGGGAGAGCGGTGGTGGGGAAGGGGGCCCCAAGTTTGTGGTACAGCCCAGGGCCTATGGTCTACTTAATCCACCACATTGTGTGTATATGTCAGTGTGTATATGTGCCAGGAATGGATGTATATATGTGTATGTATTTGTATGTGTGTGTGTGTGTTTACAAAATTCTGCATACGCCCGTGCAAAGAATATTACAGCTATCATGAATGCCCTGAATGCTTAGAATAGCCATAACAATTAAAATCATATTTAAGAATTTCACTTATTATCATGCCATAATTGTTAGACAAAAAACATTTTGTTCTGCAAATTACTATTAGACGAGAATATGTAAAACACAAACGGCACTGGAAGAGTGACACCCAGTGCCCAGATTGTTAAATAGCAGCAAAGTGGCAGGCTTTACCTTTTCCTACCTGACAGAACACACAGCTGTGTGCTTCTGAATATATATAAGATTCTTTACTATAGGGGGTGCACAGATTTTGGTCGCCCCATGCACTGGAACCTAAGAGGGGGAATAAAAGGTTCCTCTGCCAAATATGAGGAGACCAGCACTATAAATGACGTATATTAGTTGGGGGGCCCTGTTACAGATTTTGGACCAAGAGCTTCAAGTCAAGCCTCTGCTACAGAATATTTTACCATTTAAACATATGCAGAAAATCAGTGTTAAATGACCAAAACATTTTCAAAATAAAATAGTTTTTATTGATAGTCATGGTGAGTCACATAACAAAAATAAACAACTGTGAAATAGACCATCAGAATCGATAGACAGAACTGGCAAGGTAGCCAAAAAAAGAATAAAAGGGAAGTTGACAGACCATGCAGATATACAATGGGGTAAAGAGTATCGATGTGCCAGGAACCCACTTACACCCAACGCATTTCACCACCAGGCTTCGTCAGGGGGAAAAGGATGAAGGCTCTTTGACAGGATTAGGTGTATATATATATGTCTACAAATCTTAGTTTAATTGGATTTACTTGAGGCATGGTTGGTACGATCGTGAAAACCGGAAGTGAACTAGTTTGGGACAGACACTCCCCATATCCAATGAGAAATTTTGTAAAAGACTCAATGAGAACAGAGGTAGGTGTAAAAACAACAGGGATTGGATGATGTAAATCTCAATCAAATCTAGCGACCGGAAGTAGGTCAACACGAAAACGGAAGTGAGCTAATTTGGGGCGGTAACTTATGTAAAAGACTCACTGATTTTCTGCATATGTGTTTAAACTATGACTTTGGTGTTTGACCAAATTATTCTATTGAGGCACTTTTTTTTGGTGTTATAGAATATGTTACCGCTTTATAAGCAACAGGAAATAAATATTTTTTTTAGGAAATCCCTTTAAAATCAAATGAATGAAACCTTTGTTATAAAGAAACAATAGATTCGGGAGTAAGATGGCAACATGTGGACATTTTGCTGAATACTAAACTCCTTGGTATCACACAGTGTATCGACTGTAGCAGAATTGATCATAAAATCTCCATGAGAAAATCCATTGGTAGAAACTTACGGTAGTTTAGCTCATGTTTTAAACATAATAGAGATTATTGGGATGAAAGGTAAACCTGAAATAAACAACTGGATGTAAAATGATCTTGTTATATATATATATATATATATATATATATATATATATACAAATATATACAAAAGACTGTACGCATCACATTATGTGTATGTGTCCGGCATATGCACCAGTAGAGCTCCTGGCACATACGCCGAACGTAGCCAGTGACCCGTATTCACCTAACAGAGGCCAAAAAGAGTGTCCTTTCGGCCTCTGTTAGGGTGGTGTGTACAGTATCAACATAACCTTTTTTTTTCTTGTATAGGAAAGTGCAGCAAACTACCCTTTATTATACAGTGACCAACACAAAAGAAGTACACTGCATAGTATAACTTTTTTTTAACATTGTGGCAAATGGTTAATGTATGACACTGTATGGCTATACCATGGCATACATTGGAGGTAAACATTGGAGGTATGCGTCGAGGAATACTCCTATCGTATACCTCTGACATAGCCCCTATGCAATGTGAACAGAGCCTTATAAATACTTAATCCAAAGGAATGAACGTTAAAAGGGTTGTCTCATAATGACAAACTCTGTCCATACGTCCTATTGCTTGGGTCCTCCCTCTATTAGACACACCAGGGAGCCGTTGCAAATATCAGCTTCCGCTTTGGAGGACTCCACACAACTATGAATTTGAATGGGTGCCATGTAATACCAAATTTCTCCTGCAGCAGCCACTGTAGGAGAAATGTGTGACTCACAGCAGCTTTGACCAGCGATAACAGCGGGAATCGAATGATCACCAATGGGTCCTCATTTAAAGAAGAAGTTGTCCAAAGGGGACTACCCCTTTAAGCACACACATGGATATTACTTTTACTAGTATATTACGGAATTGTATTATAAGAATTACCATAACTACTCACTTTACAAGCAGGAGTCATTCAAGTAAAGGCCCTTTTACACTGGCCTATTATCAGGCAAACAAGCATTCAAAACACGCTCGTTCCAGATAATTGCCCTGTGTAAACAGGGTAGGGATCAGCAGATGAACAAGCAAGCCCTCGTTCATCAGCTGATCGTATCGTTTTAGAAGTGCAAAATATTATCGTTGTCGGCAGCACATCTCCCTGAAACAGGGAGACGTGCTGCCGACATAATACAAATGTATGGGGACAAGTGATCGGAGTAACGAGCGCTCATCCCCATACTAGTACCTTGAGAAACGAGAAAATGAGCGCCGATCAACCAGCTGTCTCGTTGATTGGCGCTCATTGCATCGGCCAAAATGTGTCAGTGTATAAGTAACTTTATGGAGGAAAGCAGCAGCAGGAATTCATGTTAATCTATGATAAAGCAACTTTAAAGTTGTATAGATATCTTTCTAGGTTATTGACATATTTAATGACTTGAACTCAACGGCTCAGTCATTAACCTATAACACCATAATCACTGATATACCTACATAGGCAATTAGCTCTGTGGCCTATCATACTTACCACTGACCTCCAAGCACTTCAGATAAAAATGCTGATTGAGATGACTCTTCATTTGTAGAACAATGCCGTGATAGGCAGGTGTTAACCACTTTACCATAAAGTGCTGACTCTTAAGTTGTATTCGGTGAGTCAAGGACAGGAAACTTTCATTCTTGCTCAGGCACGATGGCATGAAGGCGGTGTTGTGATACTTATTTAGGTCATGTTTGTGAAGAAAAAAAAGCGTTATCTGCTTTGCATACAATGTTCCCTATAATGTTGATATCTATCTCTTTTATAGTGGCCAATATTCGTGCAAACAAACTTTCATAAATTTGCATGTTCCCGAACATTGCCCTGTTTAAACAGGACAACAATTAGCCAATGAATGGGCCGTCCCCTTGATGCTGGATGACTGGTGGAGGGGGGAAACCAACAGGTCCCTCTGCTAGGTCAGGCCAGAAACAGGTCAAGGGCAGCAAATTAAATCTCTTCCCCAGGAAAACCTGGCTAATCTCTGGTAAAGAAATGACAAATGTTACTGTAGCTTTTAACCGGATCAGAACCGAACTATGTTGATCTTTCAGGATCAGATACTGTTTAGCCATTTTTATAACTTTTTTATTTGTTGGGCTAGTGACGGGATTTTTGCGATGTTTTTTTCATAGACAATGCAGGGTTCTTTTTCTGGTAATAATATAGGTTTACCCTAAAATACACTTTTTATTTGGGATCGTTATTGTCTATAGTAAATTTTGATATATTACATGTCTATTTTGTCTATTTTAGGGTAATTGGGTGAGTGCTAGCGTTACGACAATGATTGGCATGTGGAATGTTTTTTTGGGGGTTTGTATTTTATGTGCAATTATTACTTAGTTTATTTTTACTTTATTTTACTTTAATTTTTTAAAATATTATCGTCTGTCCCTCAACGGGCAGATTTTTTTTGGGGGGGACTTTATTTTTCTTTTTTTTTTCTTTTACACCATGTTTTCCCAGGAGACAGCGGTAGTAAGGTGAGACTGCTGGTTCACTTTCTATGACCTAGTGACAGGTCCCCTTTAATCACGTCTTCTCTAGTTCCTTTGCTTCGTCAATTGATCAGGTGCTCATAGACAGATGATACGAGGATGCCTGCACAGACAGTAGAGAAATATTTTACAGTATACAAAAATCCATCCAATGTTTGGCCAACAGCTATCTGAAATGTATGGCCAGTTTTAGGCTTATTAGGAAACTAGACGCTGTGGTCACGGAGACAGGAAGTGATTTCTCATTATATAGGACAAATGTTGTTTGGTCACTGAACTTAGACTCTAACCCACAAAGGGCACAGCTATTTTGAGCCTTGAGGACACAGCAATTTTTTCTTTTTTTTGTGTATTACTGCATTACAATGAGTTGCATATTTTTGCAATGGCTCAATCTTGGGGTACATATAACGTATTGAAAAAAAAATGTTTCATTTTTTTGGGGTTTGGGGTAGAACAGGAAAAAAACAGCAATTACGCCATGTATTTTTGGGTTTTGTTTTTGGAGCGTTCACTGTGTGGTATTTATGATATGTTAACTTTATTTTGCGGGTCAGTAAGATTACGACGATACCAAATTAATATTGTTTTTTTCCTGTTTTACTACATTTGAACAGTAAAAACACTTATTTCAGAAAATCATTTGTCATCGCATTCTTTGAGTATGTGGACACGACCTCTTTTCAGACAAAATTGAGGCGTTTTACGCCTCGAATTACGCCTGAAAAGACGGCTCCAATACGTCTGCAAACATCTGCCCATTTCTTGCAATGGGTCTTATGATATTCTGTTCAGACGAGGTGTAATTTTACGCATCACTGTCAAAAGACGGCGCGTAAAATTACACCCGCGTCAAAGAAGTGCAGGACACTTCTTGGGATGTTTTTGGAGCCGTTTTTCATTTACTCCAAGGAAGAACAGCTCCAATTACGTCCGTAAAAGATGCCGCGAAAAACGTGAGTACATGCAAAAACGCCTGAAATTCAAGAGCGGTTTTCGCCTGAAAACAGCTTCGTAGGTTTAGACGTATTTGGCGTTGTCGTGTGAACATACCCTTAGAGTCATAACTTTTTAATTTTTACGTCAACAAAGTTACATGAAACTTGTTGTCACGTAGGGTTCGTGGACCCACTGGGCCGTACCGCCTTGGCGGTATGGCAGATGGCCAACAGGGCGCAGGTCAGAGTCTATAGTTTATATAGTGTACCTGTGGCAGCTCAGACAGTAGCAAGGCAGGCTTGGCAGGAACTAGGCAGCAGGTAGACGTCAGGCGTGGAAAAGCAGGACAGGCGTGGTATACAGCACAGCACGGCTAGATCAGGATACAGGTTACAGGATACAGGAACTGGGAACACTGGGAGCAGGAAACACTAGGGAACCATTTGCAGGACAGACTTGGAATACAACAACAAAGCTCAGGCGTGGGAGGATGGGGCTGGGACCTTCTTATAGCCCAGGGTGCTCTGGAGCAATTAGCTCAATCACCAACATGCGTGCGCTCTGGCTTCTTAAGTCTGGACTGAGCTCGTGAGCGCACCCTGGTGGTCACTGTGGAGCAGGATGGCCGTATGTGCAGACATCTCTTGAGAGAAGGGCGTCGACTGGTGGTCAGTGACCACGGGCGTTACACTTGTTTTTTGAGGGACAAGCTGTAGTTTTTATTGGTACGATTTTGGGGTACATAACTTTTATGTAAGGGGGAATGATAATTTTTTATGGCTTTCACTGTGCAAGATAATGAATGTGTTAGTTTTATAGTATGGGTCACTACAGTTGTGACTATATTAATTATGTTTACTTTTTTCCCATTGTAGAACATTTTGTTTCATATTTTTGAGCATATTATTGAATTATTTTTTTACATTGTTTTTAGTTCAACTAGATTACTTGACCATGAGATCACTTGATCGCTTCAATAATAAACTGCACTACTTCTGAAGTGTATTATAACAGTCAGTGTAAAACTGACAGGCATCCTTATTAGGTCCTGTCTTTAGCAGGGCCAAATAGACATAAACAGTTGGCAGACCTGGAGGCTCTCTTTAGGCCAATGGCTGCCATGGAAACCAAGCAGCACACCACATCACGAGGGCACGATTGGGTGAAAGAGCTTAAATATTATTTTCTTTTCTTAATATTCATAAGTCCTTTATTTTCATCCAGCTAGCCTGCTCCTTACCTACCCCCCAGAAATGCTATTACAGCCACACATATTGCACCTTATGTCTTCTCACTCAAATGGTTCCCTCAAGCTAATTTCTCTTTACCTCAAGGAGAATAACTATTTATGTGCATGAAACGCTCCAAGAAGGTAGAACGGTATCCCATAGGTCTCGGGCTTGGTGGGAGTTCAGGCAGGTGGACCCTTACCTATCACACTTTTATGTCATTTATGATTGACATTTTAAAAAACCTGGTAGGGGAAAAAAGGTAAACAGTTTTATATTTAATAGTGAAAAGGGGCCTCTATCATATTGTGTGCTTACGAGTTGCTCCTCCTGTTTCTTTCACCCCTTTTTAAGTAAAACATGATTTACTCAACTTTGGTGGTGGATCATTAAAGACTATGGGTTCCTTCAGACAACTGATTTGGTTGCCATCAAAGGCTGCAAGATGATTCAGTTATGCAGGGCAGAGAATATGACATATGACTGAACGCTTGTACTACTGATATAAACCAAGCCACCAGGCACTAGATTAACACCATAAATCCTCAGTCATTTATAATATCACACCCAGAGTGGAAGCCTAAATAAAACTAATTAGCAATGTGTAGTTCCTTGAATGTGTTGTTTTAATGTTCCTATATTGGTGTAAGCATAAGCAATAGCTCTCCAAAGCAACAAATAGTACTTTTTGTACCTATAAAATAAGGCCAGGTTCACATCTGTGTCGGAGACTCTGTTGCAGATCTGGTCAAAAAGACAGGAAGAAAGAGACAGCATGCTGCACTATTTCTTCTGGTAAAACAATGGACACCCTGGCAAAACCCAAAAGTACCTATTGAAATCAATGGGTCTGGTCGCTAGTGTCAGTTATGCAATGGCTTTTCTTTCGATTCTTCTCTTCCTATGATGAAGCAGAAGAACAGAAAAAAGAAAGCAGGTGAACACAGCCTAAAATGTATCTAACTTGATTTATTACCCTCTTAAAATTCTTCTAGCTGTAGGTCCTCTGAATGTACATAGTAACCTTCATGGTCACAAAGTATTATTCGTTTTTATTAGTAGTTGATCTTGAAAATAGGTTAGTGCAATGGAATTTTTATAAAATACAAAGTGTCAATTCTTTTCTTTTACATTTTTTAGTAATTGAAATAAATGTAGTTAATTATTTTATTTAACTGTAAACGATCAAACATGTAAAATTCCAAGGGTAGTGAATACTTTTTGTAGGCACCCTACACAAATTCTAAATATACAGTATGTAAATACACAAGGTAATATGTGGATGAAAGACCTAGAGAAGATCTTTAAATAAAATGATGTTTCTATGAAAACAAACATTGGGATAGTCGTGGCTATGACATTTTCTGTGACTTTTTATGGAAATTGAAAAAATTGGGAAATAAAAGAAGACAGAATTCTCTTAACTTTTGTGTTGGAGAATATTTTTTAAACATTCCAATAACAGTAAGGAAAAGAAACAAGTCATTAGAAAATGAGCCAAAGCAGACCTGTAAGCTATATTATTTTGAATGATTGCAGAAGACAACTTTAGTCAGAAAAGTTCACAGGAAAAGAGGACTGAGGTTGACCAAAAGTGATGGATACTATGACCAAATATGATCACTTCATTGAGATGCCAGACAGAACATAATGAGGAAACACTATTCTTATTGAGTGTCAACGGCCTTGATGACAATGAATACATATTAATAATACTCCTAATGATAAACATATGGATAAAATATATGGCTGTACACAAGAACAAGAGCATTTCTAAGGACATCAGGCAATGGTGTTTAATTTGTCTAAACTGAATGTGGATGCATAAGTCAGAATTTGCAAGGCTTTGTTTACAAAGTGTTGATGGATTCTGCTGATTTGGAGATCTAATATTTTTGAGGATTTGTTTGACAACTGCTCATCTCCCCCCCCCCCCCCCTCAATATAAATAACAGATAATTACAGTAGGCACTTTATAGAGAGCGGATTCAAAGTGGGTTTCCCCAATGTTTTATAACCTTGTGTTTATTTATATTTTTTGGTTTTGTAGTATGTATTAACATTTGTATTATATATATTAAAACATTGAGTGGTCAGTTTTCTAATATTATTATCCTATAAAAATAAGTAAATCATAATTGGAAAAAGTACTGTTTGAATGAGTGAGAAGGAGATTGTCATACCTATGAATTCATAATTATTTTTACTATTTGCATGCCTTATCTACAGTATATACAGTCTCTACAGTATTTGCGCATTCATATATTTACTGTTTGCACACCGTAGCTTTGCATGTACACATTAATATATTTACTGTTTTCATGGTGTTCCTATCCACAAATTAACATATTTTCTTATATTTCTCTTTATTGTTTACCTTAAATAAATGTCATCAATCTAACCCGAAACTCATCGAAGCCCCTGACCGCCCCCCCATTCACCCTTAACCAACTTACTCCTATTGTCCCATCCTTATCCTTCCAGCATGCCATCTAACTTGCTACCGATCCTGCCTTCATTGGAGATCACCACTCTTACCCCAAACTCAGGAGATCCCTCACCACGCAGTTAAACATGGTCATGATTTTTGTGATACCCCAAGGCTCTAGTTAAGAAACCCTAAATATGTGTTGTTTTAGGTTTGATGGGTTGGGAGTTTGTTACATCCTACCTGTATGAGAAATTTTGCTGCAAAATAGGATTTGTATGTTTTTTTGACAACAATTATATTAGATCCAAATTTTTTCAGAACAGGTTGTTAAGGAAAGTATGAGAAAGCAGTTTTGAATCTGGTAAGGTTCAACCAAATCCATACATACATGTTAGCATGGATACCATATTGCATTTGTTTAGGCCAAGCTCACACACCCAGTTTTGATGCAGATTTTGTGGCAGTATTTGGTTCCGTTTTTTGAGCCAAAGCCAAAAGTGGATCCAAAAGGAACAAAACTATAAAGAAAAGACTGATTTATCTCCTTTCTTTTGTATCCACTCCTGTGTTTGGCTAAAAAAAACTTGAGCCAAAAACTGCTTCAAAACTGTGTGTGTGATCCTAGCCTAAAGTTGTAGTCAAGTCAGCCTAGATCTGTCCATCCATTTGACACACTCTGTTTTTTCATGTTTTGTGGGGTTTGTATTTGTTACACTATATCTGTATGAGAAATGTAGCTGTAAAATATGTTTTTGTTTTGTTTTCTAAAATTTTATTTTGGACACAAAAAGTCTTTCCTTAGCAGTCAGATAGCAGTCAGATCAGTTTCTTGGCCCGAATAAAACATTATTCTCTCATCTTAACTATTACTCTCAATGCCATTCGTTTGGGAAGGGGGCATGCTTTTACTGTTTGGGGCCAGTAGTTTCTGTTTTAGTGATTTTCTATTTATTTCATGCATTTTACATCAGATAATTTATGGGGATGCCATGGATAAATTAGTGGGGAACATACACATATTAGTATAGTTGTACTTGAGAAAGTATTTAGGCGGTGGTGGCTAATAATTGTTAACTTAATTCAGAGGCTTAGCTTAACTAAACTTTTAAAAAACCTCTGACATGTCATAGTGACATGTCAGAAGTTTTGATCGGTAGGGGTCTGAGAACTGAGACCTCCACCAGACGCTAAAACGAAGAGGCAGAAGCGCTCGGGTGAATGGGCCCATAGACTTTCTATTGAGCCCGTACACCAATTGCTCAGCTTTCAGAGAAAAGCCGATCAGAAACCAAGCAACACTTTTTTAGGGAAGCGGTGGGGGTCTTAGTGTGCAGACCCCCAAGCGATAATTGGACTCCATTCATCCTACATTTAGTTTCAGAAGCTAAATATATCAATGCAACCTGCAAAAAGTATAAATCTAACACAGGAAATGATTTGTAGATTTGCCATAATTGTTGAGTTGCTGAATTTCAGTTTTATATAACTAATTGAACAATTGTTGTCCAATCGCTATGTCATAAATATCTATAGTGTAAAAGCCTCTTTTACTCAATCTTTCTTTGAATTCTTAAGATTATAACACCTCGACAACTAAAGCTCAGCATCAGCAACCCAACAACTATGGCATTTCCTGTTTGCAATAGCTTTATACTCTCTGCAGGTTGTGGGGTTATATTTAGGTTCTGAAACTAAATGTGGGATGCTCAGAGTTAAATATTAACCCTCAGTCACTTAGTAAAGCCTGAATCTTTGTTGTGTAATTGAAAATTTTTACCTTGACATGTCCTCCAAATGGACTTCAGCTATCTAGCAGAAGCAAATCATTTGAGAGGGACAGATAAATAGCTTTGAAGTGCAGTTTGAGATAAAGTGATGAGAAACTGCTGTATGATTCCATAATGCATTATGTCATTTGTCATAAAGTAATATATAGAAAACATGTTTTGAATGGTTTTCTTCCTTGAAGCCTACTATCTGACAAAGCAATGACCCCCCAAATACTACCCGGTTCCAAAGCTCCATACAGTATAATGCCCCCTTAGCTGCCCCTAGTGCCAGAGCCGATATAGATACTGCCGATGTAGATAGCACCACAGTGTCCCCTGTAGATAGTGCCCATATATAGTGCCACAGTGTCTATGTAGATAGCGCCACCCCCCTGTAGATAGCGCCATTGGGACTCCCTCTAGGAGCGGAATCCCCAGCCAGAGCATAGGCCGGGGATGCTGCTCCTAGAGGAGCCGCTGACGTCAATATCTATATATGGACAGTGATGTCAAGGGCTTCCCCGAGCAGAGCGTTTAAAGTAGCGCTGTGCCCGGGAGTCCTTAGTAAGAGGAGGAGCTCCCTCTGCTCCTCCGCTCTGAACTAATTCTGAAGCAGGGAGCTGATGGTTCCCTGCTTCAGAACTGGGTACAACTGTATCTGCGTCCTGAGGACGCAAATACAGTTGACAGCGTGACATACTGCCCAGGACAGCGGGACACCGCCCGGAATCCAGGGCTGTCCCGCTGAATCCAGGACGGTTGGAAGGTATAGAATAGTATCCGCATCCTAAGGACGCAGATACTGTTGAATGTGGCGTCGCTACCGCTATAGCAGCCATAGAGGGGGGCCTGTGCCGGCAGGTGGCATGGGTCTCCTCATGCCGCAGGCCCCATAATAGCCACTATGGATGCTACAGTGGTACTTACGCCACTGGTCCTGTGTGTGCAATTATAACAAGGAAGATTACAATGAAATGAAAAGTGGATGTTTATATGTTCTGTATAGATAGAGGGTGGGTCCTCAGAGTCATATTCTCTGGAGGGCCCATTGAAACCCAAGCAGCTGTAATAAGCGGAGGTACCAGCAAAAAATGCTAAGCAGTGCAGGCTATGACCAAAATGCTAAGCAGTCAAAATGCCAAGCAGCAATAACCCTGGCCAAAATTCTAAACAGCCTGATCCCTGGCAGAGACCACAATCGAAATGCTAAGGAGCCAGGACTCTGAGCAGCATGAAAAATGATACATCTTATGTAAAATTTATCAAAGTTATAATGTGATCTTTAATCTGTTTAAAGATAAAACAAATCCAAATTCAATATATCTGAAAGTTCTTGAACCTATCTACTATGGCAAATCTACAAAGCGTTTCCTCGTAATGCAATGGCTTCATCCTTTCCTTTGATCTCTGAGAGCACATTTTGGCTGGTATTTCTTTGCAGGTTGTGTTGTTAAATTTAGATATTCTGCAGGCAAATAATAATGCAACATGTCGGAGATGCATAATGCTAAGGATTAGTTTTTCTTTTTTTTTCTTCTTAAATAGTCTTTGTAAGTGTGAAAATTGCATTTTCTTTTTATATTAAAAAACTTCATGTGTGAACGTGGCCTCCAAATGGGCTACAGATTTCTAGCAGCAGTAAATCATATATTGTGAGAAGGAATTAATAGATCTAAAATGCTGCTTGAGACAGCACATAAAGTGCTCCATCTATCTTAGTGTATCTGCTCTGGTGTAATAAGTAACCAAGAGATGTCCCAGAGAGAAGAAATGTGACTGAATCAGACAGACTTATTTTATGACAGTCTGTGTCTGCAGTTTCTTAGACAGACTACAGGCTTCCATAATTCTGCTGAAAGGTCTTAGACAACAATGGAAAATATTAGTTCCCAGCAGCCTAAGATCACTCTAGTTCATAAAGAAAGAAATTCAAATTAAATATGCAATTCCCATATGTATGTGTTTTACTTTAAAGGAAAGTTCCAAGTTTGACATATGAAAATGGAAACACCATGTTAAGCTTAGTGCATAACTAACAAAACTAAAGAGAGAATCAATGTGTCATGCTCCTTCCTCCCAAGCCCTGCCCTAGCACAACACAGTGTATTAATTTTGTTCGGAGTGCTTTTGCCTAAAATTACTTTATCGTATAATTCCCTTTATTGATTCTTGCCATTCTACCAAATATGGAATATGAACAGGGCCTTATACTGTAAAGCTGGCCATAGACATTAGATATTTCTCCTTCTCCTGAAGTAACAAGCACCATGCTTTATGGCAAAAATGCAGAAGCCATCCAGGGCCATAGCTGAAGGGCATGTAGAGGTTGATGTTGCACCTTGGCGATGGAGCCTGAGGGGGCCTCTTGGGTCCCTCTTCTCCATATGCGGACGACAGTACTATAAATAAAGGGGGATTATTCATGGGCCCTTTTTCAGATTTTTGCATCAGGGCCCAAGAGATTAAAATTACAACTCTGGAGCTAGAGCTATAAATTGTCATCTGAATAATTTTTTATACAGTTTTTTACTTTTCTTGAATATCAAATATACAGATGTAGCCAAGTTTATCTTGATTCTGATAACTTGCTGCAGCGTGATATCACACAACAAAAGCCAATGCTTTTTTAATGCGTTGTCAAGCTAAAGATGGCTACATCTGTATAGACATAAACAACGGCCACCCCACGGATGAAGTGAGAAGAAATGTACCCGAATCAGCTTGCCATACAAATGATCAAGTTCTATGATGCTCATCTCGTCTTGGTGGCATCTCTCGGTAGGTTGTTTACTGACTTAATCGTGGACAGAGGCAGCTCTATTTAAAGGTTATTTGGGCTTGCAATTAAAAAAAACAACACATGCGCACAGCTCAAACACAGGGAGTGAACTTGACTCAAGTCAATGCACATGTCCACATTACACTTGCAAGTGGGGGGGGGGGGGAGAAAAAAAAAATTATGGATGATCAGCTTCATTGTACCTTTTAGATAAGGTCTACCACTGGGCCTTTTGTGATTGACCCACTGTCTATAAGGACCTGTAGCCCTATAAACTGCTACGTTTGACTCAATGTGACCTTTCTTTATTGACACAAAACACTAACAAGGTCTCGGTTTTTACTATCTGTTTCATCTTCATAAGAACCTGCCTTTAAATAGACAGCAGTGCCGTTCATGGGGAAGACACATGTGGCACATGCCCTGGGGCCTCTACCTCCTCTCTTTACCTCCATGTGACTGCATTAGGGGGGGGTCAGATGAGCTCAGGGTTACAGGAGAGGGCTGGGAGCCCTCACTGCACTGATAGACAACATTGGAAGGCCTGAAGGGTTTCGAATGTCTAAGGGATCTATTACACTTAGGGCAGATTCACACGAACGTTGCGTTTTTGCGCGCGCAAACAACGCAGCGTTTTGCGAGCGCAAAAACCATTTGACAGCTGCGTGTGTCATGCGTGTCTGATGCGCGGCTGCGTGATTTTCGCGCAGCCGGCATCATAGAGATGAGGCTTTTCAACGCCCGTCACTGTCCAAGGTGCTGAAAGAGCTAAATCTTTCAGCACCCTCGACAGTGAATGCCGAACACAACAGCGAAAAACCTGTAAAAAAAAACGATAAAGTTCCTACTTACCGAGAACTTCCCGGGCGTTGCCTTGGTGACGCGTCCTTGGTGACGCGTCCTTGGTGACGCGCCTCTCTTGACATCGGGCCCCACCTCCCTGGATGACGCAGCAGTCCAAGTGACCGCTGCAGCCTGTGATTGGCTGCAGCCTGTGCTTGGCCTGTGATTGGCTGGAGCTGTCACTTGAACTGAAGTGTCATCCCGGGAGGTCGGACTGCAGGAAGGAGACAGGAGTAATCGGTAAGTTAGAACTTCGGGTTTTTTTTACAGGTTAATGTATTTTGGGATCGCAAGTCACTGTCCATGGTGCTGAAACAGTTTAACTCTTTCAGCACCATGGACAGTGACTATCTCCTGACGTCGCGTACCGATAATTTTTTTGCCGGGATCGGCCAAAACGAGTTTGGCCGAACCCGGTGAAGTTCGGTACGCTTGTCCGGCTTCGCTCATCGCAAAGACACTCCGTTTGGATGTTCGGAAACAGAAAAGCACGTGGTGCTTTTCGGTTTTCATTCATCCTTTTCACTGCTGTTGCGCGAATCACGCTCGTCCCACGGAAGTGCTTCCGTGTGGTGCGCGTGATTTTCACGCACCCATTGACTTCAATGGGTGCGTGATGCGCGAAATACGCAGAGTTATTGAACCTGTCGCGCTTTTTGCGCAGCAGACAAACGCTGCGCAAAAAGCACGGACTGTCTGTACTGCCCCATAGACTTGTATTGGTCCATGCGTGCCGCGTGAAAACCACGCGGCCCGCACGGACCGAATACACGCTCGTGTGAATCCCCCCTTACACGGCATGATATGGGCCGTGAAAATGTGTGCGATCAAAGAGACAGCTCGTTGATTGGCGCTCCTTTCACAAGGAGCAATTTTTGCTTATGTATAGGGACAAGCGATTGTTACTACGCTCGTCCCCAGACATTATTATCATGTCAGCAGCACATTTCTCTGATTACACAGGGAGATATGCTGCCGACGACGATAATAATTAATGATGCATGATCAGCCGATGAACGAGCGATTACCCGATAATTGGCCCGTGTAAAAGGACCTTAAGTTAGAGGGCACTAAATATGCAAATTACCTTTTTGGAGGAAATGGATGCAATCTTCTTGTGATATATATTGTGTGGTAATTCCACACAGATTGAATTATTTGTAATTTATTATGATAAAAGCAAGGCTTAAAAAGAGAAAAAATATTTACAAACAACCTATTACTGATCACAAAAACGAAATATGCAGTCTTCTTTATTTTGTCAATATCTCCCATATGGTCCATCAGCACAATAGATTTACTGATTTTTATTTTAAATAATTAAACATTCATATATTGATCATAGTGTGAACACCAATGCATTTTTTTTTACATGCATGCAATGCATATGATCCTTCATCTGTGACTGGTCATGTAGTGGAAAATATCAAATATTTCTCCCCTCAGGAAACTAAACTTTCAGATAACTTGTGGTTATTCTACTGCCATAAATATTCAAGATGAGCTGTGTTGTATGAATGTTATTTAGGGTGCGTTCACATCTGCGTCAGGGCTCCATTCCGCTATTGCGTCAGAGCTTTCCGTCGGAACGGAGCGCTGACAGACACAAACGGAAACCAGAGGTTTCCGTTTCCATCACCATTGATTTCAATGGTAAAGGATCTACGCTATTGACTACCGTTTGTGTCAGTCAGGGCTCCGTTCCGACGGAAAGCTCTGATGGAACGGAGCCCTGACGCAGATATGAACACAGCCTAATTAATACATTTTTTAAGTACATCGAATATGATCTAAAAGAAGAAAAACATTGAGATATATCACTGTTGTAACTTTTGCCTATTCTAGTAACTAAGTATCTACTAATCCGTTGTTAATCTGAACAACAAATAACACAGAACGTTTCATGATTTTGACTGGAGAAGAAAACAAAGACAGGACAAATACTACTTCTTCTCTTAGGATCCTATTACACGGCCTGACGAGGGCCTTGTAAACGAGCGCCGGTCAACGAGACAGCTGTATCAGTAATGTATGGGGACGAGTGCGCATTGCTCCGTCCCCATATATTTCTATCATATCGGCAGCGCATCTCCGTTTGTTGTGCTGCCGACAACAATAATCTTTTAGTCTGTGTAAATAATACCAGCCAACAAACGCGCGTTTGCTCGTTCATCGGCTGATCGTTGCCCTGGTTACGTAGGGCAATTATCGAGAACAAGCGTTTTGTGAGCACTCCTTTGCCCGATAATTGACCGGTTTAAAAGGGCCCTAACTGTAAGGCAATTCGCTACAGCAGTAGACCTCCCCAATGCTCTATCTGAAGTAAAAGCCAGTTAAACTCCATCCACCCATGTCAAGCCCCGTCTCCTTAACCATCTGCTAACCTGAAAAGGAAGAGAATAGAAGGAAACTAACAATTTGATTTTCCTTATGATTTCAACAAGCCAACTCTTTTACAGAACATGCAGAAAAACAAGCACTTTGGACATGTTTTTTTTATCCTTGTCCAACTTACTACTTTTCTCTTGCAGAATCGATTAGCATGTATAGTACTTTGCACGTGCGAATGGTCACTGTGCCCCTTTTCCTGCACTGGAAACTAGAGAATGCAAATTGTTTTGTTTTTTTTAAAATAAAAAATAAAGTATTTTGTGTAATGTTATTATGTGTTCAGTTTTTTTTAAGATTCAGGATGCAAACTGTGCAGAATTAATAAAATTTGTTGAGGATAATGACCTGTGTGCACAAAATTTAGGATGTAATTAAAAGTGCACACAAGTGGACAAGTAAAAATGCATGTCTTTTCAGAATGACAGTAAGCCCTCCAAAGAAGGGGGAAGGAGTGACTAAGGACGGTTCTAAATAGCATCCACATCAAATAATAGGTCATATTTAATTAAAGGTTATTATGGTAATATTTCATTTAACATTTTTATAGGTAGAATTATGTAAATGCATGTTATTTTTTTTCAATTTTACAAAATACAAATACATTAAAAAGATTTTCAAGAGGTTTTGCAAGAAACTAAATAACCCTTTCTGGGCCTTAAACTTACCTTACTGATTTTCCCATGTTCCACTGCCACCAGCTTTCTAGATTTGAACATAGGCCGGAAGACCCCCGGTCCAGCTAGTATTTACACTCGAAGGCCGGTGCCTGTAAAAAGATTGCAATACCAAGTGCCTGTAATTTTGCATAGTATGACAGTGCGTGTGCAGTAAGATTACTTCATATTTGGATTGGATACAATTCCTTTGCCAGGCCACCCAGCCCCAGAAACATCAGCAGGGTAAGGGCTAGGTCAAGTGTGGGATAGGCACCAAAGGGAGATGTAATGTCGGGGTAGGGAGACAGACAAGTGAGCCCTAATCTACCCGCCACTCAGTCCCTGCCTACTTGCAAAGACCCGCCCTAGGCGACGGGGTACAACTGGGCGACGGTCCCTACACTCAATAGGTGCACGACAGACAAACAGACAAGGGTACAAAGAAGCCAGGGAAATGGGGAAGTTGCCCACGGGGACACCGTGAGCAACAACCGAAGTGAACGAGCCGAGTCAAACCAGGAGATGAGCGAGGTACAAAAACGCACAGCAGAAGAGTGGTCAGTAAAGCCAAGGTCAAACACAAGCAGAGGATCAGTAGTTCAAGAAGCTGCAGCAGGGCCAGGAAACCAGCAGAGAAGAATCACAAGCAAAGGAGGAACAGGAAAGGCAGCTATAATTAGACAGAGGGCGGGAGCTAGCTCCGTGTGGCAAGGCTGTGATAGGCTCTCCCACTCCTAAGCCTGCCATCCTGGGTGGTGGAAGATGGAGTCAGTCTCACAGACATAGAAGCAGGAGCAAACTGATTACTTATGAGCGTCGACACAAAAGTTGTGTCTGGCAGATCCTTTACAGTACCCCCCCTTTTATGAGGGGCCACCGGACCCTTTCTAGGTGGACCTGGTTTATTGGGGAAACGAAGGTGGAACCACTTGACCAATACCCCAGCGTGAACATCCCGGGCGGGTACCCAAGTCCTCTCCTCAGGCCCGTATCCTCTCCAATGGACCAGGTACTGGAGGGAGCCTTGGACCATCCTGCTGTCCACAATCTTGGCCACCTCGAATTCTACCCCCTCAGGGGTGAGAACAGGGACCGGAGGTTTCCTTGAGGGAGCCAAGGACGGGGAGCAGCGTTTAAGGAGGAAGGCATGAAACACGTTGTGTACTCGAAAAGACGGGGGCAACTCCAGTCGGAAGGAGACAGGGTTAAGGACTTCAATGACCTTGTATGGCCCTATAAACCGGGGAGCAAACTTCTTGGACGGAACTTTAAGGCGCAAATTTTTGGACGATAGCCACACCAGATCCCCGACCACAAACAAGGGGTTAGCAGAACGTCTTCTATCTGCCTGAGTCTTTTGTATGCTCTGGGACGCCTCTAGGTTCTTCTGAACCTGGGCCCAGACTGTGCACAGTTCCCGATGAACGACATCTACCTCGGGATTGTTGGAACTACCAGGTGAAACGGAGGAGAACCGTGGATTAAACCCAAAATTACAGAAAAAGGGGGAGACCCCTGACGAGTTACTGACCCGGTTATTAAGGGAAAATTCGGCGAGGGGAATAAATGAGACCCAATCATATTGACAGTCAGAGATAAAACACCTTAAATATTGTTCTAGAGACTGATTAGTCCTCTCAGTTTGGCCATTAGTTTCAGGATGGAAGGCAGAGGAGAAGGACAGATCAATCTCCAACTTTTTACAGAAGGCTCTCCAAAACAATTAAACAAATTGTACCCCTCTGTCAGAAACAATATTGACAGGGACCCTATGGAGACGCAGGATGTGTTTGACAAACAAGGCAGCTAACGTCTTAGCATTGGGTAGTTTCTTGAGGGGCACAAAGTGGCACATCTTAGTGAAGCGGTCTACTACAACCCACACCACCGACTTGCCTTGAGATGGAGGCAAATCGGTGATGAAATCCATGGAGATATGGGTCCAAGGTCTCTGGGGAACGGGCAAAGAACATAGTAAGCCCGCTGGTCGGGACCTGGGAGTCTTGGACCTAGCACAAACTTCACAAGCGGCGACGTAGGCCTTAACGTCTTTGAGCAACCCAGGCCACTAATAGTTTCTGGCAATGAGGTGCTTGGTACCCAGGATGCCTGGATGGCCAGATAGTGCAGAGTCATGATTTTCCCTAAGTACCCTTAGCCGGAATTGCAGGGGAACAAACAGCTTGTTCTCAGGAAGGTTCCCGGGAGCTGAACCTTGAATCAATAGAGGAAATGATTATACCTGGAGGCAAAACACAATCAGGATCTTCCTCCGAAGGAGGGCTGGCCATGAAGCTACGCGACAGTGCATCAGCCTTAATATTTTTAGACCCAGCCCTATAGGTGACCAAAAAGTTGAATCTGGTAAAAAATAACGCCCATCGAGCTTGTCTCGGGTTTAGCCTCCGGGCAGATTCTAGGAAAACGAGATTCTTGTGGTCGATAAGGACCGTTACCTGGTACCTAGCCCCCTCCAGGAAGTGGTGCCACTCTTCAAATGCCCATTTAATGGCTAAGAGTTCGCGGTTGCCAATATCATAGTTACTCTCAGTGGGCGAAAACTTCCTGGAGAAGTAGGCACAGGGGCGGAGATGGGTGAGGGACCTGGTACCCTGGGACAAGACAGCCCCCACTCCCACCTCGGACGCGTCAACCTCCACGATAAATGGCTCCATTTGGTTGGGCTGAACCAGCACTGGGGCCGAGATAAAGCACTACTTAAGTACCTCAAAAGCCTGGACAGCCTCAGCAGGCCAGTGGAGGAGATCAGCACCTTTGCGAGTGAGATCCGTAAGAGGCTTCGCGATGACCGAGAAGTTAGCAATAAATCTCCTGTAATAATTAGCGAATCCCAGGAAGCACTGTAACTCCTTCAGGGAGGCAGGTTGGACCCATTCCGCCACAGCCTGGACCTTGGTGGGGTCCATGCGGAATTCATGAGGAGTGAGGATTTGACCCAAAAACGGTATCACCTGCACCCCAAACACACATTTTTCGGTCTTAGCAAACAGTTTGTTTTCCCGAAGGGCCTGGAGCACCTTCCTAACATGCTCAATGTGGGAGGACCAGTCCTTGGAAAGCACAAGTATGTCATCAAGGTACACTACAAGAAATACCCCCAGGTAGTCTCTTAAAACCTCATTTATGAAATTCTGGAAGACCGCGGGAGCATTACACAACCCAAAGGGCATGACGAGGTATTCTAAATGACCTTCGGGCGTGTTAAACGCAGTCTTCCACTCATCCCCCTCTTTGATGCGGATAAGGTTATAAGCCCCTCGTAGATCAAACTTAGAGAACCATTGGGCCCCCTGAACCTGATTGAAGAGATCAGGAATCAAAGGAAGGGGATACTGGTTCCTTACAGTGACCTTATTCAAGCTTCGGTAGTCAATGCATGGCCTAAGACCAAATCGGACGATAATCCCTGCATCACCAGTACAGAGCACTGCTCCAAATGCATGGAGCCAACAAGGAGTTCAAAAACAGGGGTATGCTGTGTAAAATAACCATTAGCAAGAGGAGTGGAGTCGATACCCACTACCGGGACAGGTTTAGGCAAATCAATCAATGGCATAGCTAGAGACATAGCAAATTCCACAGACATAATATTAGCAAAAGACCCTGAATCCACGAAGGCACTGCCGGTAGCAGACCTACCACCAAAAGAGAACTGAAAGGGAAGCAAGATTTTATTACGTTTCATATTTACGGGAAATACCTGTGCGCCCAAGTGACCTCCCCGATGGTCACTTAGGCGCGGAAGTTCTTCCGGCTGCTTATTCTTACGCCTAGGACAGTTGTTCACTTGATGCTTGTCATCCCCACAGTAGAAGCAGAGACCATTCTTCCTGCGGAACTCTCTACGTTGTTGGGGGGACACGGAGGCCCCGAGTTGAAAAGGTACCTCCGAGTCTTCCGTGGAAGACCGAAGCAACGGAACCTCGGGAGGCATCATGGGGGAGTCAGAGGAGAAAACACAAATACGTTCAAGTCGTCGTTCCCTGAGACGTCGGTCAAGTCGTACCGCTAAAGCCATAACCTGATCTAGGGAGTCAGAAGAGGGATAGCTAACTAGCAGGTCTTTCAGAGCGTTCGACAGACCCAATCTAAACTGACACCTTAAGGCAGGGTCATTCCACCGAGAAGCTACGCACCACTTCCTAAAGTCAGAACAATACTCCTCAACAGGTCTCTTACCCTGACGTAAGGTCACCAGCTGACTCTCGGCAAAGGCAGTCCTGTCAGTCTCGTCATAAATGAGTCCGAGAGCAGAAAATAAAAGATCAACGGAGGAAAGTTCAGGGGCGTCAGGAGCCAAGGAGAAGGCCCATTCTTGGGGCCTGTCCTGGAGCCGGGACATAATTATACCCACCCGCTGGTTCTCAGAACCAGAGGAGTGTGGCTTTAAGCGAAAATAGAGCCTACAACTCTCCCGAAAGGAGAAAAAAGTCTTCCGGTCCCCTGAGAACCGGTCAGGCAACTTGAGGTGGGGTTCAAGAGGTGAGGTGAGGGGCACTACCAGGGTAGCATCAGGCTGCTTGTCCCTCTGAGCCAGGGCCTGGACCTGTAGGGAGAGGCCCTGCATTTGCTGAGCCAGGGTCTCAAGGGGGTCCATAGTAGTGTTAGGGACCAGGGTAGACTAGGTATATGGGCTTGTGATTATGTAATGTCGGGGTAGGGAGACAAACAAGTGAGCCCTAATCTACCCGCCACTCAGTCCCTGCCTACTTGCAACGACCCGCCCTAGGCGACGGGGTACAACTGGGCGACGGTCCCTACACTCAATAGGTGCACGACAGACAAACAGACAAGGGTACAAAGAAGCCAGGGAAATGGGGAAGTTGCCCACGGTGAGCAACAAGCGAAGTGAACGAGCCGAGTCAAACCAGGAGATGAGCGAGGTACAAAAACGCACAGCAGAAGAGTGGTCAGTAAAGCCAAGGTCAAACACAAGCAGAGGATCAGTAGTTCAAGAAGCTGCAGCAGGACCAGGAAACCAGCAGAGAAGAAGCACAAGCAAAGGAGGAACAGGAAAGGCAGCTATAAATAGACAGAGGGCGGGAGCTAGCTCCGTCTGGCAAGGCTGTGATAGGCTCTCCCACTCCTATGCCTGCCATCCTGGGTGGTGGAAGATGGAGTCAGTCTCACAGACATAGAAGCAGGAGCAGACTGATTACCTATGGGCGTCGACACAGAAGTTGTGTCTGGCAGATCCTTTACAGGAGATTTCAATGAGCTAAGCAGCAAAGAAACTCGCATTAAGCAGCCAGACAAGCACACAAAGCCAGCCTGCATAGCCCTGACAGTAAATAGCAGAGGTCGGAGTAGGAGGATACTAACTTAGCTACAGTGAATCATCCAGCACATACAGTGGAGGAAATAAGTATTTGATCCCTTGCTGATTTTGTAAGTTTTCCCACTGTCAAAGACATGAACAGTCTAGAATTTCTAGGCTAGGTTAATTTTACCAGTGAGAGATAGATTATATAAAAAGAAAAAAAAGAAAATCACATAGTCAAAATTATATATATTTATTTGCATTGTGCACAGAGAAATAAGTATTTGATCCCTTTGGCAAACAAGACTTAATACTTGGTGGCAAAACCCTTGTTGGCAAGCACAGCAGTCAGACATTTTTAGTAGTTGATGATGAGGTTTGCACACATGTTAGATGGAATTTTGGCCCATTCCTCTTTGCAGATCATCTGTAAATCATTAAGATTTCGAGGCTGTCGCTTGGCAACTTGGATCTTCAGCTCCCTCCATAAGTTTTCGATTGGATTAAGGTCTGGAGACTGGCTAGGCCACTCCATGACCTTAATGTGCTTCTTTTTGAGCCCCTCCTTTGTTGCTTTGGCTGTATGTTGCGGGTCATTGTCGTGCTGGAAGACCCAGCCATGAGCCATTTTTAATGTCCTGGTGGAGGGAAGGAGGTTGTCACTCAGGATTTGACGGTACATGGCTCTATCCATTCTCCCATTGATGCGGTGAAGTAGTCCTGTGCCCTTAGCAGAGAAACACCCCCAAAACATAATGTTTCCACCTCAATGCTTGACAGTGGGGACGGTGTTCTTTGGGTCATAGGCAGCATTTCTCTTCCTCCAAACACGGCGAGTTGAGTTAATGCCAAAGAGCTCAATTTTAGTCTCATCTGACCACAGCACCTTCTCCCAATCACTCTCAGAATCATCCAGACGTTAATTTGCAAACTTCAGACGGGCCTGTACATGTGTTTTCTTGAGCAGGGGGACCTTGCGGGCACTGCAGGATTTTAATCCATTACGGCGTAATGTGTTACCAATGGTTTTCTTGGTGACTGTTGTCCCAGCTGCCTTGAGATCATTAACAAGTTCCCCCCGTGTAGTTTTCGGCTGAGCTCTCACCTTCCTCAGGATCAAGGATACCCCACGAGGTGAGATTTTGCATGGAGCCCCAGATCGATGTCGATTGACAGTCATTTTGTATGTCTTCCATTTTCTTACTATTGCACCAACAGTTGTCTCCTTCTCACCCAGCGTCTTACTTATGGTTTTGTAGCCCATTCCAGCCTTGTGCAGGTCTATGATCTTGTCCCTGACATCCTTAGAAAGCTCTTTGGTCTTGCCCATTTTGTAGAGGTTAGAGTGAGACTGATTAATTGAGTCTGTGGACAGGAGTCTTTTATACAGGTGACCATGTAAGACAGCTGTCTTTAATGCAGGCACCAAGTTGATTTGGAGCATGTAACTGGTCTGTAGGAGGCTGAACTCTTAATGGTTGGTAGGGGATCAAATACTTATTTCTCTGTGCACAAGGCAAATAAATATATATAATTTTGACAATGTGATTTTCCTTTTTTTTTTTTATATAATCTATCTCTCACTGGTAAAATTAACCTAGCCTAAAAATTCTAGACTGTTCATGACTTTGACAGTGGGCAAACTTACAAAATCAGCAAGGGATCAAATACTTATTTCCTCCACTGTATACAGTACTGTGCAAAAGATTTAGACAATTGTGGAAAACTGCTGAAAAGTATGAATGCTTTCAAAAATAGAAGTGTTAATAGTTTTTTTTATCAATTAACAAAATACAAAGTGAATGAACATAAGAAAAATGTAAATTAAATCAATATTTGATGTGACCATCCTTTGCTTGCAAAACAGCATCAATTCTTCTAGGTACACTTGCACAAAGTCATAGATTTTGTTGGATTATAGTCAGGTGTATGATTAACCAATTATACCAAACAGGCGATAATGATCATCATTTATATATGTAGGTTGAAACACAGTCATTAACTGTAACAGAAACTGCTGTGTATGAGGCTTAAAACTGGGTGAGGAACAGCCAAACTCTGCTACAAAGGTGAGGTTGTAGAAAACTGTTTCATATCACAGGTCCACCATGGCAAGACTGAACAGCAACAAGACACAAGCTAGTCATCAGCAAGGTCTCTCCCAGGAAAAGATTTCAAAAGCAGACAAGGGTTTTAAGATGTGCTGTTCAAGCTATTTTGAAGAAGCACCAAGAAACAGGCAATCTTGAAGACCGTAGACGCAGCGGTCGGCCAAGCAAACTTAGTGCATCAGCACAAAGACACATCATGCATACTTCCCTTCAAAATCGGAAGATGTCCAGCAGTGCTATTAGCTCAGAACTGGCAGAAACCAGTGGGACCCAGGTACACCCATCTACTGTTCGGAGAAGTCTGGCCAGAAGTGGTCTTCATGGAAGAATTGCGGCCAAAAAGCCATACATTCGGTGTGGAAGGAAGAGCCACATAACTATGCACAAAAAATAGGAACGGGTGCAGAAAATTGGCAGTACGTTGAGTCAAAATGTGAAATATTTGGCTGTAACAGAAGGCAGTTTGTTCGCTGAAGAGCTGGAGAGCGGTACAATAATGAGTGTCCGCAGGCAACAGTGAAGCATGGTGGAGGTGCCTTACAAGTTTGGGGCTGCATTTCAGCAAGTGGAGTTGGGGATTTGGTTAGGATTAATGGTGTCCACAATGCTGAGAAATACAGGCCGATACTTCATGCAATTCTATCAGGGAGGCATCTGATTGGCTCCAAATTTATTCTGCAGCAGGACAACAACCTCAATGTCATTAAGACATACAGCCAATGTCATTAAGAACTATCTTCAGCGTAAAGAAAAACAAGGAGTCCTGGAAGTGATGATACGGCGTCCTGATCTCAACATCATAGAGTCTGTCTGGGCTTACATGACGAGACAGAAGGATTTGAAAAGATCTGTGGTTAGTTCTCCAAGATGTTTGGAATAACCTCCCTGCCGAGTTCCTTCAAAAACTGTGTGCAATGTACATACCAGAATTTATGCTGTCTTGAAGGCAAAAGGTGATCACACCAAATATTGATTTGATTAAGATTTATCTTGTGTTCATTCACTTTGTATTTTGTCAATTGATAAAAAAAACTATTAACAATTTTATTTTTTAAAGCATTCTTACTTTGCAGCATTTTTCCACAACTGCCTAAATATTTTGCTCAGTACTGTAAATACACGCTGAACCTGGCTCATATTTTTGGATGACAAACCTTGTGAGCTCCCTGCCAGTCCTTGTACTCAGAGATAATGTGTTGTGCATATTGATGACATATAAGGTAATAGTGGGTATTAATATATCAGATATAAATAAAATGTGAAATTGTGAAATCTATGATCTTGGACCACTAGTAATTTACAGAATGGCACTGCTCAGAGATGTTGTTTCAGATTTTGAGTTTTACAAAATCTCTGAGCAGTGCCAAATTAAGTGCATCAATTCTTTATAGAGGCCAATCCTTCCAGAAATTATTGGTAGTCCGAGAGAAAAGAATTTACAGTCTTCTCACATATATCTATGACATATAAGAATATAATATTTGATGGATTTGCCCTTTATAGAAGACCTGTCCCCACTCCTGATATGTCTTCTTTAGTGAATACTTGCATTCCCCATGAAATAACAATTCTGGAGCATCTTTCTTAGAACTCTGCATTGTGCCATTCATCTGTTATTCCTCCAAGAACGTTATGAATAAATTGACAACTGTGTGTTACCATTCCACTTGTCAAAAGGGTATGTCCTTGCAAAGTTTTATTCTCTCAGTACTGATTGAACAGTATCAGTCTGTATGGGGACCCCCCCCCCCAACTGATAACACCCAGATGTTAATTTATTCATAAATTTCTAGGAGGAATAACAGAGGAATGTCACGATGAAGGGTTCTGGGAAAAGATGCCCCAGAATTGTTATTTCATGGGGAATACAATTATTTTCTAAAACAGACACGTCAGGAGAGGCGACAGGTTTTCGTTAAGTCAGCGTGTAGCCTGAGCCTCATTCAGAATTTAACTTCTATTAAGGTTTAATATGCATCACAGACTTTAGGTTCTTTTTAACCTGAGAGGAAGGTTCTCCTGTGCCCCTTTTCTCTATCTGCTCTGTAAATGACTTTATATAAACTAACAAGTGGAGTAGTGGAAGCGCACGGCCACTTTTCAAACCACTTAATCAGACCTACATATCCTGTGAACAAAATAATGGATCTGAACAGATCGGAGAATTATAATAATATAATCATTTTTATTTATAACGCCAACATATTCTTTTCCAATTGAAAAATTAACAAGTCAGGCAACAAATAATCAAAACAAATGAACAAAAATGAGAAACAAGTAGAAAGATTACTGCCCATAAGAGCTTCAACTTTACAAATCTTACAAATGAGAATCTTCATATCTGAGTTGAAGTGCTTTAAAATTAATAAGTGGACTACTGATCTACACCTGGTTTTTTTTAAATTAAATTTATCTATATGTATGATTTAGCCCAAGCAAGACCAGAGCCTGAAGAATTTTGGATCAATTTATGATTTTGCCTGAAATAACTGCTTACAAAAACATATGAAATAAAATCAATTGTATAGTACCGCTTTCACGATTTTTAATACACACATGGTATGGAGCCAAAATATGGTGCCTGTAGAATTCTATGGGCCCAAACTGTGTCTCTGTGTGTCTCTGATGTTAAAAACTGATTTTTTTTTCCGCTACGTCAAATTACTGTAGAGGCCAGATTCTTCACTATTGTGAATAGAGTTCTATAAAATCCCATTTATACAGTACGGTTGGAAAGTAATATGAAACATTTTCCTAGGACTGTTGCACGTTTTGCATTGCAGCCTAGGAGCTTCAAGTTAGGCCTCTGAGTACTTCTATAGACAACTCGCAGATGTTTTGTTTAGAATGCATGTCTTATGAGAGAAATATTCTAAATATATATATATATATATATATATATATATATATATATATATATATATAGTACAATTCTGAAAAATCCCCTATCGGAGCCAGATACTGATTTGGACTTGATGCTTTGCTCTTGCCCCACTGTAAATTTACAGGTCTTTTCTCTCCTATTACAACACTAAAATGTCATATGTTATATAAGCATCATCCATCATCTACTAACGCAGTACACCTGTATAACGTTTCATAGCACTCTCTCTCTATGCAGAAGTATATGACATGTGGCATGTAATCCATTCCTAGGACACTGGGTGGGTGACACACATCGGACTGCTGTTGGCAATAGGTGATGCAGTGAATAGATATTTATGGAATCATCTAGGTAGGTCCTGCTGAAGGTTTTCTGAAAACGGTTTCAGATTCTTTCTTTTTCTCTGTGACTCCATAGCTACTATCAGCGTATCTAGATGAAGATGACACTTTTTCAATAGTCTTCAGACCTAAAATATCCTCATAGGAGTCCTTCGGAAGTGAACATTCAACATTTGTTAATATAGAGTTTATGGTACTTCCATAAACTTCCATAAAATCTATCTATCTATGGTACTTCCATGAAATCACAGCTATATCTTGACTATTGCTCCCGTTTTAAGTGTACAATCAAAATAAAATAAAAAAACAAACAAAAAAAAACAACAAGCTTGTAGTAACTTTACTGAAGCTCTTTAAAGAGGCTCTGTCCCCAGATTATAAGTGCCCTATCTCCTACATAATCTGATTGGCGCTGTAATGTAGATAACAACAGTGGTTTTTATTTTGAAAAACGATAATTTTTTTAGCAAGTTATGAACAATTTTAGATTTATGCTAATTCGTTTCTTAATGACCAACTGGGCTTTTGTAACTTTTTACCAAGTGGGCGTTGAGAAGAGAAGTGTATGACGCTGACCAATCAGTAACCAATCAGCGTCATACACTTCTCTCCATTCATTTTTAGCTGTACTCCCACAGTAACTTTACCAAAGTGTCTTGAGAGTGAATGGACATCACCTCCAGCCAGGACGATATGTCTATTCACACTCCCAACACTTCGGTAACGTTTCTGTGAGACTTACTCACAGCACAGCGTGATCTCGCGAGATCACGATGTGCAGTGAAACGAGCTAAACATGAATGAAGAGAAGTGTATGACACTGATTGGTCAAAAAATTAAAAGACGCCCCCAGTTGGGCATTAAGAATCTAATTAGTATAAATCTAAAATTGTTCATAACTCAAAAATGATCGTTTTACAAAATAAAAACCACTGTTGTTATCTACATTACAGCGCCGATCAGATTATATAGGAGATAGGGCACTTATAATCTGGTGACAGAGCCTCAATAGCTTCAATACATATAAACATATCTCAGCTGATATTTTTGTAATCCTAAGTAGGAGTAATGGTGACATCGCTTTCTCCTTTATATAACATAACAAAGAAAACACTTTGTAATAGTATAGGGCCGATTACAAGATTGTGATAATAAATGTCAAACCCCTTCCCCTCTCAGTAATGATAACGGTCCCGGACTGATGTATCACGTCATGACTGCCACGTACAAACTCAGTTTGGTCCTTTTACGTTCGCTTCTTTTGATTTACAAATCACTTATGTGCTTAAGCAGCAGGTGCTTGGACATTAAAGCTCATCTATAATCTACGTAATGAACTACAAGTGTCAATTTTTGTTGCTTTCCTGCAGAAGACATTGCGTCCTTTCTTGGAAATTCCTGGTTAAAGCTGTGTTGGGTCCTTCCATTTTCTTTAATATGTAGGTCCTTGGAGTGTCTTGAATTGAATGTTACGTCACTGTCATGTGATTCTGATTCGCATTTCAAGAGTGATAAAAAACACCTGTAAAACTGAAATAAAAAGTAATAGAAAATAAAGAAGATGAAAAATATAAAAATGGCTAAAGTATAAAATGCTGTGTGATTTATATAAAAGTAGGCAGTAAGAACACTTTCATTGACTTGTGTGGGGCTTACTGTATGTACCATAGGAAAACATTCTAATTACAAGATAACTCTTACAACACATGGTTAAGGAAGGTATCCACTATGAATCAATCTGACACCCAAATATTAGAAGACATAAAGGGGTTGTCCACTTCTTTTTTCTAGAAGGGTTCCCCCGCAAAATAAGCTGATACAGGGTGTCCCACTGCTAAGACCCCAACAATCAGCGGTTAGCTGTAATGGACTGTAGAGGAAAGTGTTCATCTGCAGTGCCACCACAGGGGAACTTAAAGAGGCTCTGTCGCCAGATTTTGCAACCCCTATCTGCTATTGCAGCAGATAGGCGCTGCAATGTAGATTACAGTAACGTTTTTATTTTTAAAAAACAAGCATTTTTGGCCAAGTTATGACCATTTTTGTATTTATGCAAATGAGGCTTGCAAAAGTACAACTGGGCGTGTTGAAAAGTAAAAGTACAACTGGGCGTGTATTATGTGTGTTACATCGGGGCGTTTTTACTACTTTTACTAGCTGGGCGTTCTGATGAGAAGTATCATCCAGTGACGTCACTCACAGGTCCTGCATCGTGTCAGACGAGCGGGGACACATCGGCACCAGAGGCTACAGATGATTCTGCAGCAGCATCGGCGTTTGCAGGTAAATCGATGTAGCTACTTACCTGCAAACGCTGATGCTGCTGCAGAATCAACTGTAGCCTCTGGTGCCGATGTGGCCGACACGATGCAGGACCTGTGAGTGACGTCACAGATCTGCACTGCCAGAAGCTGGGCGCTCTGAAGAGAAGTGGATGATACTTCTCATCAGAACGCCCAGCTAGTAAAAGTAGTAAAAACGCCCCGATGTACGCACATAATACACGCCCAGTTGTACTTTTACTTTTCAACACGCCCAGTTGTACTTTTGCAAGCCTCATTTGCATAAATACAAAAATGGTCATAACTTGGCCAAAAATGCTCGTTTTTTAAAAATAAAAACGTTACTGTAATCTACATTGCAGCGCCTATCTGCTGCAATAGCAGATACGGGTTGCAAAATCTGGTGACAGAGCCTCTTTAAGCATTACATAGTGCTATCTGTGTAATGCATGGAAAAAATTGGGCAAAAAAGGGAGGAGAAGAGATGTTATTTGTTCCTGCGTACCTGTTGGCTAAAAGTAAGGGTCCTAATAGGGTGTTTATAAATAGGTTTTGGATTTCGTTGATGTTTTCAGTAGGATCTTCCAACAATCTCATGTGCATGTGTTTCATCCAACTGTAGATGTCAAGGTATAGTCAGGCTGCCCCTATACACAGGTTATTAGATATAAGTTGGCAGACCCCATTCTTTTTAATGGCATATGCATGTATGATTAGGGGAGGGTGTAACGTCCCAGGATGCGGATCGTCGCTCTCACTGCCACCCCCAACGGCCGCGATCGCAGACTTCCATATCCAGGCTGGTACCTCCCTCTCAGGAGACGCCAGCGCTCGCATCCGCCGAGCTCTGCACTGGTCTCTAGGTTGCGTGCACGCATGCTCGTTCCCGGCCTTAAAGGGCCAGTGCGCACATATGTATTTAATTAATTAATTATCCCCAGATCATCCTGGACTATAAAAAGGGTCCTGCTCTTTCACTCCTTGCCACAGCGTTGTTGTGTATTCCCATGTTAGTCTAGCAAATTGTCCCTTAGTTGTATCCTGTTCCCAGTGTTCCCGTGCCCTGCTAACTGTATCCTGTATCACGTGCTATGTTCGTTCCTGTGCCCTTTCTAGTGTTGAGGAGTCGTGCTGTGCCATCTGCCACGCCTGCTGCCGTACACCCCGTCTGGTGTCATCTGCCACGCCTGGTATCATCCGCCACGTTTGGCGTATCTACCGTCAAGTTCCATCTGTGCTTAAAGGAACAGTGTCATCACAAATTATTTTTTTATATGTTAAAGATGTTAGTGCTTTATTAAAAACGTTTATATTCATTTGTGTGTTTGTGTTTTACTTTTTCTTATTTTTACACTTTTTCTTCCCTATGGGGCTGCCATTTTTTGTTCCATTTCTGTGTGTGTCGATTAACGACACATACAGACATGGAATACGGCAGCCACAGTCCCATAGGGACTGCGAACGGCTCCCGTCCCATTGACTGCAGTGTACGGCGTCTGTGTGGGAACTGCGCATGCGCCGCTCCCACACAGTCCTATTCGAAATTGGCGCCGTCCGGCGCCATTTTCCTGTGGACCGGAAGTCGCGGCCGGACAGTAATATTACTACTTCCGGTCGCGGCTTCCGGATTTGTGCACTTGCACCAGCGGCAGCAAACGGAGCGGACGGGCCGGAGGGAGCCGCGGCGGCAGGAGCAGGTAAGAGATTTCAATGTATGTTCGTGTTTGTGTGTGTTTACTACTGTATGTAAACCTACTACACTGTGGGTTAGCTCCAAAAATGGCGACACACAGTGTAGGAGGTTACACCGTTCAAACCCCTCGTTTATCCCGGCACTAGCCAGGATAAAGGAGGGGGGGATGCTGAGAGCTCACTAGAGCGAGGGCTTTTAACCCAATGTTGCAATGCTGCAACATTGGGAACAGCTCCATCTAGTGACCAAAAATGGGTAGTATTATAAATTAGAAATAATTTATAATATTTCCTGGACTCGTGCAAAAAAAAAAAAAAAATTTGAACAATGTTTAATCACCCACACACTAAATGTTTAATTTTTAAAAAAAAAACATGTTTTTCTGGCAACACATTCCCTTTAATCCTCTGACTGTCTGGACTATTACAAGTACTCTTGTACTAGGACTTTGCATAGACTGTGCATACTGTTGTTAGGCCAGCTGCTACTCCGCTAGGGCAGTACGGCCTAGTGAGTCCCCATACCCACGGATCGTGACAGAAGGCAGAATGTCAGGTACTTATGCAAAAAAAAACACAAATTGATTTTTATTGCTGAAGAAGCTTTCTCCGGCAATGGTGTTCAACTGGCAGCATTATACTATCGTAGCCTACTTATACTTATAAGTAATATTTTACCCACAAGAAAACATGACACCAGAAGTGACGAAGTGACTGTTAGTGATTAATCTCTCTCTTATTGATAGCGACTAATATGCTGTTACGATACTGGCGAACACTGCTGGAATCCTATGGTCAGAAGTAGCGAGCGGAGCACAGTGCAGAACCCGGTGAGACGTCCCCAGGAACAGTGCTTGGATGGTGGAACACGAGTAGTAGTAAATAGCAAGGAAGTAGGAACAGTCTGGTAAAGACAGTTCTCAGGAGCAGGAGACTGGAACAAGTCACAATACTCAAGCACTGTTTGGTATTCCATGTGGTCTGAAGTAGGCCCAAACAGGAAACAAGATGGTTCACACGATGCAACATTTGCCATCTTGGTTAAGGGCAAGTTTAAGGGCAAAACAGCAGCCTCCAGTGGTAAGGAGTAAAAGTGCAGCACAATTCTTCAAAGTGTAAAACAGCGGCCACTAGTGGTAATTTTGCAGTACAACAACAGAATCCTGACATTACTCCCTCCTTTCGACAGCGGCCTCAGGACGATGTTTGACTTGGTTTATCTGGATATCTTTGGTGAAATTCCCTAATCAGTCGAGGAGCATTGAGATTGCCTACGGGTTCCCATGAATTATCCTCAGGGCCATATCCTTGCCATTTTATTAGATATTGCAACCGATTTCTGAATATCCTGGAGTCCAGGATGTTTTCAACAGTATACTGTTCTTGTCCATCAACTTCGATAGGATCAGGGGGAGGCAGGTGGCGTCCTGGAAATGGATTTGAAACAACAGGTTTCAGTAGGGATACATGGAACACTGGATGTATTCTCATTGGTCTGGGAAGTTTGAGACGAAAAGCCACTGAGTTTACTTGTCCAATAATCTTGAAAGGACCAATAAATTTTTGGCCCAATTTTGCTGAAGGTAAGTGAAGTTTCAGATTCTTGGTGGAAAGCCATACTTCATCTCCCATTTTGAAGGTTGGAGAAGGTCTACGAGATTTATCTGCTGTTTCTTTATATTTCTCCTGGGCAATTGATAATGTAATTTTTAGCATTTCCAGATTCTGTTGAAGTGATTGTATTCTGTCAGTCACTGCAGGAATAAAAGTTTCTCTGGGAAGATTGGGAAGAATACTGGGATGGTAACCCAAATTTGCAAAAAACGGTGTTTGTTTAGTGGAGGCATTCTGAGAATTATTGTAGGAGAACTCCGCCATTGGAAGCAAATCGACCCAGTCATCCTGTAAATGGCAGATGTAGCATCGGAGATACTGTTCTAACGTTTGATTTGTGCGCTCAGTCTGACCATTAGACTGGGGATGAAAAGCAGAAGACAAACTGACGTTTATGTCGAGTGCTGTGCAAAAACTCCGCCAGAATCTTGATGTGAATTGTACTCCGCGATCCGAAACCACTTCATCTGGTATTCCATGAAGACGAAACACATTCTGAATTATAAGATCAGCAGTCTCTTTAGCAGAAGGTAGTCCAGGGCAAGGAATAAAATGGGCTGCTTTAGTGAGCCGATCAACCACTACTAAGATGGAATTCTTCCCTTTGGAGACTGGTAAGTCGACAATAAAGTCCATAGAGATAGATCCCCAAGGGCGAGATGGAATTGGCAGAGGCTGCAATAATCCCATGGGTGAGGTACGAGGAGTTTTGTACATGGCACAGGTGTTGCAAGAAGAAACATATTTCTTCACATCTTTTTGATAATTGGGCCACCAAAAGAAGCGGGAAAGAAATTCTTGTGTTTTCTGAATCCCCTTGTGACCTGCTAGTTTAGAGTCATGCATTAATTTTAGCACATTTAATCTTACAGTTTCTGGAACGTAAATGCAGTGCTTATTAGTCCATACTTGATTTTTGAAAGTTAGGGACACTTCATCTGGTGGGTGCAAAAGAATTGGGTCGGTCTCATAGGCTTCCATTATCTCATCAAGCAAGTCCTTGCTATGGATCACCCCCAGGAAATTGGACTCGGAAAGAATAGTTGTTGGTGGTACTGTCGAGGAGGAGTAATTGGAGATCAACCTAGATAAGGCATCGGCCTTACCATTTCGGGAACCAGGCCTGTAAGAGATCACAAAGTTGAAACGATTTAGAAACAGACTCCACCGGGCTTGGCAGGGAGACAAACATTTGGCAGATCTAACAAATTCAAGGTTACGATGATCAGTTAGAACCACTATTTGTTGAGCTGTGCCTTCTAAATGATGTCTCCATTCTTTGAACGCAGCAATGATGGCTAGGAGTTCCTTGTTCCCCACGTCATAATTCTTTTCAGCAGAAGTCAAACTTCGAGAAAAGTAAGCACAAGGGTGCAGCAAATCTTTCTCTCCAGTTCTCTGTGATAGAATAGCCCCTATTGCACAGTCTGAAGCATCCACTTCAACAATAAACGCTTTTTCAGGGTTAGGATGAACCAGTATAGGGGCTGTTGTGAATTTTGTTTTCAAATTGAAAAAAGCATCTTGTGTCTGAGGAGACCACACAAAAGGTATCCCTTTCTTTGTTAATTGGGTAATTGGTGTAATAATGCCCGAAAAATACTTGATAAAACGTCTGTAGAAATTAGCAAATCCTACAAATCGTTGGACCTCTTTCACATTTTTTGGAGTTGGCCAGTCTCTAATTGCTTGAATCTTGCTAGAATCCATGTGTAACCCTAGGGGAGAAATGATATAACCCAAGAACTGTATTTCCGTTTGATGGAATTCACATTTCTCTAACTTGATATAGAGTTGATATGCTTTCAGACGTTCCAACACCATTCTCACAGGATTCTGATGTTCTTCTGCAGAATTAGAAAAGATTAATATGTCATCCAGATAGATGACTACGAACTGATCTAATAAGTCCTTGAAGATATCATTAATAAAATGCTGAAAGGTTGCAGGAGCATTGCAAAGTCCAAAAGACATGACTAAATATTCATAATGTCCATAACGTGATCTAAACGCTGTTTTCCATTCATCACCTGGTCTAATGCGAACCAAATTATATGCACCTCGAAGATCCAATTTGGTGAATATTTTAGCTTGACGAACTCTATCCAGCAACTCCGGAATCAATGGCAGAGGGTAACGGTTTTTAATTGTGACTTTGTTTAATTCTCTATAGTCAACGCAAGGTCTCAAAGAGCCGTCTTTCTTTTTAACAAAAAATATAGGTGCACCTGCTGGCGATGAAGATGGACGAATAAAACCTTTAGCTAAATTTTCATCTATGTATTCTTTAAGAGCCTTCAGTTCCGGCTCTGCTAATGGGTAGATGCATCCAAAAGGTATAGCTGCTCCAGGCAACAGTTCAATCGGACAATCGTAAGGTCGATGTGGAGGAAGTTTATTAGCATTCTCTTTGTCACATATATCATTAAATTCGTCATATAGAGGAGGTAATTTAGGAGATACTTCAAGCTCCCCTTCAATCTTTTCGTGAGATTGTTCTGGTAAAGACTCTGAGGAGGGGACCTCCGATGGAAAAGACACTTCTTTGGTTTCCCAGTCAATTGTAGGGTTCTGAGCCTGCAGCCATGGTAGTCCAAAAATAATTGGAAAATGTGGGGATGAAATTAATAGGAAAGATAGAACCTCATGGTGATTAGGTCTCATAATTATCTCCAATGGTTCAGTCTCTTGATCAACTGGACCTGTGTTCAGAGGGGATCCATCTACAGTTTCCATAAGAATCTGTGACAGTCTCCCTTGAAATTTTACACCATGTTTATTAGCAAAAGAAATGTCCATAAAGTTCCCATTTGCTCCAGAGTCCACCATGGCAGAGGCGGATATCCATTGAGAATCAATTCTAAACTTGATGGGAATAAAGCAATGAGTGTCTTTGTGTTCTTTTTTAATATTGGGTGCTGTGCAGGAGACTGAATGAATGAGTGCATGCACTGGTGGCACTTGTTCAGAAGAAACAGATTCTACATCAGAGAAGTCATGATCTGCTACTACCGCCACCATCTTGCGTTGACGACATGGACAATTGATAAGGAAGTGATCAGTTTTACCACAATAGAAGCATTGATTTTCTCGAAACCTTCGTTCTCTTCTGTCGGCACTTTCACGCTTTTGTATACTGTCAATTTGCATAGGTTCAGCTTGGTGTTCTTGGTAATTCTTTGTTTCAGAGTCTCTAGGAGTGGGAGCTGAAGCAGACGAGTAATAGTTATTATTACGGGACCAGGTAGAACCCCATTTTTCTTGTCGACGCTCTGACAGCCGAGTGTCTATTCGAATACAATGGTGTACAAAATCATCAAACTCTGTGGGAGCTTCCGCCCGTGCTAACTCGTCCTTAAGTGCACTAGATAGTCCTTTTTTAAAGAATGTTAATTTTGCAGCATTATTCCACTCAGTATCCATCACCCACTGTCTGAAATCTGTGGCATATTCGGCAACAGAGCGTCTGCCCTGACGTAGAGCCATCAACGCTGCTTCTGCTGTAGTACACCAGTTAGGATCATCAAATACTTGGCTCATGGCTGCTAGGAAGGCATCCAAGTCATCAAGCCGAGCATCGTTGGTTTCAATAAGAGGGCTTGCCCAGGCTACAGCCTTATGTGTCAGAAGCATAATAATACACAGCACCTTTGAATTATCAGTAGGGAAGTGAGCAGGATGTGCACCAAAATATAACTTGCATTGGTTTATAAATCCACGGTATTTGTCACGATCCCCACCAAACCTGAATGGTGGAAGCGGCAGGGTAGATGAAGAGGCTGGGGTCACAACTCGATTCTGAAGTTCCCGGATCAGCTCTGCTTGCTGAGCCACCATGCCTTGTAAATCCTGTGTAGCTTGTCCATAAATTTGAACATCATGGGTTGTTTGATTTTCAAACGCCAAATATTTAGTCTTTAAAGTTTGCATGTCAGCAAAGATATTAGTAAGCAAACAGTTCATATTGTTCACACGAACCTCCAAACTTGCTTCTCTGGCGGATTCCATGGAAATGGCTTGAGTATCCTGTTACGATACTGGCGAACACTGCTGGAATCCTATGGTCAGAAGTAGCGAGCGGAGCACAGTGCAGAACCCGGTGAGACGTCCCCAGGAACAGTGCTTGGATGGTGGAACACGAGTAGTAGTAAATAGCAAGGAAGTAGGAACAGTCTGGTAAAGACAGTTCTCAGGAGCAGGAGACTGGAACAAGTCACAATACTCAAGCACTGTTTGGTATTCCATGTGGTCTGAAGTAGGCCCAAACAGGAAACAAGATGGTTCACACGATGCAACATTTGCCATCTTGGTTAAGGGCAAGTTTAAGGGCAAAACAGCAGCCTCCAGTGGTAAGGAGTAAAAGTGCAGCACAATTCTTCAAAGTGTAAAACAGCGGCCACTAGTGGTAATTTTGCAGTACAACAACAGAATCCTGACATATGCATGTTTAGCTGAATTGAACTGAATGAGCATTTTATGGGTACTCTTTTGGCTGGCAAATAGGCTACTTTACTGTTAGACATTTACCGACTTGTAAACTTGATTAAAATGGTGAAGAAGCTTGTAATTTTTCTCCTACAGGCGAATGTGCCATATACATGCATAGTAGCTCCACATATCATATTCATAAGGCCTTCCAAGTGGATACCTACTAAAGTTGCAGCCAACTGGATGGCAGTCCGAATAATAAAACATAGTGATGCTATAACCTTGGTTTAGACTGAAAGCAGTAATAAAAAAATATATGTCATAAATGCAATCTATAAGTATTATACTTGTTAAAGGAGTTTGCAGAGAAAAACAATTAGCCAATTATGTTTACCCTAAAACCTTAAGACCATGTTCACAAGGAACCCGCCGCAAAATTCCGCCTCATATTCTGCCCGATCTTTCGGTGGATTACGCCCAAACATCCCATTGAACTGAATGGGAGGAGGAATCTACCTGCCAATGGGAGGAATAATTCTGCGGCGGATTTTGACGCAGGACCCGGCACGCAAAATCCACCATGTGAACTGACCCTAAACTAAACTTTGTCTTCCACTGTTCACAAATATTTAATCTTACGTTAAAGGCTTCTTGTCTGCAGTAATTGGAGTTTTTACAGTGAGCTCTTTCAGGAGCTCCTATAATAATTGACTTGCATTGAACATAACAAATGCATTTTTATTCTGATGGTCCTCTCCTTTAAAACCACAGTAAATTACCAGAAATCCTCTCAGTTGCGGGGGATCTTGATCCCAAAAGAGCTAAGCATATATACATTGCAAAAATATTATGATATAGACCTGAATAAATATGCTTTTAATAGCATAATAAAGCCTTGAAGTCTTACCTGTTTATTCATAAAAATATAAATTAGGGGATTAATAAAAGTGCTGCTTTTGGCGAGAATTGATGGTATGATGCTGACTGTAGGCGAGATTGCTCCAGGCTTTCCAAATGTTGTGATCAAGGAAACTAATCCATACGGTAACCAGCAGAGCAAATAGCAAGTGACCATGCACACTACCATAAATAATAAATGGCGTTCCCTCTTCTGAGCTGTGGTTAAATTGATTCTGCACATCTGCAAAAAAAAATTAGCAAAATAATGTAAAGACTATAATGTAATCTAAGGGTATGTGCACACACACTAATTACGTCCGTAATTGACGGACGTATTTCGGCCGCAAGTACCGGACCGAACACAGTGCAGGGAGCCTGGCTCCTAGCATCATACTTATGTACGATGCTAGGAGTCCCTGCCTCGCTGCAGGACAACTGTCCCGTACTGAAAACATGATTACAGTACGGGACAGTTGTCCTGCAGCGAGGCAGGGACTCCTAGCATCGTACATAAGTATGATGCTAGGAGCCCGGCTCCCTGCACTGTGTTCGGTCCGGTACTTGCGGCCGAAATACGTCCGTCAATTACGGACGTAATTAGTGTGTGTGAACATACCCTAAAACAAATGACAAGTAGACCTTAAGCTTTAAGCGGTGTTATTGGCTTTAAAAAAAAATCTGCCAGCTGGAAGTAAAATAAAAGTCGAGGAATCACGACAGGTTTCTTCAATCCAAGTAAAAATATTTATTGGTAGAAGAACATAATATTCAATACTTATTCTTCAGCACAGTGTCATGCTGCACAGAGGGTGACTCTGCCAACATTTCGGTCTTCCCGGACCTTGAACATGGCAGTAAGTAAGGCTTCGTTCACATCTGCATCAGGGCTCAGTTCAGGGGTTCCGTCAGAGCTTTCCATCGGGGAACCCATGAACGGAATCCAAACTAAAACAAACGGAAAACATAGGTTTCCGTTTGAATCACCATTTATTTCAATGGTGACGGATCCGATGCAAATGGTTTCCGTTTGTCATAGTTATTTAAGGGTTCCGTCATTTTGACGGAATGAATACCATAGTCGACTGCGCTATTCATTCCGTCAAAACAATGGAACCCTTAAACAACGATGACAGACGGAAACCATTTGCACCGGATCCGTCACCATCTAAATCAATGGTGATGCAAACGGAAACCTATGGCTTCCGTTTGTTTCAGTTCAGTTTCCATTCATGGGTTCCCGTGACAGAAAGCTCTGACTGAACCCACGAACTGACGCAGATGTGAACGAAGCCTTAAATGTACAAATTATAAAATTTGTATAAAAACAAGACATACAAAAAGATCATAGAACTGAGTAAGAAATATATGTACTAATGTCAAGAACTATAGGAGGACAAATAGAATAAAGTAGTATCCAGAACAAACAGATATTAACAAGTATCTAGTAATATCAATAGGATAAAAAAACAGTAATGACCCCAATTGTACAGAGTTTAAAGAGGTGAACAGTTAATAATCCACCGAGACCAGAGTCATACTGTAAAAGATGGAATAGGACAGGTAAATAGCTGGCACATTATAATAAAGAAATTCCGTTACAATATAAAACGTATTAGTAAAAAGCACAATATTAAGTAAATGTACCTGTGGCTCATATGGAAAAAAGAAACAATGAACGGACGGGTAAACCGTCAAAAGTATGGAGGTATCGAGCATATTTCTCAGCGTCTATAAATACCGAGTGTGTCTGCGTCAAGAGCGCGCAGGTGCAGTGGAAAAGAAACACAAGAGCAGGAGTCTCAATTGGGCTGAATACTAAACGCTGACTATCAGTGTCAACGTGTGTATTCATGGTAGATGTATAGAGCAGTGGTCAGAGGAACTATCCGAAGATCCCAAAAAGGGGGAAAGACGGAAGGGGAAGCTATGCAGATACAAGAGCATTGTCTGTCACAAGCAAAACATAAGGTTAAATGCATGCTGAAGATGTCATTATAGGATACGGTACAGCTATGAAGCTACATCTGAACAAAAATACCTGTTATATGGATAGAATTAACGAGTCTGCAAGAAAGAAAACACATGGAATTAATATTATGTAACAGGATCTAAAAAAGTAATTCAAATTCACAGTTCAGACCTTTAGGAGACAAAGCCTGCAATTCATGTATTCAATAGGATTCTTGATGCCTCAATATGCGATTATTTCCGTGACGTCGAGGTGGGACATGTTCAAGTATGTGAAATTGTAACTGACTACTACTCCTACTAATACGTTTTATATTGCAACATAAAGCTATTTACCTGCCCCATTCCATCTTTCGCAGTATGGTTTTAGTGGATTATCACTGTTCATCTATTATAACTGTACATTACTGTTTTTTTTAAAATCTTATTGATATTACTATTATTTTGTAGAAGGGCAGGGGAGGGTATAAAATAATAAACTAACAGGTACTCACCCTTTGAAACGCCCTAGTGCTGACACCCTATTCGCTGCTGCTCCGGTCCCGGAAGCTCCCGCAGTTGTCTCATTCTTTTTATTGGTCACAACCCACTGCAGCCAATAACTGGCCTCAGAGGTAACGTGCCGTTCATGTCAGCATCACTGCTGAGGCCAGTGATTGGCTGCAGTAGCACGTGATTGATAAATGGCACATGACCACAGAAGGACCTTCCTTGATTATCATGGATAGCCAAGCCTATTTTATAGCATGTTACTGCAGTATAGTAAAGTGATTTAGCAATATTATGTAGTATAGTGCAGTATATAATATATACTCAGTGTGACTCTTTCCATATATTTTTTTGTTTGTGAAGCCAGACTGCATTTCACAATCTACTATCTGATATGTTCTCTGTAAATTCAAGGCCAAAGTAAAATGTGCTTCTTATCACTAGTTGGATTTAGGCAGTCTTAAGGCCTCCCACACATTTTTGGTCCGTGATATCCGGTCCGTATGTCGGCCGCATTTCCCGGACCGAACACACTGCAGGGAGCCGGGCTCCTATCATAGTTATGTATGACGCTAGGAGTCCCTACAACAACTCTCCCGTACTGTAATCATGTTTTCAGTACGGGACAGTAGTTCCGCGGAGAGGCACTGACACCTAGCGTCATAGATAGCTATGACGCTAGGAGTCCGGCTCCCTGCAGTGTGTTCGGTCCGGGAAATGCGACCGACATACGGACCGTATATCACGGACAAAACACGCTCGTGTGAATCCGGCCTTAGAAAATATATGTGTGATATAAACAATTCCTGGGCATATAGTTACATAGGTATTAAGGGTGATTTAATTTGAGGAATACATGCTATTCAAACAGGATCGGACTGGCCCAACAGAGTACCAGAGGTTCTTTTGTTAGGCCCAGGCTTTGACACAATAATGGGGCCCAAAGTTCCAGCAGAAGAAACCCTCATTTGGAGTTGATATTTGAGTCAATCACTTGCTACTTTTTGGTCTATTTCTTATGGGATTATTCACAAATAACCTATTAGACTTTATTGATATGTCCTGTACATGCAATGACAATGACAACTATTACAATGCAATTAAAAAGGGATGTGCACATGTTCTATAGATGGGTAGAACTTCAGAATCATGCCCTCGGATGGGCACAAAAAACAGTCCAACACTGCGCTCATGCATGTGATTATTTTATCTATAAGAAGTCAAAGACTGCGAATCCAGTTAAGACGCCAAAGCTGATCATGGTCAACACACAAACTCCTATCTTTCCTGTCCCCCAGAGCGGTCGCTCCTTCGGGATTGGAGTCAAGTTATGTAATTTGTTGTTTCACTAGTGCTTTTTATGTTTTATAATTTTTTATATTGTTACCTTATCTTCTCTACTTTTTCTACAATAAAATACTCATTTATCCTATTATTGACTTGGCATTAAGGCACAGTGATCCACCCTATAAGTTAAGATTTTTCTTAGCATATAATTCCTACAATTACATTTATATGTACTTGTAAAATATAAAGGTTTGCACAACTAATGACTCTGCTTTAAGGATCAATATTGCTGTAGGTAACACCACTATTCCCGGTCACCCACCACCACGATCCCCATAACCAAGAAGAGGAGATACCGGCCTCCAATGGTTCAACACCACAATGATTCTACTTCATTTCAAGAAAAGAGCTTGTTTTACTCAAATGAACGCCAATGGTTTAACACGTAGCCCAACTCGAGTTCCGCCAGACGTCTTCTTTGGCTTTGCCAAAGCAGTTTTGATCCTCAAACAACAACGTGTTCTTGGAATTGGATTTATGAAACAACTGATCCGTCAACACTTTAATTCCCTTGTGATGACATTGTTTCCTTAATACAGTCAAGAGAGGTGCAAATCCCTATATATTTCTTTCTGCATTTGTGGAGAAGTTTAGACCCTCTTTAAAAGATCATTAAGGTGGGAGGCACTGTTTGACAAGAAAGCACTTTCTGCATTTGTACATCTTTTTGATTGACTTTATCTGAAGACTTTAAACTTAGGAAGATAAGGTTCCAAACCTTGGATTATATGGAAAAAGGGTATCATATGGTTCCTTGAGATGGCGTTTCACAAGTTTTTGCAGATTTAATTGCTATTAAAGGTAGACTTTATGTTCTACAAACTGGTCAAGCTTCTTGTGAAGGAGTTCCTAGTAATAACCCTGGTGGTCTAGGGTAGTGATTGGGTAAATGCCATCCTCCTAGGGTATAGAAGTGGTTAATGGTGGTTAAGGTTAATATAGGGGTAAATGCGAGCATCCCTGGTGGTCTAGGGTACAGAAGTGGTTAATGCCAACATACTAGATGATTTAGGTTATCAGAGTGATTAATGTTAGAATCCCTGGAGATCTAAGTTTGTGAAGGAGTTAATACAAGCATGCCTGGTGTGCTTAGGTAGTTAACCCTGGTGGTCTAGGTTATTGAAGGGTTTAATGCCGGAAACCCTGGTGGTTTGGGGAGTGAAGAGGTTAATGTAAGCATCCCTGGTGATCTAGGTTATTGAAGGGTTAATTGCCAGCACACCTTATCGTGGTTAGTGAAGTGGTTATGCCAGGATGTGTGCTCCTACAGATTTGTACTTTCATGAATTATGTTTTCTCTCTTGCATGAATGACAGAGGTATATCTTACACTAAAGAAGACACTATCTGTACATTACAAGTCAAAACAGTTCAAACAGGTCCAGCGGGCATGTTGCCACTAGAACTGGACGGTTAAGAAAGGTTGCCTTTTTTGCTGAATCTTTTGTCAAATCTTGCAAACCCATGTGAAATTCAAAATACATAATTTAATGAAACTATGAATTTATTAAAGTCGGAAAACATTTCATTACAAATTATTTGTTGCATTTTGAAAAATAACCAGAAGTATGGATCAGAGTTTAAGGTAAACTTACTTACCCCTCGGATTACTCGGACAATATGTCCATAGCTGAATATCATGATGAGCAGTGGTAAGACCAGGCAGAACAGGAAGAGGCACACGATGTATGATATATTGTTGGGTGATCTTGAGTGCCATACTACTGAACAGGTGGTACCTGAGCTTTCAAGTCCATAACTGCTCCAGCCAAAAAGTGGAGGTATAGTCCAAAAGAGAGAATAGATCCAAGATCCAACAATACAAATCCAGGCATTTTTGTAGTTGGAGGCATCAACTTTTTTACACTTAAGCACTGTAAGGTAGCGCTCATAAGATAACATGGATAGGGAGACCAAGGAAACAATGCCTATAATAAAAACACACAAATTATGAGCTTACAGAACTCTAGAAAATATACTATACTAAAAAGACAACTACAATGGAAATACATGAATCATTTCTAGATACCGACTTTGCAGTTACATTGTATGCACAGTGACCAAGATACTATTTTCTGTGACACATTTAGTTTATACTGCTGACACACAATTCAGAACACTCACTGTAAAATGGATTTTAACTTTTTAGCAAACGTTGCATAAATCCAAAGTACAAGATCATATAAGAAACTTTGTAATATATCTTATTAGAGAAAATGCCTTTTTTCCATTTATCGGGCTCCCCTTTCTAACTATTCACTCACTCTGAATTTACTGCTTTTTCCATCTCCTCAAGATAAGATCAGCTCACTAAGGGATCGGGTTATATGCTGCCCGTATAAGTCTATGGAGAGGGGAGGGGGTAGGAAGCAGACGCAGAGTTAGAGAGAAAGGCAGAGAGAGAATGAGAGTTTCTGAAGCAGCTTCCTGGTGTCATATGTCACCCCAGTGCTGGATTCACAGCTACACTGCTCACTACTGCTGTATAACATTCTCTATGTTGCTGCTGTTTCTATATATATGATAGAGTTAGGAGAGTGAAAAAGTGAAAGTGAAAAAGTGAAAAAAACGCGATCGCTGCATTTAAGGTGTTTGCAGCTCATCGACACCCCAGCAATGAAATTGCCGGGGTTCCGGTGGCTGCAATGGCAACCGGAGGCCTAATACTGGCCTCCCGGTCTGCATAGCATGGAAGCCGGTCAAGATCTGTTCGGCTTCCGTAGCTGCCGGCAAGATGGCGCCGGGTCAGGAGCTGATCCGGCGTCATCAGTGGTGGAAGTCAGCTGTATGTTACAGCTGACATCCACCTGTAACGGCAGGAACCGGAGCTAGCTCCGATCCCTGCCATTAACCCCTTCGATGCAGCAATCGAAAGTGACAGGCAATCAGGACTGGCGACTGCTGCTATGACAACAGGAGACACAATGGTCTCCTGCTCTGCCATTACGGAAGCCGATTTAGGCCCCGCCGGGAGGCGAAGCCTAATCGGCTTGCTGTCAGTGAATGACTGACAGATCTAATACATTGCACTACATAGGTAGTGCAATGTATTATAAAAAAATAAATCTGACAGTTGGACCTTCAAGTCCCCTAGTGGGACTTGAGAAAAAGTGTAAAAAAAGTATAAAAAAGTGTAAAATAAAGTGAAAAAAATAAAAGTTTGAAAACAATAAAAGTTTGAAGTAATAAAATAAAACACAATCCCCCTTTTACACTTATCAAGTCCTTTATTATTGAAAATTAATAATAAACCATACGTATTTGGTATCGCAGTGACCGTAACGACCTGAGGTATCAAAATATTATATTATTCATTGCACGCGGTGAACAGCGTAAAAAAAAAAACGTAAAAAACTTTACCAGAGTTTCTGTTTTTTGGTCACTTTGCCCTACAAATATTGGAATAAAAAGTGATCAAAAAGTCGCACGTATCCAAAAATGGTACCTATAAAAACTATAGCTCGTCCCGCAAAAAACAAGCCCTCGTATAGCTCCATCGACAAAAAAATAAAAAAATTATGGTTCTCACAACTTGGCGACAGAAAAAATACATTCCTTTTACAAAAGTAATTTTATTGTGCAAAAAGTTGTAAAACATAAAAAAGTGCTATAAATGAGGTATCGCCGGAATCGTACTGACCCGCAGAATGAAGTTAACATGTAATTTATAACGCATGGTGAACGCTGTATAAAAAAAACCTAATAAAGCTGTGCCAGAATTGCATTTTTTTGTTTACCTGGCATCCCAAAAAATAGGATAAAAAGGTGATCAAAAAGTTGCATGTACCCCAAAATGGTACCAATAACTACAGCTTGTCCCACAACAAACCAGCCCTCATACCACTACGTCTATGAAAAAATTAAATTAGTTAAGGCTCCAATAAGTCAGGAAATAAAAAAATATGCAGTTGTGCAGGTCCGAGGGGAACGTTTCTTCTGTTTTAAGACACGATTTATCAAGGACCTAAAATTAGGGAACCAGGAAGGGTAGGGCCCAAACATATCTGCTGGAAGCGAGGGTGCCCGTATTATACCAGGACAACACTTTCCCAGCAAAATTCCCCAAACTGCAAAGGTGCGGAGTGTGGACCAAAAGGGGCATAAGAAAGGACGCCATATATCAGTGCGACACCGGCCTGTGCAGAAAGGATTGCTTCACAGCGTAACACACATCTATGGATCATTTTATTATTTTTTTTACCCCATTATTATACCACCTGACTATGCCCCTTATATAATCTGCCCAGCTTACATGTACCCCCACATTATAAACGGAAACACCAGCAATACTCAAACAAATCTACTACCAAGCAAAATCCGCTCTCCAAAAACCAAATGGTGCTCCCTCCGCTCTGAACCCTACAGCGTGCCCAAACAGCAGTTTCCTTCCACATATATGGCATCGTCATACCCGGGAGAACCCTTTTAACAATTTTTGAGCTGTGTGTCTCCAGCGTCATAAGCTGGGCATGACATATATATATATATATAAATTTTTAATTTGCACCATCCGCAGTGCAATCATTTATGGAAAAGACCTGTGGTGTGAAAATGCTCACTACACCCCTTAATAAATGCCTTGAGCGTGCAGTTTCCATAATGGGGTCACTTCTTCAGGGGTTTCTTTTTATTATTTCACATCTGAGCCTCTGCAGTTGTGAACCAACACTTTGTAAATCGCCAAATTAGGCCTCAATTTGACATGGTACGCTTTCACTCCTGAGCCTGGTCTAATGTCCAGGCAAAAGATTAGTGCCCCATGTAGGGTGATTCTAAAACCAGGAAACCCAGCGTAATAATTAGAGAGCTGTCTTGTTATGGTGGCACAAGCTGGGCACCACATATTGGCATATCTATGGAAAAAAATCCCATTTTCACTCTGCAACATCGAGTGCACACTAATTTCTACAAAACACCTGCAGGGTTAAAATGCTTACTTCACCCCTAGGTAAATGCATTGAGGGGCGTAGTTTACAAAATTGGGTCACTTCTGGGGGATTTCCACTGTTTTAGGCCCACAGGCACCCAGAAACCAATCCAGCAACACCTGCACTCCAAATGGCGGTCCTTCCCTTCTGAGCCCTGCCGTTTGCCCAAACAGCAGTTTATGACCACATATGGGGTATTGCCGTACTCGGGAGAAATTGCTTTACAAATGTCGGGTTCTTTTTTTCCTTTATTTGTTGAGAAAATGAAAAAATTTGCGCTAAAGCTACGTATTATTGAAGAAAAAGGATTGTTTTTATTTTCACTGCCCAATTCTAATAAATTCTATGAAACATCTATGGGGTCAAAATGCTTACTACACTCCTAGATGAATTCCTCAAGAGGTGTAGTTTCCTAAATGGAGTCACTTTTTGGGCGTTTTCATTATTTTGTCCCCTCAGGGGCTTTGCAAATGTGACCTGGCCTCCGCAAACCATTCCTGCTAAATGTGATCTCCAAAAGCCAAATAGCGCTCTTTCCCTTCTAAGCCCTGCCGTGTGTCCAAACAGCCGGTTATTACCACATGTGGGGTATTGTTTTACTCGGGAGAAATTGCTTTACAAATTTTATGGTGCTTTTTCTCCTTCAGTCCTTGTGGAAATGAGAAAAAATTAGCTAAACCTACATTTTCTTTGGAAAAATGTAGATTTTTATTTTCAGGGCCTACTTCCAATAATTTCTGCAAAAAAACTGTGGGGTCAAATCGCTCACTATACCCCTAGATAATTTCCTCAATGGGTGTAGTCTCCAAAATGGGGTCACTTGTGGGGGGGTTTCCACTGTTTTGTCCCCTCAGGGGATTTGTAAATGTGACATGTCCTCTGCAAACCATTCCTGCTAAATGTGAACTCCAAAAGCCAAATGGTGCTCCATCCCTTCTAAGCCCTGCCGTGTGTCCAAATATCCGTTTATTACCACATGTGGGGTATTGTTTTACTCGGGAGAAATTGCTTTACAAATTTTACGCTGCTTTTTCTCCTTCAGTCCTTGTGGAAATGAGAAAAAAAAATTGCTAAACCTACATTGTTTTTGAAAAAATTTAGATTTTCATTTTCACGGCCTACTTCCAATAATTTCTGTAAAAAACCTGTGCGGTGAAAATGCTCACTATACCCCTAGATAATTTCCTTGAGGTGTGTAGTTTCCCAGATGGGGTCACTTTTGGGGGATTTTTACTGTTTTGGCACCACAAGAGCCCTTCAAACCTGACATGGTGGCAAAAATATATTCTAACAAAAATAAGGCCCCAAAATCCTCTAGGTGCTCCTTTGCTTCTGAGGCCTGTGCTTCAGCCCAGTAGCACGCTAGGGCCACATGTGGGATATTTCCTAAAACTGCAGAAACTGGGCAACAAATATTGAGTTGCATTTCTCTGGTAAAACCTTCTGTGTTATAAAAAAAATTGTATTAAATAAATTTATTTCTGCAAAAAAATATGACATTTGTACATTTCACCTCTACTTTAATACTATTTACTGCTTTAATTCCTGTGAAATGTGTAAATGGTTAAGACGTTTTATAAATGCTGTTTTGAATACTTTGAGGGGTGACGTTTTTAAAATGGGGTGACTTTTTGGGGGTTTCTAATATATAAGGCCCTCAAAGCCACTTCACAGGTGAACTGGCCCCTGTAAAAATAGTCTTTTGAAATTTTCTTGAAAATGTGAGAAATTGCTGCTAAAGTTCTAAGCCTTGTGATGTCATAGAAAAATAAAAGGATGTTCAAAAAACGATGCCAATCTAAAGTAGACATATGGGGGATGTTAATTAGCAACAATTTTGTGTGGTATAACTGCCTGTCTTACAAGCAGATACATTTAAATTGAGAAAAATGCAAATTTTTGCAATTTTTTGCTAATTTTTGGTGTTTTTCACAATTAAATACTGAACATATCGAGCAAATTTTGCCAGTAACTTAAAGTGCAATGTGTCACGAGAAAACAATCTCAGAATCACTTGGACAGGTGAAAGCATTCCGACGTTATTACCACATGAAGTGACACATGTCAGATTTGAAAAATGAGGCTCTGTCAGGAAGGTCAAAAGTGGCTAAAGAGGGAAGGGGTTAAATGAAACACTACAGCTATATTTACTTTTTTTTTGTTTATGTACTTTATTCTAGTCACACTGCCATATTGCAATGGTTGTTAGGCCTCATTCACACGGCAGGGTTTCCCGGCCGGGTGCCGGCCGTTCATAAATCGGCCGGCACCCGGCTGCGTTAGGAATAATAGACCCCTAATGGGGCTATTCACACGACCGATTTTTTGACGGCCGGGAAACCCGGCCGTCAAAAAATAGGACATGCTCTATCTTCGCCCGGATACCCGGCCGCCCGGCTCCCATAGAAGTCTATGGGGCCGGGTATTACACGGCCATCACCGGAATGTGTTCCGCGTGATGGCCGGGTTTCCCGGCGCTTGCGCTCTATCTCCTCCTCCTCACAGCGCAGAGTGCATGTGAGGAGGAGGAGTTGATGCCATTCTGACGAATGGCATCGCTGCACACTGTGTGGCAGGGCCGGGGTGTACAGCAGGTGGAGGGAGCGCTGCGCTGGCTCCCTTCCCCTGCTTGTTAAAATCACCCTGGCCCGGCGACACCTTCGATGGCGCCGCTAGCAGCTGCAGCTGCTGCTGCTGCGGCTGCTACTACTGTAGCGACGCCACTATAGCAGAGCGGGGAGGTATCTCCCCGCTCTGCTATGTGCTAGCCGCACTTTAGCTCCTTGAAGGAACGGAATCCCCGTGTTTTCGGGGATTCCGCTCCTGGACAGAGCGCTTGATGTCTCTGTCCATATCTGGGCAGTGACATCAGTGGAAACTCCTGAAGCGGAATCCCCGAACACATGGGGATTCCCCTTCAGGAGTTGCCGCTGATGTCACTGTCCGGATCTGCCCGGCCCGGCACGGATGCAAAACTTTATGCAAACCGGCCGGGCAAAATGGCCGATTTTACCGGCCGGCACTCGGGCTCGGGAACGACCCGTTCGTGTGAATCCCGCCTTAGAATGTAAATTTGGATTTTGACAGCCTTCAAAACCATGGAATTTGAAAAACCTTGGTTTACACAAAACCTGCTACATGAGAACAATGACTTAAACAGACACTAAAGTTTGAATAAACTGCATAAATCAATAGTATGAGCAACAAAACGTTGTAATATATTTTATTAGAGAAAAATGCTTCTTTCACCACTTTTTAGGCCCCTCTCCTCCTAACTTATCACTCACTCTAGTTGAGACGGACTATCAGCACACTGAGGGATCATCTTACAGCTGCCCATAGAGGTCTATAAAAAGGGGAGGGGGAGGAGGAGGCAGAGTCAGAGAGATAGAGTGAGAGACGCTGCTGCTTCTGATAGGGCAGAAGTTGTGGAGTCAACAGGCAGAGCATCAGTTGATGCGCTGCTCCGGGACTGCAGTACTGCTCTGCCGACGTCATTGTCCATATATGGACAGTGACGTCGGCAGAAGTTGTGAAGTCCTCAGGCAGAGCATCAGCTGATGCTCTGCTCGGGGACTCCAGCGATAGGAAACCCCTGAATTGACCAAATATGGACGTCGGGAGCAGTGCTGAAGTCCCGAGCAAAGCACTAGCTGATACTCTGCTCGGGACTCAAGCAATAGGCAATGTGACAGCCCCTTGCGGTCATGTTCACGAACAGCACATGAAGAAATCCCTCAGTCACGTGGAGCCATGTCGGAGCATCATCACTTTTAGAAAAGCTCCAGCACTTCCTGAATAATTCATGAGGTTTGAACTGCACCATTTAGCACAGAATTTTTAATTAAAGTATATTAGTAAGTTACTTAGTTTCACATAAATATATTATTGCAATGCAATTTTTGGTCTCCGGATAAACCCTTTAAGTAAACTGACAGCTGCTGATCAAAGGAAAAACACAATGTGTTTATTCACAAGTGCTGCACTATCACAATATCTGGACTACTGGACGTCCGAGGAATTTCCTTTTAATTTAAAGGGAATGTGTTGCCAGCAAAACATGATTTTTTTTTAAACAATTAGTGTATAGGTGATTAAACATTGTTCTAATTTTTTTTATTTTTTTTTCACGAGTCAGGAAATATTATAAATTGGATTCAATTGGATTCTAATTTATAATATTTCCCATTGCTGGTCACTAGATGGAGCCATTCCCAAAATTGCAGCATTGCATGTGGTAAAGCAACCACATTGCTTTATGCTGCAAAATTGGGTAAAAAGCCCTCGCTCTAGTGAGCTCTCAGCATCCCCCCCTCCTTTATCCTGGCTAGTGCCGGGATAAACGAGGGGATTGAACGGTCTAACCTCCTACACTGTGTGTCGCCATTTTTTGAGCTAACACACAGTGTAGTAGGTTTACATACAGTAGTAAACACACACAAACATGAACATACATAGAAATCTCTTACCTGCTCCTGCCGCCGCGGCTCCCTCCGGACCGTCCGCTCCGTCTGCTGCCGCTGGTCCAAGTGCACAAGTCCGGAAGCCGCGACCGGAAATAGTAATCTTACTGTCAGGCCGCGACTTCCGGTCCACAGGAAAATGGCGCCGTTCCCACACAGATGGCGTACATTGAAGTGGATGGAACGGGCCCCGTTCGCAGTCCCTATGGGACTGGAGCTGCCGTATTCCATGTCTGTATGTGTCGTTAATCGACACATACAGAAATGGAAAAAAAAATGGCAGCCCCCATAGGGAAGAAAAAGTGTAAAAATAAGAAAAAGTAACACACAAACACACAAATTAATCCAAACGTTTTTAATAAAGCACTAACATCTTTAACATATTAAAAAAAAAATTGTGGTGACACTGTTCCTTTAAGTCAGAAAATAAACTTGTGCAAGAACAATTAAAAATGAAAAAATCCCATTCTTCCTATGTAAGGGTCAGTTCACACATTTCATAAATATCGCGGATTTTGTGCAACAGAATTAGTTGCGGAAAATCATCAGCAAATACAGTAGCAGCAAAGTGGATGAGATAAAACAAATCTCATCCACACGCTGCGTAAAAACGCTCAGAAATTTACCTGCAGTGCAGAATTTTATTCCACTGCATGTCATTTGTATTTGAGTAAACACTGCTTATTTATTGCAGGTTTTCCAGATTTAATTCAATGGGGAGGTAAAACCCGCAACAAATAGCAATTGTTGCATTTTTTTCGGGTTCGCAGCAATTTCGCCACAAAAAACGCAACTCACAAAATAAACAAATCTTATACTTACCCAGAAGACTGTGTTTCTTCATCCAGGCCGGCTTCCTGGGATGACATGTCATCCCATTTGACTGCTGCAGCCAATCACACGCTGTAGCACCGGTGACGAGGGATGAAACGTCATCCCTAGAAGCCGACCTGGATGACTTCAGAGGGCCGGTCTCCTGGGATGTTTCATCCCATGTGACCGCTGCTGCAGCCAATCACAGGCTGCAGCGGTCTCCTGGGATGGAACATCATCCTAGGAGGCCAGCCTGCTAAGTGCTGCAGTTTTCCGCAGCGGACATTCGGGCGAAAAACTGCACCACAGTTTGGTGCGTTTTTTTGCCTGAAATTCCCTGCGGCGCACAATGCGGATACGCTATGTGCTTTTACGCAGCATTTCTGCCCTGTGTGAACTCTGCCTAACTGTTGTGTTGAGAAAAAGTATACTGCTTTATGACTTAAAGGACACTTTAGAATTCTATGAGAGACAGAGTTAAATTTATACTCAGGAATGAGCCGTTACCAGTATGACCTTTATTTACAGCAAACAAATGTGATATTTGCTGTACAACCTTACAAAAAAATCAATAAAGATACCCACACATAACAGTACGACCGCTCTGCAGGGTCAGAGAGGCAACAAGAATATAAAAATGGTACTCTGATATCACAGAACAAATCAACTTACTAAACTAATAATACAATGAAGGGGGTTTTACTCAGGACGATTATCGCGCAGACAAGTTTTCATAGAACGCTCGTTGCCAATCATTTCCCTGTGTAAACAGGGCAGCGATCATAAGATGAACGAGCAAACGCTCGATCATCTACTGACCGTATAGTTTTATAAAACTGAATTATTATTGTTTTCGGCAGCACATCCCCGTGTAAACAGGGAGAAGCGCTGCCGACATGATAATAATGGATGGTGATGAGTGATCGGAGTAACAACCGCTCGTTCCCATCCATAGAACCGTGTGACAGGAGCAAACGAGGGCCAATCAATGACGTCTCGTTGATCGGCGCTCACTGCATCGGCCTAATATCGACTGGTGTAAAAGGCCCTTAAGTGTACGCAGACAACAGCAATACACATTGGGTAGATTATTAGAGATCAATACAATCCACTGCAGATAGTAAAAAGGACACTTCTTCTGACTGATATAATAGTCTTCAGTATGGGGATCCAGAAACTGGTCATATACGATAAATTGTTCATTTATCCATAATCAAATGTGTATAAACAGCTATAAAGATAAAAAGATACAAAAAAATAACTTAACATTTCATATGTTCTAAAAAAAGGAACAGTAGAGACAAATCCAAAGAGGATTGGTTCTGGTTCACTCCACCCTAACCCTTCATCTTGGAACAGGTGGGCTTTATGCTTCTTGCCCCTCAGCTACCTCCCTTTGTAGGAGAGAAAGGGTGGCATGTCACTAGAGCCAGTTCCTTCCGGTCCTTTTTACAAACATTGCAATGAGAAGAGAAGACCTGCTCGGGTTCATACCGTCCATGTTCAGAGAGGACAGTCCAGCCTAAACTGGTGCCAACAGCAAATGTTATGCTTTTATATGGAGCATAACGAAAGGGACACTAAAGGCAAAACAAACAAGAGAATACCAGCAACACTCGTCATAATACCTTCTCTTACTCCATCCTGTTCTGTCTCGTATCACAATTTACAGTCTAGTCCCTCCAGCCACCAAAATTTTTTAGTTCTGTTTTAGAATCATTCCACCAAAAATGTTTCTATATTCATTCTCATAACAAGGACAACGTGTGCAACTGTTACATGATGACACTAAAAAAAAATAAAAAACTTTTCAAAGGAATCCTCTTGCGGCTTGCTATAGGAAATAATTAACTCTGGTGAATATGGTGTCATTTTTCTATCTGATAGAAAGAGGTCAGGATGTTGTATCTAGAATAGTCCGCACTGCTAGGAAACAATAATGTTATCGTCCTTGCATCTTGTACTATGGGCCTGATGTATGAATACTGTCAGTAAAAAGTGACCTTGTTGCCTATAATATCCAGTCATATTGTATTTCCCCCGGGCAGTTTAGGAAATGAAATCTGAACACTGATGGAGCAACAAAAACACCTTCTAGCTGAGACAGTTTTCATGTGTAATGCACCATACATATGTGTAAATATCATGTGTTGTCTGTATATCTCCAAACATTTCTGGAGGACACTCAGCTCGAGTTCACGGGATGCATTTTTTTTTTTAGGAACCAATGGGGTATACTGTATATTATAGAGGCAGACCATGCAACTGCTATGGGAACCTTAGGGAGAGAGGTCCTAGCCCTGGTTGGTTCGATCTCTTTTGCTACTTGGTGGCGGGAACCTATGCAGGACTGCCCCATTCAGAGGAATTGCACTGTTAGCAAACAAGGGATAAAGGCCGTTAGGGGGGAAAACCCAGCATCATAAGGGTAGGAAGGGGGACGGCATTTTGATCTCGGCAATAGGAATTTGTTTAAAAAAAAAGTGTGTGAACCAGTCCTTAAGAGTCCTTTTGCGAAAAATCCACATTATCATGATTGCCTATGTTTTCCAGTAATCTTTAAATAAATCAGTTGAACATAAAATGGTATAAAAAGGACAAAAATTTCAGTAAATAATATATAGGGTAGAAGCTAATATACAGTTAGGCTGGGTTCACACGACCTATTTTCAGACGTAAACGAGGCGTATTATGCCTCGTCTTACGTCTGAAAATAGGGCTACAATACGTCGGCAAACATCTGCCCATTCATTTGAATGGGTTTGCCGACGTACTGTGCACACAACCTGTCATTTACGCGTCGTCGTTTGACAGCTGTCAAACGACGACGCGTAAAAATACAGCCTCGTCAAAAGAAGTGCAGGACACTTCTTTGGACGTTTTTGGAGCTGTTTTGTCATAGACTCCAATGAAAACAGCTCCAAAAACGGACGTAAAAAACGCCGCGAAAACGTGAGTTGCTCAAAAAACGTCTGAAAATCAGGGGCTGTTTTCCCTTGAAAACAGCTCCGTATTTTCAGACGTTTTTGGTCACTACGTGTGCACATACCCTTAGGAATCGGATTGACACATAGAGCATTTTAATAAATTGAACTCTTGTGTTTAGTTCCGCAAGAGGGACATTTCATGAGCGAAGAGGGACGAAGTGTTTTAAACAAAAAGTAGGTACTGTCCCTCCAAAAGGGGGGCCCATGAAAAGAAAGTATATTCTGAAATAAAAAAAAATTGAATGTTGTGGTGCGTGTAGTTATCTGACCATAAATAAGAAGGCCAAACTGGAATGTTACTCCAAGAACTGAATAGAAGGTGCTGATCGTCTGTGTTCAGACACCTTTTAAAGATCATCTTTGTGGTATTTTACTTTTGTTTTCCAGAATATATGGAAAATGTTGGCTTACACTGACAGGAATCTGAGACCAATCTTTTTTTTTTTTAACATTGTGTCATCAGGTGTCATCTGATGCATGGACCCGTCTGTCATCCCATTGACTTTTAGGCTTCCTTTATACACTTTTTTTCATCATTTTAACATATATGTAAAAACACTGTCTTTTTGGTGGTGTTTTTTTTTAATAAGTATCATCTTGTACATGCATTTTTCTCTAGGTATGGAATTTTGGCATTTTTTTCCCATAGAATTCTCTATAGGACTTCCAAAACACCACAAAAATGCCATACCTAGAGAATGATGTGTTTTGAGAACAACGCCACAGACCCCAAAAACGCTAAAAAACAAAACGCTCTGTATGTAGACTGTACAATATGTTACTGTAGACTGTAAAGTAACATTAGCCACAGAGTTTAAAAAAAGAAATAGCAAAAAAAAATGCTGCGAGAAACGCTGCTGAAAATGCAGGTAAACATTGTAAGTGAATTCGGTCTAAAAACGCCATACAGTCCGACAGTCAGTGATTGGCTGGATCAGTTACGCACCAGTACAGAAGGTTATCACTTCAGGAAGATAATAATAATAATAATAATAATAATAATAATAATAATAATAATAAAAAGATAAACATAGACAGACAGGGGACCACTGGTGTTGGAGCAGCAAGTGATTTATAAGGTGAGTATGGGCTTTCTTCATAATATTATCTTCTATGCAGGTGTGATTTTTTTATTTTATTTTTAAAAGCCCAGAAAACCCCTTTAAGAAAAAAACAAAAAACTATGGTACTAAAGAAGGTCAACTGACTGTTTTGTATCAGACGACAACACGTTGCATTGAAAATACGTAAGTAAATCATTGTCACGACAGATGATAGATGCAGACAACTATGTGCAAAACTGAATCGTACTGAAATGGGTCCAAATTTGAATATCTATCGGTCACAAAAAAAAAAGCTGTTAGAAGCTGTGATCTGGCTTAAAGTATCTGAATTAGCTTTAAAACTTAAAGAGGCTCTGTCACCAGATTATCAAATCCCTATCTCCTATTGCATGTGATCGGCGCTGCAATGTAGATAACAGTAACGTTTTTTTTTTTTTTTAAACTATCATTTTTGGCCAAGTTATGAGCAATTTTATATTTATGCAAATGAGCCTTTCTAATGGACAACTGGGCGTGTTTTCTCTTATTTCCAACTGGGCGTGTATTGTGTTTTTAGCAACTGGGCATGTTTACTTCTTTCACTGCACAATCACACTGTGCTGTGGATCATGCTGGGCTGGAACAATGAGAAGTGTAGGACACTGATTGGTCACTGATTGGTCAGCGTCATACACTCCTCTGTACAACACCCAGTTGGTAAAACGTAAAAACACGCCCAGTTGTCCATTGAGAAACTCATTAGCATAAGTCTAAACTAGCTCATAACTTGCTCAAAAATGATCGTTTTTCAAAATAAAAACCACTGCTGTTATCTACATTCCAGCGCCAATCACATTATGTAGGAGATAGTCAAGTTATAATCTGGTGACAGAGCCTCTTTAACATAAATTTTTTTGTTATACGCATTCCATGGGTCAAATCCATAGATTTCTGCTCATACTTTTAGATGAACCCACTTCCCACCCTGATCTGTGTCTTCTCCCTTCCAACCCCTCTATATTTACATATCTGATATGCAAGTAACTTCCACCCAAACATAATCCCGTCAGAACCTGAGCACCTCTTGATCAAGATCAACTCCTTCGGGAATCTAAAGGCCCTTTTACCGGGAAAAAGAGCCATTATATGAACGCTCGTTCCCGATCATTGCCCTGTGTAAACAGGGCAACAATCAGTCAATGAACGAGCAAACACTGGTTCATCGGCTGATCGTATCGTTTATGCAGAAATAAATATTATCGTTGTAGGCAGCATATCTCCCATGTGCTGCCGACATGATGGAAATGTATGGGGACGAGCGATCGTAGTAACAATCGCTTGTCCCCATACATAACCAATCATAACCCCTTGTAAAAGGAGCAAACGAGCGCTGATCAACAAGCTGTCTCATTGATCGGCGCTCATTTTCACGGCCAATATTGGCCGATTTAAAAGGACCCCCAGAATCCTACTGATCAAAAACAAATTCCCACAACCTATCATTCCTCTTCCCTCATTCACTTTTCTGTTCATGAATTCCTCTGCCTAACCTCCCCTATTTTTCCTTCATTGCTCTTTCTTCACTCTTTTCTTCTTTCTATTCCAGTGTTAATGTTATTATTACCATGAAATACAACTGGCCAATAAATGTCATTGCTATATGCATGAGTGTCCTTTTTTTTTTATTGTTCTTATACCTAGCAGTTCAAAACCAAAACCTTTAATAGCAGATGAAAAAACTTTATACTTTTTGGGTCGGCAGTGATGTGGATCTCTCCCTGGTCGATGAAGTGAGCAATATAGCCACCTGTTCGGAATCATTTTATACTGGTTGTTCAGACACCTCACTGAACATACAAATCACAGCACAGGTCATAGATGTCACATTTTTATGAGACAAGCGGAAAGTAAGGAATGAGGTTGGCAGCCTATGTATAATCGAGCGACAATCAGCCAGCAGAGAGGAATATGTCTGTCCTCTCCCCAAAAGCAAAGAGCCTTCCCACCAGCCCAACATTGGTTAAGAAGGCCATACAATTTAGTTTTATGTTGGCCAAACCTGCTGATTTCGGCAGTATCAGCCAACCCTCTAATGTGTATGAGCCTCCTGACTATACCCGAAAGGAAGATGTCAGGGAGAGAAGGTTATTGTAGTTGGATTAAAACATACCCGATCCTTTTGTCCTCAGGGGTGATACACTGAAAGGGCTGGTCCACACATAGTGGAATTGCTGCGTATTTTCCGTCTGGAATTGCGGACGGAAAATACGCAGAATACAGTAGCAGCAAAGTAAATAGAAAATAGCACTGCTAGGCGGCTGATGTATTCTGAGCCAATAAGCAGCCACTGGACCTGGCATAAAGCCACTGCTCAGCAGTGCCACTCTCTCTTTATAAGGCTTGATTCACACGAGCATGTTCGGTCCGTAAAGGACGGAACGTATTTCGGCCGCAAGTCCCGGACCGAACACACTGAAGGGAGCCGTGCTCCTAGCATCATACTTATGTACGACGCTAGGAGTCCCTGCCTCTCCGTGGAACTACTGTCCCGTACTGAAAACTTGATTACAGTACAGGACAGTTGTCCCGCAGTGAGGCAGGGACTCCTAGCGTCGTACATAACTATGATGCTAGGAGCCCGGCTCCCTGCAGTGTGTTCTGTCCGGGACTCGCAGCCGAAATACGTTCCGTCCATTACGGATTGAACATGCTCGTATGAATCCAGCCTTAAGGTATGTTCACACGGCTTAGCACAATACGTCTGAAAATACGGAGCTGTTTTCAGGTGAAAACGGCTCCTGATTTTCAGACGTTTTTGTAGCAACTCGCGGTTTTCATGGCATATATTACGGACGTTATTGGAGCTGTTTTTCAATGGAGTCAATGAAAAACGGCTCCAAAAATGTCCTAAGAAGTGAGATGCACTTATTTTTCGCGGGCGTCTTTTTACGCGCTGTATTTTGACAGCGACGCATAAAAATGACACCTCGTGGGAACAGAACATCGTAAAACCCATTGCAAGCAATGGGCAGATGTTTGTAGGCGTAATGGAGCCATTTTTTCAGGCGTAATTAGAGGCGTAAAACTCCCGAATTACGTCTGAAAACACTGCATGTGAACATACCCTAACTGTCTGCTGTAATCCAATATTCCCACCTCCAGTAGCTGCAGGAAAGTTAGGCTTTGTTTACTTCTGCGTCAAAGCCTGTGTTGCATGTTTCCGTCAGATTTTACGAGAAAAATAGCACTTCATGCTGCGCTATGTTTCCCATCAAAATGGCAGACAGCACACTGGAACCTGACAGACCCAATTCTAAGGGTATGTTCACACGCTTAACCAAAAACGTCTGAAAATACGGAGCTGGTTTTTGAGAAAACAGACATTTTTGAAGCTGAAAATGAAGCTTCTTTTCAGGGTATGTTCACACGCAGTGGTTTCAGACGTAATTCGGGCATTTTACGCCTCGAATTATGCCTGAAAAAACGCCCCTAATACGCCTAAAAACATCTGCCCATTGCTTTCAATGGGAATTATGATGTTCTGTTCCCACGAGCCTTTATTTTAGGGTATGTTCACATGCAGTAACAGAATACGTCTGAAATTACGGCACTGTTTTCGCCTGAAAACAGCTCCTGATTTTCAGAAGTTTTTTAACAACTCGCGTTTTTCGTGGCGTATTTTACAGACATTACTGGAGCTCTTTTTCAATGGAGTCAATGAAAAACGGCTTCAAAAACGTTCCAAGAAGTGACATGCACTTCTTTTTCGCGGGTATTTTTTTACGCGCCGCATATTGACAGCGACGCGTAAAATTACACCTCGTGGGAACAGAACACCGTAAAACCCATTGCAAGCAATGGGCAGATGTTTGTAGGTGTAATGGAGCCGTTTTTTCAGGCATAATTCGAGGTGTAAGGGTATGTTCACACGCTAGCTGGCTTTTACATCTGAAATTACAGACCGTTTTCAGGAGAAAACAGCTGCGTCGTTTCAGACGTAAAAGCTCCTCCTCGCATTTTGTGAGGCGTCTTTGACGCCCGTAATCTTGAGCTGTTCTTCATTGACTTCAATGAAAAATGGCTCAAATTACGTTTCAAAGAAGTGTCCTGCACTTCTTTGACGAGTCAGTCATTTTACGCGTCGTCGTTTGACAGCTGTCAAACGACGACGCGTAAATGACAGGTTGTCTGCACAGTACGTCGGCAAACCCATTCAGATGAATGGGCAGATGTTTGCCGACGTATTGTAGCCCTATTTTCAGGCGTAAATCGAGGCATAATACGCCTCGTTTACACCTGAAAATAGGTCGTGTGAACCCAGCCTAAGACTCCCGAATTACGTCTGAAAACAGTGCGTGTGAACATACCCTAACTGTTTGCAGTAATCCAATATTCCCACCTCCAGTAGCTGCAGGAAAGTTAGGCTTTGTTTACATCTGCGTCAAAGCCACTGTTGCATGTTTCCGTCAGATTTTACGAGAAAAATAGCACTTCATGCTGCGCTATGTTTCCTATCAAAATGGCGGACAGCACACTGGAACCTGACAGACCCAATTCTAAGGGTATGTTCACACGCTTAACCAAAAACGTCTGAAAATACGGAGCTGGTTTCAGAGAAAACAGCCTCTGATTTTCAGGCGTTTTTTTAGGTGTTTTTCGAGGCGTTTTTCATAGTGTTCAATGGAAAATCAGCTCCAAAAAACGCCTCAAGAAGTGACATGCTACTTCTTTTTACGGAGCGTCTTTTTACGCTCCGTTTTTTAAAACAGAGGCATAAAAAGACCCCCCGTTTGAACGAAATGCTGTTTTTCCCATTGATTTCAATAGACAGATGTTTGTAGGCGTTCAGCTTCCGTTTTTTCAGGCGTTTTTCGGGCATAAACGCCCCAAATTACTCCTGAAAACACTGCGTGTGAACATACCCTAAGTCCACATTCGAGGTGTGAGTGGTGCGTGTGCAGCATTTGTCCCAGGTGTGTGTGGCAGGCATGCAGACTGTGAGTGTCGCATGTGCCCGAAGTGTGAATGAGTGTGTATACATGGCTGATGGTTGAGTATGATTTTGAAATCATACTATGGTTTGGTTATGGTATGGTGATATTTTAGTATTATATATTAGTATGACTTGAGATTTTTATTTTTAAACTGTATGTGTTACATTTTTTACAAAATATACCCAAAAATGAAGCAATGTACAGTTAGTCTGGTGAAAATTAAATTCAATTATCATAACATACTGTATAGTAATGTAGTGAAAGAAAAGAACAATACATTATAAAACAAATGGAAAAAAGAAAGATATGTGAGTGGTCACAATGCAAAAACTATATTAGTGAAGGAATTAAGTGCATAGGCAACGTATAGCCTCGTAAATTAGACACAAATGAACTCCACTCATCTTAAAATAGAATATATATATATATATATATATGTATATACAAAAAAAAAAGACAGACAAGACTCATAACAGAGGGATGAGGAAGACCAGGTGGGGTTGGTGGGCGCCAGGGGGCAGGTTTATTTGATATCTTTATACGGATGTAGCCATCTTTAAAGAGGCTCTGTCACCAGATTTTGCAACCCCTATCTGCTATTGCAGCAGATCGGCGCTGCAATGTAGATTACAGTAACGTTTTTATTTTTTAAAAACGAGCATTTTTATGACCATTTTTGTAGTTATGCAAATGAGGCTTGCAAAAGTCCAAGTGGGTGTGTTTAAAAGTAAAAGTCCAAGTGGGCGTGTATTATGTGCGTACATCGGGGTGTTTTTAATACTTTTACTAGCTGGGCGCTCTGACGAGAAGTATCATCCACTTCTCTTCAGAACGCCCAGCTTCTGCCAGATCACGCTGTGACGTCACTCACAGGTCCTGCATCGTGTCAGACGAGCGAGGACACATCGGCACCAGAGGCTACAGTTGATTCTGCAGCAGCATCAGCGTTTGCAGGTAAGTAGCTACATCGACTTACCTGCTAACGCCGATGCTGCTGCAGAATCAACTGAAGCCTCTGGTGCCGATGTGTCTGACACGATGCAGGACCTGTGAGTGACGTCACAGATCTGCACTGCCAGAAGCTGGGCGTTCTGAAGAGAAGTGGATGATACTTCTCGTCAGAACGCCCAGCTAGTAAAAGTAGTAAACACGCCCCGATGTACGCACATAATACACGCCCAGTTGTACTTTTACTTTAAACACACCCACTTGGACTTTTGCAAGCCTCATTTGCATAACTACAAAAATGGTCATAACTTGGCCAAAAATGCTCGTTTTTTAAAAATAAAAACGTTACTGTAATCTACATTGCAGCGCCGATCTGCTGCAATAGCAGATAGGGGTTGCAAAATCTGGTGACAGAGCCTCTTTAACTTGACTCTGATAACTTGCTGCAGGGTGATATCACACAACAAAAGCCCTTGAAAAGCCATTGAAAAAGTCAAGATAAGAGATCTAGCCACTGTTTATTTATTGTGTTAAAAGCCAAGGTAAAGACGGCTCCATCTGTATGTCAGTATATATCAATATTTATTCATGCAGTATGTGGAGGAAATATTTCTGTGTACAGTGTATAGTGGCTTTAATGTACAGAATATTAAAGTAGTATTTACGTATATATGTTGGTATTATGTATGTGTACAGTTTATGGCAGGATCATTTATGTGTACTGTTTATGGTGGCATTATATATACTTTATATTGTGGCATTACTTATGTGTACAGTATAATGTATATGATGTCATAATTTGTGTGTGCAGTATATATGTCATTATTATTCATGTGTACAGTATATATGGTGGCAGTATATAGGACACCATTATTCATGTGTACAGTATATAAATGGCATCATTCATGTGTACGGTTTGTATATATATATATATATATATATATATATATGGCATTATTCATGTACACAGTAGTTAGTGGCATCATTCACGTGTACAGTATATATGGAGACATTATTTATGTGTATAGTATATAAAGCAGCATTATTCATGTATACAGTATACATGACGACATTGTTAGTGTACACAGTATATGTTGTATACAGTAGAGACATTCATGAGTACAGTATATACGACAACACTATTCATTTCTATAGTATATAAAATGGCATTTTCATGTTTACACTGTATATGACTGCTTAGTGTGTACAGTACAGAGGAACATTATAATGAATATGATGAATTTCAGTAGTAAGGATTACTAAAATATGCATTTCATTCACAAATATCCCATTAATAATTATTGCCCCAAAATTAATTTCAGAAATAAAGAAGACACACACATTATACTGTATATCTTTATTTTCAATATTTTTGTGATATTTTTATTTACTACTAGAATTTTAACTATTTGGCAGAGTCCCTTTCCGGGTATCGCCAACACTGACTCATCCTCATCAGGTTCCCATTCCTGCGGTCTCTCTTTCTGTACTGCGCAAATATTTTATAGATCATCAAACACTAAAATCAGAAACAATGTACAATGTTTTTGTATAGCTGTAGGGAGGGTCCGCAACCTCAGAAACATATTGCAAGGGCAGCGGGTGGGCCTGTATGATATAAAATGCCCGAGCTGATTTTATGTACCAGCCCCGGCTAGGACCTTCATTGATCACCAGAATATAGGGGCTCCACTATGTGATCTGCCCATTTCTACATCTCAGAAACTATTAAGGGAAGTTATGAAATATGGAAACCTCAAACTTAATGAAACATTCAAAGATAAGGAAATCTCCACATTTAAAGTTGACGGATGATTAGATCAGCGGCGGGCCGGTACTCCCGCAGATCCCACACTTCCGTACCTGTAGTGTACAATGTGTGCAGTACCCGGCTCCATGTACCTGCTCTGCTGGCTTGCTTCGGAGCGCATAGCAAAAATCTGGAATAGAGCTCCGCTTGTTCACAGTCTCTACCGGCAGCAAATGTGTCTAGGAGATCGGTGAATTCTCTCTCAAGGTCTACTGTCTCTTGACTCCTTCCATCTTTTCCTCTACGTACCTTTTCCTTCTGCCTCTTCCTTCTATTTGGGTACTCAATATCTCTCATACAGGGGTTGTAGTCCCTCAACCAACCAACCATAGAAGATGCTATCCCAACTACCCTAGTAGTTACGTCTTTTTACAATGCTCGTTTTGACAAAGAGAAATGGATATATTAGGACAGATGAAAGGGCAACAGGGAGGCAAAGCATGTGCACAAAGCTGTGTACCGTCTGGGTAGTAAAATATATCATCTTCAGATCCCAGTGTCCCAGATGCCAGAAGGTAACATTTCTTATGGTCAAGCTCTCATAATGGGGTTTCCCCACTATGCACATTTATAGCATAGAGATAGGATTAGTGGGGGTTCGACTTCTTGGGACTCCCACCAATCCAGAGAGCAGAAGCCCGGTGTCTCCATTGGCAGTGAAGACAAGGCCGGACATGCAGGGTCATCTACTTCTATAGTGAATGGGAGATTCATAAAAACTGAGCGTGTTCACTTTAATATCAGAGAGTGACTGTTCTTGTGCAGCAACCTCTCTGTGGCAAATGGGGGACATGGAATATTCAAAGAAATATGTAGCTCACAGTTGGAGTCAAGGACCACATCTGGAGGCCCCATAATGTGGTAGGATCACTTTAAATGATTGGTAGGGGGAATATGGGATATCACCGAAATCAATGGTGATGGAAATGGAAACCTCTGGTTTCCGTTTGTGTCAGTCAGGGTCCCATTCCGATGGAAAGCTCGGAACGGAACCCTAGCGCAGATGTGAATGGAAGCCATAGTCAGCACAGAATTTTGGACCTAAAGACGACATTATGCGAAAAAGCCGGGATTTCCTTTAAGATTCAGTATCACCTAGAAAAAAAAAATCACATATCTGACAGCTGACTTCTGTTTGTTTTGTGCAACAAAGATACAAAACAAGGTAAACCTACATGTAAAACGTGAAGTCCTCTTAACAAAGCTTTCAGATGTAAAACCCGCCCTCAAACACCGACTACAACTCCATTCATTCTGAGCACTTCGACAGCACCAGCCACAGTGCCCAGATGAAAAAGGCACAGTACTATCAGAAATACAGCTGCAGAGCCAGCATGATAGCCACAGTATGCCATAACAGTGACAGTGACTCCAAATCACAGCCACAGTGCTCCCATAATAGCAACACTGAGTGTCCCCAATAATGACAGCTAAAGTTCCAACATATTGACATACACAGTGTCCCCATTACAGTCAGTCACAGTAGCCCCATAAAACAAAGCTACAATTCCCTCATAAGAGACCTATCCCCAGTACCCTCATAACATCGCTAGCCATAGTGCCCCAAAACACTGAAAGCTATAGTTCCGTCCTAGCCACAGTAGCCCCATAACATACACAGCAATTGTCTCTGTGCCAATCACAGTACCCCTTATAATGACAGGCACAGTGACCCCATAATGAGAGCCCATAGTGCCCCCATAACAAAAGCCATTGTGTAGTTTGTGTGGTTAAAATAAATAAATAAAAACACATCTATCACTTGCCCTTTCTCTTCAAAAGTGACAGGAAAGAAGCCAAAATATGTCCAGCATTCCCTAGAGGACAGCTAGACTTTCATCTATGTGAAAGGTCCCGTTTTATTTCGGGACATTTTGGGGGAGTAGGTAAGTATGTGTAAATGAAATTCATCAAAATCTGTATTACTAAGAAGAACAGTAAGTGCAGATGTAAAAGAGCTGTATTTGCCATTAAACTGTTTGTTTGCCCTAACATAAAGAAGTAGGTTTACATGCAGTCCTATGTAAAACCACAGATGTGATGTTAGAACAAGCGGTTACAAATGAGATCAACACTACTACTACAGCAAACTCAGCTCTGCTACATCTGCAAATGAAATCCCAGGTTACTCACCAAACAAGGAGTTGCAGAAGCCATACCACTTACATCCCTGGTGTCCTATGAGCCACCCACCAGATACACTGGCTGCAAAGCTGAATGGAGTCCCAAAGATACAGACCAGCAGGTCACTAACACTGATGTTCAGCAGGATCAGATTTATGGGCGTCCTCACCGCTTCAAACTTCACAAAGATCAGCAGCACCAGAAAGTTGTACAGTGATCCCAGCACCAGGATGCAGCCCAGGCACACTGCCACCACATTATGAGCTGTCCTACTGAGCCCGGACACTGAGGAGCCCCTGCTGTCCCCAAGACTGACATTATGCACTACAGAGTCATTCAGCATGCCCAAGACATACACCATCTCCACCGATCACCCTCTGCTCCCGCAGTCTATTGTTACTGGGCACAGCAGCAGTAGCCAGATGATCCTAGCATGTGTGCGAGCTCCCCCTGCTGGCAGCTGGCTGCTCTGCATAGTAATAGCGTGTATCAACGTGAGTCCGTGGAAAAGCGCTTACAGGACGTGGGTCAGCAGTTAACCCCCTATTGACTGCGGAATTTCGATATTGGCAACAAGTATATATTTATCATGAACTAGTTTAATGCTTGTAACTTTTGTTTGCTTTTGATTATGTTATAAACTGTTTTGCTTTTTTACTTGAGAAATAAAGGTTTATAGTTTTTAGGGTTAAAGTGTATGACAAGAAATGGAAAAAGTGACATCTTTTACTTTTTTTAAACAATGTTTTTAAATGTTATCTAATGTTTGACATAACAAATTGTTAATACAAATATTGATTCTTTTATACAAACATAGAATCGCATGTCCTGAGAATTTAAAAAAATTCTACATTTACTTTTTTAATTTTTTTATTTTCTTACATTTTTTTAAAACAGGGTATTGCACTGGGTCTGGTTTTATTTAGAATCAGGGTATGTTCACACGCACTAATTACGGACGTAATTCGGGCGTTTTTGCCCCGAATTACGTCCGAAAATAGCGCCTCAATAGCGCTGACAAACATCTGCCCATTGAAAGCAATGGGCAGACATTTGTCTGTTCACACGAGGCGTAATTTACGCGCCGCTGTCAAATGACGGCGCGTAAATAGGCGCCCGCGTCAAAGAAGTGACCTGTCACTTCTTTGGGCGTAATTGGAGCCGTTATTCATTGACTCCAATTGGTTCAAGCGCCTGCACATGCCGTTACGGCTGAAATGTTTTCAGGCTGAAACATCCCCGTAATTTCAGCCGTTACGGACGCCCTCGTGTGAACATACCCTTAGTGTTTTTGGAACAGGCTACTGCGTTACATTTCTTTCAACTATTCCTTTTTTTTTTGCCATTTTTTTTTTTAGCATTTTACCTCTTATACACTGTGTAATCCCGAACAGCACAGACAATTATAAAATATATTATCTATTGTCTTCGTGTAGTTTAGGGTAACAAGATTGGGGATAGGTTGTCAGGATTTACTGATTCCTTGTTAGCCTCATCAACATTGGCCCGGTAATTATATCGAATAAAATCAATGGATAAATATGAGCCAGTCACAGGGTATGTTCACACAGGGCGAAGATGCTGCATAAAAGCGCACAGCGTATCCGCCCTGGTCACCGCAGGGAATTCCGGCCGAAAAACCGCACAAAATTGTGGTGCAGTTTTTTCCACTGCGAAAAACTGCATGTAAAAAAAAAAAGTTTCATACTTACCCGTAGCCATGGCAACGCGTCCTCCCTGTGATTGGCTACAGCAGTCACTTGGGATGAGACGTCATCCCAGGAAGCTGGCCTGGACGAAGAAGCACAGAATTTTTGGTAAGTATAAGATTTCTTTAAGTTGAATTACTGTGGCGGAATCGCAGCTTTTCTGCCGCAAATATCGCAATATCTGCTTGTTTTGGGTTTTACTTTCTCATTGAATTCAATGGGAAAAACCTGCAACAAAAAGCAACGATTCCGCTAATACAATTGACATGCTGCGGATCAAAAAGCCGCACCGCAGGTGAATTTCTGAGCGTTTTTTCTGCTTATCATTTATGCAACGTATGGATGAGATTTATTCAAATTTCATCAACTCTGCTGCTGCAGTATTAGGTTGTGGAAAATCTGCAGTATTTACACTAAGTGTGAACACGGCCAAAAGGTTCCAGGCAGTTACTATGTGCCACGACCCATGCATTTATAGCATCTGTAGGGGTCCCAGCTCCCTGACCAATGGGAGTTTTCTGACATGTCTAATAATATATTAAGAAATATTCCAAAGGATATGCCATAAATGTCTGGTAGGTGGTGGTCTCACTTCTGGGTTTGTTATCTCTATGATATGCCATCACTAACAAATAATTTGAATGTAGGGACTATCTAAGGCCTCATGCACACAACCGTAAGGGTAAATTCACACGCTTACTAAAAAATGTCTGAAAATACGGAGCTTGTTTTCAAAGGAGAACAGCTCCTGATTTTCAGACGTTATTTTTAGCAACTCTCGTTTTTCGCTGCGTTTTTTACGGCCGTTTTTGGAGCTGTTTTTCTATAGAGTCAATGAAAATCGGCTCCAAAAACTGAAAACATGATTACATTACGGGACAGTTGTCCGGCAGCGAGGCAGGGACTCCTAGCGTCGTACATAAGTATGATGCTAGGAGCCCGGCTCCCTGCACTGTCCGTATTTCGGTCCGGGATTTGCGGCCGAAATACGTCCGTCAATTACGGACGTAATGACCTTGTGTGAACATACCCTAAGGGTTTTTACTGTCTGCAAATACAAATCCGAAGGATACACATTGTGGAGGCAATAATAGACTTCTATCGGCGAGTCCGTGCCGCAATTGCGGAAAAGAATGGGACATGTTCTATATTTTGCTGATCATTTCTACGGCCTTGACACACATCCTTAAATATACAAAGAGGTCTCTGTGGCCAATAGAAATGAATGGGTCCGCAATATCATCCTAAATTACAGATTCACTTTGCTGCTACTGTATTCTGCTGCGTATTTTCCGTCCATAATTCCGGACAGAAAATACGCAGCAATTCCGTTACGTGTGGACGAGCCCCAAGGCTTCTTCACACTACCGTTAGTATACGTTTACCTCTCTTCCGTCAGAGGAGGAAAGGATCGAAAGATTAAACAGAAAGCCACGGTTTCGTTAAAACTACCATTGATTTTAATGGTAATTATTTTGTTTCAGTTGCTTTCTGTTTGTCTCCGTTCGCTAGGTTTCCATTTTTTTTTTCACAGAAGCAAAAGTGCAGTCTGCAGAACTTTATTTCCGTGAAAAAAAACGGAAACCTAGCGAATGGAGACAAAGGGAAAGCAACTCAAACTAAAACATTACCATTGAAATCAATGGTAGTTCTAATGGAACCGTTGCTTTAGTTTAATCTTTCAATCCTCTTCTCCTCTGACGGAAGAGAGGTAAACGTATACTAACGCTAGTGTGAACTCCGCCTAATAGAAAAACATTTTACAATCTGATGAGAGATGGATAGAATTGACATCACATGAGCCGTTGTGTCCATTATCCTGACTATTAGAAATCTTCATGATTTTGTGAGCTGGGACACGGTTTATAAGGCACTGCAGGTGGACGGCGGAGGAGTCAGGATTACTGGTGTCATTAATGAGAATATCCGTGACAAGGAATTGCATGTGTGCAGCTCTGAATATCATCTCAATTAATGAAGCTTATCAGAACGGCTGGAGGACATGTCCTAGCCTGTGCAGCCAGATAGAAAGAGTATTCCTCCCTTATCTTCCCCAATACATTATACATTATTCTACCGTGTGCACTTGTTGGCTCAAATCCTTTAGTTAATATATCCTACACGATAACGTTCTTTAGCTGCTGAGCTTTGCTTTACCTATTTCTAAATCCTTAAAGGAAAACTTCTCTAGTGACATAATTCCACGTTTTAAATCTACATACAATGTCGAGTAACATTAACAATAATGTGCTTATCTGACTTGTGTTACATCAGGTTTTCTTCTCCATTTAGGTTTAAAGCTAAATCAAGAATTCTGCTGGTTTCCTGCTACCAGATGACAGTTTCACAGTAAGTCCCTGTTCACACGGCAGAATTGTTGCACCTCAAATCTCCGCCTTTCATTCATTTCAATGGGAGTTGGACGCTTTTTTTCCTGCTACCTGATTTTTTTTTCGACTAGCAGGAAAGAAAAGCGTCCTGCCCCAAGTCAACGGGGGTAGGAATCTTCCTTCCGAATAATTCTGCAGCGCATTTTGCCGCGGGACTCACCAAGCAAAATCTGCCGTGGGAACTGACCTTAAGGCCTTATTCACACGAATGTGTCTGTTTTGCGAGCGTAAAAAACAATGTGTTTTTCCTGCGTTGCAGTTTCGTGTGACATCAGTGTATGGTGCTTGTCAGCGTTTTTTACGTGCGTATGTCATCCGTCTGTCATGCAAAAAACACAGAGAAAATCGGCTTGGAGGGAGAGGAAAATCTGCCTCAAACTTCCAAACGGAATTTCGAGGCAGAAATTCCGCCTGCAAAAAACCTCTATGTGAACATAGCCTTAAGGGGAAATCACACGCGGCAGATTTAGTTGCAGAAAATCTGCCGCGTGTGATTGCACCCTAATCCTATGGGAAAAATACTCTGCAACATAATTTCTTAATTATAATTTCTCAATTGCTTACATTACAGAATATCTATATTGTAAAGTTTTTCGCAACATATATTTACGCTGCAGACATACGAAGCAAATACACCACGTGTGACTGCACCCTAAGGCGTGTTCTGGGCGGACACTGCAGGGAATGCTGTCCGAAAAACCACACCACATTGTGCAGAATTTCCACTGTGTAAAGCAACGCCGGAAAAATTAAAAAAAACTCTCATACTTACCCCCTCCCACTTCTCTGCGCGCAGTCCGGTCTCCTGGGATGACGTTGCAGGTCATGTGACCGCTGAAGCGGACACCTGGGATGAACCGTCATCCCAGGGGGCCGGACTGCATAAGAAGCAGGGAACTCTGGGTTGGGCCTTATTCACACGAACGTGTCCGTTTTGCGCGTGCAAAAGTTCCGTGTGGCATCAGTATGTGGTGCGTGCCTGCATGATTTCCGCGCATATGGCAGCGTGATGACACTCTGTTTTTATGTTTACAAACATAAAAGCAGGAGGTGCTTTTCTTGTTTCATTCATTTATTTTACTACTGTAGTGCGAATCACGCGCGAAGTGCTTCCGTGTGCTGTGCAGGATTTTCACGCAAACATTGACTTCAATGGGTGCGTGATATGCGAAAAACGGGCAAGTATAGGACATGTCGTGAGTTTTACGCAGCGGACATACGCTGCGTGAAAATCACAAACTGTCTGAACGGCCCCATTCACTTACATAGGTCCGTGCAACGTGCGTGCGTAGCACAGACGTATTATACGTTCGTCTGAATAAGCCCTTAGAGCTAGGAGGGTAGGTCACATGTCTGACGGTGGAGTAGAGCATTATATCATTGAATTTTTACAAGGGCAACTAGCAGAATTTGGAAAGCTGCTTAGTCTATGAATGGAAAAGATAATCATATAAATTACTAAACAACGATAAAGAAACATTTCAGCGGATCTGTCAGCTGAATATGCCTCTAGGTAAGGGCAGCATATTACAGGGACTAGTCTGTCCTCCTGTTAACCTAAAAGGCAAAAAAAATATGTGCCATTTGGCTAACAGGATCAATGAAAGAATACAGCGTTATGAGTCTAGTATATAGATATGAAGATACACAGCAGCGAGCCGTCAATCACTATGAGAAGGGCAGAGGGAGCGCTCCCCTCAAGAACACACTGAACTCATAACTATGGCACCGCTGTATTCTCTCATCGATCCCATTAGCCAAATGGCACATATTTTTTCATGTCTTTTTGGCTAATGGGGGGACAGACTTGTCCCAGTAATATGCTGCCCTTACCTAGCGCAGAATATTCAACCTACAGATCCGATTTAAAGCGAAGTTTATCAAAATGACTCAACCCTTTATGTATATTTAAGCTGTGAAATGCTCTTTCAAGTTGAATTGCACTTTAAAGGTTTTTTTACACAAGGCATTTGTGTTAAGGCTTCTGCTTAAATTTAATTATTTTAATTATTGCCAATTATCACTGTGATCGCTCGTCATTGCATCTGAACAGTAATCACTTTAAGTAAATGAACCTTTTTGTGCATAGTGAATGCAGCCTTTTTCACCTACAAATTCATGCTGTTATGTTAAAATTTTGGAAAAGCTGTTTATCCAACCCCTTATCCTATTCCCTATTACTGCATGATGTGCTAATAGACGGGGTTCCCCTAACTGGAAATAACCCCATTGGATTTTGGGGTCCCCAGGATTAGTGCGACTACTACCTCTGCACTCCCTATAGCTGCGTCCCGGCTCACAGTCTGGGAAGAACATTGGCATCCAATTAAAACAATGCCTCATGATTTAAGTGGACATAGGGTGGATGCACATGCGGCAGATCTTGTTGCAGAAATTTCTGTGACTGAAAATTATTTCCATTCCTCTGATTGAGGTTGTTTCTGCAGCAGGTGCATGGATAAAAAGAAAGTTACATTAAGATGAATGGACCTGTTTTATATTCGGAAAAATTTCTTCAATAAAATCTGCACCTTAATGCTTCAAGGAAATGCTGCAACGGTAAAGAAGCACTGACACAGTAGTTCCTCCTCCAATATTAGCTGATCGCTGTGTTTAGATATTATTTCATATTGCCTACATAGAACCTCCATATGGTTACATAGTACGGTTGAAAAAAGACATATGTCCTTCAAGTTCAACCAGTGAATAAGAGAAAGGGATGGGATGGGAGAAATGATGAGACTTTGTTTTACCCCTAGTGATATGACTACTACTATACAGAGGTAGTCCAGGAGCGTAGCTAGGGGGAGCAGACGGGACCAGGGGCGTAACTAGGAAAGACTGGGCCCCATAGCAAACTTTTGACTGGGGCCCCCCCTCCCCTGGGTGTCACACAAAACCCCCCCTTGTAGATAGTGCCTTTTTTACAGCCCCCCCTGTAGATAACGCCATACAGCCCCCCCTGTAGACTCTATGGCGTTATCTACAGGGAGGACTGTATGGCGTTATCTACAGAGGGGGACTGTGTGGCGTTATCTACAGGGGGGACTGTGTGGCGTTATCTACAGGGGGGACTGTGTGGCGTTATCTACAGGGGGGGCTGTATGGCGTTATCTACAGGGGGACTGTATGGCGTTCTCTACAGAGGGGGCTGTATGGCGCTAACGCCATACAGCCCCTACTGTAGATAACGCCATACAGCCCCCCTGTAGGGAACGCCATACAGCCCCCCTGTAGGGAACGCCATACAGCCCCCCATGTAGGGAACGCCATACAGCCCCCCTGTAGGGAACACCATACAGCGCCCCCCCTGCAGGGAACGCCATACAGCGCCCCCCCCTGCAGGGAACGCCATACAGCACCCCCCCTGCAGGGAACGCCATACAGCGCCCCCCCCCTGCAGAAAGCGCCATACAGCCCCCCCTGCAGGGAACGCCATACAGCTCCCCCCTGCAGGGAACGCCATACAACGCCCCCCCACCCCCTGTAGGGAACGCCATACAGCTCCCCCCTGCAGGGAACGGCATACAGCGCCCCCACCCTGTACGGAACGCCATACAGCCCCCCCCCCCCAAAAATGCGACCTATAGTGTGTCCTACAAATAACATGCATCCCCTATCCACAGGATAGGGGATACATGTGTGATCACTGGCATTGATAGGGAGAACGGGGGACCGAAAGTCCCCTGAAGTTCTCCATGACTAACCTCTGACTTCCGGCGTCTGTGTCGGCAGCTCAATAAAAATGAAAGGAGCGCTGGTCACGCATGCGCACAAGCGCGACCGGCGCTCCATTCATTCCTACGGAGCTGCCGACACAGACCCCGGAAGTCCGAGGTTTGTGATGGAGAACTTCAGGGGACTTTCAGTCCCCGTTCTCCCTATCGATGCCAGCGATCACACATGTATCCCCTATACTGTGGATAGGGAATATATGTCTTTTGTTTAATGGCAGAGCGGGGTGATACCTCCCTGCCGTAGTGTTCAGTGACATCCCGCTGTAGCAGCCATAGCGGCTGCTAGCGGAGCCTCCGGCCATGGTGGGGGCCCGTGCCGGCGGGCGACACGGGCCCCCTCATGCCGCGGGCCCCGTAGAAGTCGCTACGGCTGCTACGGCGTTAGATACGCCACTGGACGGGACATGTGTGTCGGCAACGCTCTGGCCGGGGATGTCACTGTCCGTATATAGACAGGGATGTCAGGGGCTTCCTCTAGGAGCAGAATGCAATGCTCTGACCGGGCATTCCGCTGCAGGAGGAGTGAATGGCAGAGCAGGGAGCGGATAGTTTCAATATTCAATATGTCCACATATGGACAGTGATTTCAGGGACTTCTTCAGGGAGCCCGAATGGCACTATGTACATGGAGGGGGGGGGGGTGTAGCGTTATCTACAGGTGGTGTGTGTGGCACAATCTACAAAGGGGGCTGTGCGGCTTTATCTACAAGGGGATGTATGCCACTATCTACAGGGGTGTGTTTGGCACAATCTAAAAGGGTGGGTGTGTGGCACTATCTCCTAGCGGGGAGTGTGGGGGTATCTACAAGGAGGTGTGTGTGGCACTTTCTACTAGGGGGGAGTGTGTCAATATCTACATTGGGGGACTGTGTGGCAATATCTACAGGGGGGCTGTGTGGCACTATCTACAAGGTGGTGTGTGTTTTGCACTATCTACAAGGGGAAGGTGTGGTACTATCTCCCAGGGGGGATTGTGGCAGTATGTTCAAGGGGGGGGCGTGTTTGGCACTATTTACAGGGGGTTGTGTTTGGCACTATCCACAAGGGGTGTGTGTCACGATCTAGGGGTATGTGGACCCACTAGGCCGTTACGCCGTAGCGGAGTGGCAGCAGGCCAAATCACAGTCTATACAAAGTCTATGCAAAGTCCTTAGCACAAGGGTAACTGTAAGGGTATGTTCACACGGCGGGGGTCCGTAACGGCTGAAATTACGGGGATGTTTCAGCCTGAAAACATCCCCGTAATTTCAGCCGTACCGGCATGTGCAGGCGCTTGAACGCCGCGTCCATTACGGCCGTAATTAGCGCTGCTATTCATTGGAGTCAATGAATAACGGCTCCAATTACGGCCAAAGAAGTGACAGGTCACTTCTTTGACGCGGGCGTCTATTTACGCGCCGTCATTTGACAGCGGCGCGTAAATATACGCCTCGTGTGAACAGACAAACGTCTGCCCATTGCTTTCAATGGGCAGATGTTTGTCAGCGCTATTGAGGCGCTATTTTCAGACGTAATTCGGGGCAAAAACGCCCGAATTACGTCCGTAAATAGGCCGTGTGAACATACCCTAAGAGTCCAGACAGTAGCAGAAGCTTTGGCACAGATGGAGCTTGACGTGGCAGGTGGCGCCAGACGTGGCGGATAATACCAGGAGTAGCAGATGACACCAGACGGGTATGACAGTAGGCATGGCAGATGACACCAGATGTGGTGTAAGACAGCAGGTGTGGCAGATGGCACAACATGACTCCAACACTAGATAAGGCTCAGGAACAAACACAGCACGAGATAGAGGTAGCAGGGCATGGACTATTTGCAGTACGAGCAAGGGTAGACAACAACAACGTTCAGGCAAAGAGTGGAAGGGCGGAGCCCTTTTTATAGTCCAGAGTGATCTGGGGATAGGTTAGGGAACTTTTAACATGTGCGCACGCTGGCCCTTTAAGGCTGGGACCGAGCACGCGCGCGCAACCTTGCGTTCAGAGCAGAGCCATGAGAGCTTACGTCTTCTAGGAGGGAGACGCTGGCAGGATGCCAAAGGTCTGTGGTAGCGGCTGTGGCAGTGTGTGTATGGCACTATCTACTAGTGGGGAGTGTGGCACTATCAACTAGGGGGGAGTGTGGGGAGCGCTGTTTCTGTAACTCCCATGGAACATAATGGAGAGAACCGCGTGCATGCTAAACAGGGTTCAGATGACCCCCTGCCAGCAGTGAGTCACATGGTTGGGACCTTCATCTATAAGACATTTATGGCATACCATGTGGATATGCCAGAAACGTCTGAAATGGAAATACCCCTTTTAAATTATTTGTTAATGAGTTTTCTAACCATTCTAAAATTACAAAAGAGGATGGAGTGTATTGATCACAGGAGGAGAGATTTAGAACAGACTAGATAATTAAACGTCCATCCAGTTTAGAATTATAACCGCTATACAAATCCCGTATACAGACAAGTAATTGGAAATCCTACACAGAATCCCATAAAGCTGTCCACCAAATCAAGACTGAGTTGCACCGTTCCATAAATGTCTTTCCATCAATATTTATTCATATAACGAACAACCTTGGGTATTTTATTTTTTTATTACTGTCCCTGGTTTTAAAACACAGTTCAAGTTAATATGATGGCATCATGTTTATTTCATTTTTACTATGATCCTTCTAAATGTTATCTTAGAAAATATTTACTAATTAGAAAATGTAACACATTTGCTAATATTCACTTAGTATTGATGATTGCCCATTTGTCATTTCTATTTAAGTATGAAATCAAAATTTATTCTGTAAAATGTAAACTATGATAAGTATCCCATTGCCTAATGTGAATAAACACCAAGCTTCAGATTTATAACTATAGTGACTCCATCCCTGGGAATATTATGGAGCTATAATATTGCTCCTGCTTAAAGTAGAGCTACCTGAAGTCATTAAAGAGGCTCTGTCACCAGATTCTCAAATCCCTATCGCCTATTGCATGTGATCGGCGCTGAAATGTTGATAACAGTAACGTTTTTTTTTTAAAAACTTTCATTTTTGGCCAAGTTATGAGCTATTTTATATATGTGCAAATGAGCTTTGAAATGGACAACTGGGTGTTTTTTTTCGTTATGTCCAACTGGGCGTGTATTGTGTTTTTAACTCGGCGTGTTTACGTGTATGACGCTGACCAATCAGTGACCAGTCAGCGTCATACACACCTCTCCATTCATTTACACAGCAGCGATGTGCAGCCACATACACAGAGATTAACGTTAATCAAGTGTCCTGATAATGAATACACATGAAATCCAGCCTGGACGCTGGGGCGTAACTAGGAAAGACTGGGCCCCATAGCAAACTTTTGACTGGGCCCCCCTCCCCCCCTCTGCTGGGTATCACACAACACCCACCCCCTTGTAGATAGTGCGTCTGCGCAGTTCAATAAAAATGAAAGGAGCGCTGGTCACGCATGCGCACAAGCACGACCGGTGCGCAAGTCATTTCCATGGAGCTGCCGACACAGACCCCGGAAGTCCGAGGTTCGTCATGGAGAACTTAGGGGGGACTTTCGGTCCCCCGTTCTCCTCATCGCTGGGCGTCCCAGCGATCCCACATGTATCCCCTATCCTGTGGATAGGGGATGCATGTCTTTTGTAGGAACAATCCCTTCAGTGGCGTCGCGCTGTAGCAGCCATAGCGGCTGCTAGCGGAGCCTGCGGCCATGGGAGGGGCCGTGCTGGCGGGTGGCACAGGCCCCCTCATGCTGCAGGCCCCGTAGATGTCGCTACGGCTGCTATAGCGGTAGTTACGCCACTGCGCATAGGTTTGTACGGCGTAAAACTACAGCTCCCAGCATGGCCGAAACAATGATAAGGATATGCTGGGAGATGCGGTTTCACAAAAAAAAATCATACCACCATCATCTCGCTGCAGATCATACAGTGACTACAATACTGATTAGAGGCAGAATAAACATTTACATTAAGTGACTCACCGGTGACGTCTCAGATTCTAGTTCTTTTCTTCTCCCTCCGGTTCAGACATCTATGATGGATTTCTCCCGGCCATGACCCACTTCTGCAGTTTTCCGTTTAGATGTCTTCAGCTTCTCACTTTTAAAACATTTCTGCACCTGTAAACAAAGTTAAAATTCTCAACACATCTAAATATAACTGTCACACACACACACACACACACACACACACACACACACACACACACACACACACCGTGCCCCCTGTAGATAGTGCCCCCTGTAGATAGTGCCCCCTGTAGATAGTGCCCCCTGTAGATAGTGACCTACATAGAAGCCCCTGTAGATAGTGCCCACATATGGACTCCAGAGCTGCAAGGCAATAGTGCTAACCACTGAGCCACCGTGCTGCCCTACATATAGCTTCCCCTATAGTTAGTGCTCCATGTATAGCCCACCTCTGTAGATATTGTCCCACATATAGCCCACCCCTGTAGTCTGTGCACTACATATAGCCACCCTGTTGCTAGTGCCCCACAGGTAACCCACCTCTGTATATAGTGTCCCACACATAGCCCACCCCTATAGAAAGTACCCTAAAAAATAGCTCCCCTATAGATAGTGCTCTACATATAGCCCACCCCTGTATAGTGTCTCACATATACTGCCCCACATATAGACCCCCCTGTAGATAGTGGCCCACACCCCCACATATAGACCCCCCTGTAGCTACTGCCCCACATATAGACCCCCCTGTAGCTACTGCCCCACATATAGGCCCCCCTATATATAATAGCCCACATAAAGATGACCCCCCCCTGTAGATAGACCCCCCCACTATAGATAATGCCATTCACATTTTTATGAGGAAAAAAATATATAAAGTTGACATACTCACATTCTCCGGTTCCCACGCTGTTCACTGGCGATGCAGACATGCTCTCTTCTGAGCATGTCTGCAGGAGCTGAATGAGCGTCCTTCAATGACGCTGATTGGCGGGGCAGAATGACTTGCCCCGCCAATCAGCACCTTCTAAGCATGGACGCGGCGCGATGATGTCATCGCGCCGCTAGCCAATCAGTGTCATTGTAAGGCACTGGATGGTCAGGCACGGAACATGCCCGGCCATTCAGCGCTAATAAATATATTTGGCTGCCGCTAGCACCGGGGCCCCCTCCGGTGCTAGCGACACCTACAGGCATGAGAGTGCCTGTGTAAGGCTCGGCGGCGCGGGCCCCACAGTAGCGGTGCTACCCCTGTAGCAGCCATAACGGCTGCTAGCGGCGCCACCGGGCATTTGGGAGGGCATGTCGGCTGGCGGCACGGGCCCCCTCAAGCCCCGGGCCCCGTAGCAGCCGCTACTGCTGCTACCGCGGTAGTTACGCCACTGCCTGGACGTCATGTGTATTCAGAATCCTGACACTTCTGACTCTTTTCTGTGAGATTTCCAGCAAGGGAAACAAAATCTCGTTTACCTCCGTAATCTCGCGAGATTACGCGTGGCTTGCTGGAATCTCACAGAAAAGATTCAGAAGTGTCAGGATTCAGAATACACATGACGTCCAGGCTGGATGATCATGTGTATTCATTATCAGGACACTTGATTAACGTTAATCTCTGTGTATGTGGCTGCACATCGCTGCTGTGTAAATCAATGGAGAGGAGTGTATGACGCTGACTGGTCACTGATTGGTCAGTGTCATACACCTAAACATGCCCAGTTTAAAACACAATACACGCCCATTTGGACATAACGAAAAAAAAACACCCAGTTGTCCATTTCAAAGCTCATTTCCATATATATAAAATAGCCCATAACTTGGCCAAAAATGAACGTTTTTTTAAAAAAACAAAAACGTTACTGTTATCTACATTGCAGCGCCGATCACATGCAATAGGCGATAGGGATTTGATAATCTGGTGACAGAGCCTCTTTAAATATAAGGCCCTTTGGTGTACATTAAAAATACACACAATTGCCACCAATAAAGCTAGATATTTTTAAATCCAAACAAGGTTTCCATGGTAATGTATCTGACAGATATTAGAACAGAAAATCTTGTCATCAAAATATTTCAGTAGTGCAGCCTCAGGCTTTGGATCTTCTACTTCAAGTGATCATATCTCAGATATGTTGGAGCCACTAAACCACAAGCATTTCATTATGGAGCTGGGGTTTATTGTTCCAACCCTGCACAGGTCAAAACCAGCCGGTTAAGCAATAGATAGTAAAATAACTGGCGCACGATGCTGCTGGACTCTTCTCCCAAACTCATCACAGTAACTTGCAAGTTGCCTAAATGGCCGGTTTTGACCTGGGTTGTTTGGAACACTGAACCACAGCTGCATAACAACATGCTGGTGGTTTAGTGTACCAAAACCTAGTGCTATGTTTTTAGTTTTTAGTTCTTCAATGTGGATAAATGTGAATTTATGTATCTGGGTACCAACAACCTGCATGCATCATATGTCCTAGGGGGCGCTACACTGGGAGAGTCACTTGTTGAGAAAGATCTGGGTGTACTTGTAAATCATAAACTAAAAAAACAGCATGCAATGTCAATCAGCTGCTTCTAAGGCCAGCAAGATATTGTTGTGTATTAAAAGTGACATGGACTCGCGGGACAGGGATGTAATATTACCACTATACAAAGCATTAGTGCGGTCTCATCTAGAATATGCAGATCAGTTCTGGGCTCCAGTTCATAGAAAGGACCAGGGCCGGCCTTAGGTTGGATGGCTCCCTGTGCAGGTTTCTCTATTAGTGCCCTCCATAGACAAAAAAATAACCAGACATACTGGAACATATATACTGTACATACATAAAGGCACATATTTAGACATAGAGGAAAATATACGTACATATATATACCGACACACACACAAACAAACACACACACATACACACACACACACACACACACACGAAGCATGTACACACACACACACATAATGTGTCATATACAAATAGATAAAGATAAATATATAGACATACAGACCCATATATACCCACACAGGCACATATATACACAGTACAGATAGTGCATCAGATGTTACCTGCTGTCCTATGTAAAAACAAAGATAACACATAGTGATAACTCTCTGAGTACAGATAATGTAGTAGATATAACCATCAGTCCTATGTAACACCACAGATAACACAGTGATAACTGTCTGAATACAGATAATGTATTAGTGTTACCTGCAGTCCTATGTAACACCACAGATAACACACAGTGACACGTGCCATATTGTTGGAATGCACATTTGTCATACATACACGGATGGTGTTAAGAGGTTAAAGGGTTTGTCCGGGTTTAAACTTTTTATGTGGCAGCAGGAGAGGAGGGCTTCAAATAAAAAAGCTGCTCATACTTTCCTCTCTCCTCACAGACATTCTTGCGCTGGGGGCTTCTGCCATCTCTGTTCTGTGTGTACAGTGGTGGTGTACTGTCTACATGATGTCACCGCTGTATACAAACAGAGAACAGATCTGAAGGCAGCCCCCAGCGCAGGAACGTCTGGGAGGAGAGAAGTAAGTATAAGTTCTTTTCTTATTTTAACTCCTCCTGCTGCTTCAACAAAATGTTCTTTTTTTTTTATTCCGGACAACCGCTTTAATGTATACTTTTAATATCTTTTTTTTTTGTTTGTTTTTTTAATAATCAGTCAGTGAGTTTTGTGCAACTTTTTAAATAACTATTTTTGCTTTTTGAGATATAGCTGCTTTGTATTCTGTATACAGAGCAGCCGTATCTAGCGCTGAGACATGAATCTGTCAGGTCAGTGGGACTGACGGGTTCAGTGGCAGCGGGTCTTGCATGTCTCTGACACGCAGAATCCACCTGTTATCGATCACATCCAAGTTCATAACTTAGTGCATGAGTGCATGTAGCCTAAGGGTATGTGCACACACAAACTCAAAATCGTCTGAAAATACGGAGCTGTTTTCAAGGGAAACAGCTCCTTATTTTCAGCCGTTTTTCGCTGAGTTTTTGGAGCAGTTTTTCTATAGAGTCAATGAAAAATGGCTCCAAAAACGGCTCAAGAAGTGACATGCACTTCTTTTCGCGGGCGTTTTTTTTACTCTGCCATTTTGACAAACGGCCTGCGTAAAGAACGCCCCATCGGAACAGAACGCTGTATTTCCCATTGAAATCAATAGGCAGATGTTTGGAGGCATTCTGCTGCCGATTTTTCAGCTGTTTTTCGGGACGTTTACGGCCTGAAAAATGGCTGAAAACACTACGTGTGCACATACACTAAGGGTGAGTTCACACGTATAGTAAATATTGCGGATTTGACGCAACATATTTTGTAGCGGAAAATCCACCGCATAATATAGTAGCAGCAGAGTGGATGAGATTTGAACAAGCTGCGTAAATGATAAGCGAAAAAAACGCTCAGAAATTCACCTTCAGTGCGCTTTTTTAATCTGCAGAATGTCAATTGTACTTGTGTAATCGCTGCATTATGCTGCAGGTTTTCCCCATTGAATTTTATGTAACGGCATCACCTGCAACAAATAGCAGATATTGCAATTTTTGATGGCGAAAAACTTTGATTCCGCCGCAAAAATTGCAAGTGGGGAAAAAAATATATCTTATACTTACCCAGAATTTGGTGCTTCTTCGTCCAGGCTGGCCTCCCAGGATAACGTTTCATCCCATGTGACCGCTGCAGCCAATCACAGGGCTGCAGAACATCAGAACGTCAGAGAGATGCGTCACCATGGTATGTATAGCTGAGTTTTTTCTTTCTTTTACCACAATTTGGAAATTCAAAATCACTGAACAGGCCGATACTTACTCATGTAGGGATGTACACACACAACCTCCAACAGGACGCAGACAGACCAAATGCTACATATAGGGAGATAGCCCAGGTGCAATATATACTCATGAACAGACACCAACACACCTCATTCATGAGGGGATGTCTGCTTAGCAATAATACTGCACACAGATAAAGCTTTTAAATGTGCGCCAGTCACATGGTTAATGTAGTGCACCATACTGGAATACAGCCCATTGATTACGCCCATACTATTAGACCAGGCGGGCTACCCAGCACCATCAAAATGTACCACACAATAAACTGACACACTGTTTCTCCCCCAGAACTACAAGGCCCAGCTGCGTCCTGAAAAAATATCCATGATAGACAATAAATGTCAATGAAAAACATGAGGTATTAGTGATATTTTGGCCAAAATACATAAGCTCTCAACTCATGTCTAGGGTCCTCAATCTGAACCCTTGACGTGGGTTGCGAGCTTACGTATTTTGGCCAAAATATCCACAGGATCTGTTTTTTTTTTTATATTATTATTTCAGAAACCGCGTCACTCTTGTCCATGGGCTGTATTTGGTATTGCAGTTCAGCATCATGGAAGTAAATTTTGAGCTTGTAACTCACATTCGGAGTGAAATACAGAACGATGCTGGTAATAGTTAATGGTACAAATGTTGCTTATAAGTAGATATGGAAAATGGTTATCTTCAATAATATAGGGTTTTCTGCTTCCAGCCACAGAAAGCTTCTTGTCAAGATCATGTTATTCCTCTGTGTGACTGGGAGAACAAAGAATAAACAGACAGCTCGGAAAGTAATTGTATTTTTTTAACAGACATTATAATGGTATTTTGCAAATTCTTGGCGCTCTGTCATTTGCCAAGAGACTTTCTCCCTTTCTAATCATTCACAATGTCTTTATTTTTCAACACCACAGAGGTAACTGTAATTGGGCTTCAACTACGTCTTTTAGAGGGATGCCTGTTGTGCCACGCAAACATATTTCATAGCGGGCATGCTCTGTGCACAAAAACTACTTTAAAAAGATTACGAAAAAAAAGTTTAAATGATATATTAAAGTAAAAGAGCAACACTTGAAATAAGCATAGCTCCGATGTCTCTGTATTGCCCTACGTAATATAAACATGGCCTTTTAGTCATTTAAAGTTTACTGATGGCTTCATGAAAACCACGCTGGCTTCCTGTACATCCACACAATATATATAAAGTATAGTCTGAGCTGTCCTGGAGCTTCTTTAGTTAGATGGTCTAGGATGCAACCCTTAACTGCACCAATTCGCCGGGGTTCAGTCTTTCCTTGTAGTGTGTAAAAAGACCCTGCATATCCTCCAAGTTAGGACCCTACGGAGGCTGATACTATCGTTCTCTAACATCTGTGTTCACCTTTCTCTGAGTCTCTATACAACTTGTTAGATATTTCACACCCACATATTGTGGAGGTTGGAGTCTTAGCCACTGCGGATTACGTGAGCCTGTGGCTGTGTTCTGTGCCCCTGTATGTGGGGACATGTGACCCCCCTCTCTGGCAGTGGACACAGTAACTACTGGCCTCATCCTCACTGCCATTACGGTTCCCAAGCATACTCCATCCTGCTAGTCAGAACAAGCATTCTCGTCCATTGATAGGGGCACCCCAGAGCAGAATTGCTTGGGGGACACATGATGGTACAGGCATATTTAAATTATTTGGTGATTTAAATAGTATTTTAGGTGTTTGGTTGTTGGTTTCTCCCCCCCCCCTTTTTGTTTCTTGCAGGTGGTACTTACCTTTGGCTTCTAGAAGTTGTCAGTAATCTGCCCATCAACTGGAGTCTTCAAGGATTGGTAGCTGTGTTGAGCGGGAAAAAGAATGTTGTTATTAAAGATTCTGCCCAGCACCAGTAGTGGAACGGAATTGGCAGCTTAGTTCTTTCGGCGGGAAGATATTCTTATATAAAGCCACGGTCTTTGAGGTCCAATGACAGTTCCAGGCCGTTCCTGTGACCAGCGCCCACCCGCCCTCCCCAAGAATTGTGTTTTCCCCCTGGCTGTCGCAATTTTTTATTAGAGGGATTTGTGTCTCCCAGCTATTGCTGGGTGACTGAATGATTAAAATTGGTTTATTTATTATATGTGGTTTTTATTATATTGGTTTTAAGTATTTTGGTTTTAAAAGTATTTATTATTATTGATTATATTTGGTAACCCTTAATAAAAAAACATTGCGGCCTTTTCATCCACACATCTGTTTCTTGTGTCTTTATTATTATTATATACAGTGGAGGAAATAAGTATTTGATCCCTTGCTGATTTTGTAAGTTTGCCCACTGTCAAAGTCATGAACTGTCTAGAATTTTTAGGCTAGGTTAATTTTACCAGTGAGAGATAGATTATATATTTAAAAAAAAAAGAAAATCACATTGTCAAAATTATATATATTTATTTGCATTGTGCATAGAGAAATAAGTATTTGATCCCCTACCAACCATTAAGAGTTCAGCCTCCTCCAGACCAGTTACACGCTCCAAATCAGCTTGGTGCCTGCATTATAGACAGCTCTTACATGGTCACCTGTATAAAAGACTCCTGTCCACAGACTCAACTAATCAGTCTGACTCTAACTTCTACAACATGGGCAAGACCAAAGAGCTTTCTAAGGATGTCAGGGACAAGATCATAGACCTGCACAAGGCTGGAATGGGCTACAAAACCATAAGTAAGACGCTGGGTGAGAAGGAGACAACTGTTGGTGCAATAGTAAGAAAATGGAAGACATACAAAATGACTGTCAATCGACATCGATCTGGGGCTCCATGCAAAATCTCACCTCGTGGGGTATCCTTGATCCTGAGGAAGGTGAGAGCTCAGCCGAAAACTACACGGGGGGAACTTGTTAATGATCTCAAGGCAGCTGGGACCACAGTCACCAAGAAAACCATTGGTAACACATTACGCCGTAATGGATTAAAATCCTGCAGTGCCCGCAAGGTCCCCCTGCTCAAGAAGGCACATGTATAGGCCCGTCTGAAGTTTGCAAATGAACATCTGAATGATTCTGAGAGTGATTGGGAGAAGGTGCTGTGGTCAGATGAGACTAAAATTGAGCTCTTTGGCATTAACTCAACTCGCCGTTTTTGGAGGAAGAGAAATGCTGCCTATGACCCAAAGAACACCGTCCCCACTGTCAAGCATGAAGGTGGAAACATTATGTTTTGGGGGTGTTTCTCTGCTAAGGGCACAGGACTACTTCACCGCATCAATGGGAGAATGGATGGAGCCATGTACCGTCAAATCCTGAGTGACAACCTCCTTCCCTCCACCAGGACATTAAAAATGGCTCGTGGCTGGGTCTTCCAGCACGACAATTACCCGAAACATACAGCCAAGGCAACAAAGGAGTGGCTCAAAAAGAAGCACATTAAGGTCATGGAGTGGCCTAGCCCGTCTCCAGACCTTAATCCCATCGAAAACTTATGGAGGGAGCTGAAGATCCGAGTTGCCAAGCGACAGCCTCGAAATCTTAATGATTTACAGATGATCTGCAAAGAGGAGTGGGCCAAAATTCCATCTAACATGTGTGCAAACCTCATCATCAACTACTAAAAATGTCTGACTGCTGTGCTTGCCAACAAGGGTTTTGCCACCAAGTATTAAGTCTTGTTTGCCAAAGGGATCAAATACTTATTTCTCTGTGCACAATGCAAATAAATATATATAATTTTGACAATGTTATTTTTTATTTTTTTTTATATATAATCTATCTCTCACTGGTAAAATTAACCTATCCTAAAAATTCTAGACTGTTCATGTCTTTGACAGTGGGAAAACTTACAAAATCAGCAAGGGATCAAATACTTATTTCCTTCACTGTATATATATATATATATTACATAGTTACTTAGTTACATATATAGTGTATTTGAGTTGTGCCTTGTACCTTCATGTCGTCAAGAAGTTAGCAGGTTTTTTTTTAGTCTTATAATTGCAGCTATGCTTTAAACATGGTTAAGGATAGTTTGTTTTTTTCCCACTAACTGTATCTAATGATCTAGCAGTAAAATTGGAAAATAGTGAATAATGTGAGACACCATGCCTCTCCACTGGGTAGGTTACACATTCATCAAATGTGATGAGCTTAAAGTCCTCTAAACCTCGTCAAGCCTACCCGTAAAGGTTAAATTGGATATAGACCTTGGAAAATAAAAGACTCATAAAATGAATAAACGGCTGACGGAGAGAAGAGGAAACTCAAGAAAAAACAAATGTTACAACAGGACTTTTTTTTTTTTCAATAATAATAGTAAATACAGGCAAGTATTGGGCTAGCTTTACTCTATTGATCATACCCTAGAAAATCCAAGTGATGAACATTGACTGCTTAGTGTATTGTACTCTCTGACTGCAGATAAAAGGGGGCAATTCAGTTTGCAATGATGTTCAGTATTGGTGCCATGAAAAGGAGAGACGTGAAAGAGTGACTTCGCAGTATCAATATGTTCTGTCAATAATAATGGATGAAATGCTTCTTATTAACAGCAGATAATGGTCAATTCATAATGTAAACGTAATGTCCATTAATCACTGGTAAGATCATTTATAAACCTTGTGGACACATTTGTTAATATATGTGGTAATAACTCTGGAATGCTTTTACCTATCTAAGCGATTCTGAAATTGTTTTCTCATGATATATTGTACTTTGTGTTAGTGGAAAAATTTGGTCGATAAATTCAGTATTTATTTGTGAAAAACACAAATATATCCCATATGTCTACTTTATGTTTGCATAATTTTTTTGAACATCCTTTTATTTTTCTAGGACATTACAATTTTAAAAACTGCACCCTTCAAAGTATTCAAAACGGCATTTAGAAAGTTTCATAACCCTTTAGGTGTTTCACAGGAATTCAAGCAAAGCGGAGGTTAAAGTTATAAATGTAATTTTTTTTTAGAAGATACATTTTAATCCATGTAACACAGAAGGTTCTACCAGATAAACACAAATCAATATTTATTGCCCAGATTCTGCAATTTTTTTAAATATCCCACAACCTAGTGTGGTACTGGACTGAAACACCGGCCTCAGAAGCAAAGGCGCACCTAGTGTATTCTGGGGCTTCCATTTTATCAGAATATATTTTAGGCACCATGTCAGGTTTGAAATGGTCTACTGGGACCAAAACAGTGGAAACACAACAAAAAAGACACGATTTGGCAAACTACAACCCTCAAGGAATTTATAGAGGGATATAGTGGGGGTTTTGATCTCACAGATTTTTTTCTGGGGTTGCTTTGGTGCTGGTAAAGTGGGAGATTTGTACAAGGTAAAAGGGATTTTGAATAAGGAAAATGAAAATCAACATTTTTTCCAATAAAACTTCGAAATAATAAATTTTTACAAGGCATAAAGGAGAAAAAACACCCCAACATTTGAATTGCAATTTCTCCCATATGTGGTAATAAACTGTTGTGTGTATTTTCACAGCATTGACCCACAATTGCAGAGCTCTGGGGTCAAATAGTAAAACACACCCCTTATATGTGACCCTTATTTTGGAAACTACACCCCTTAAGACAATTTTGCTTGGCAGTAGTACTGTTTGAGGTTTTACTGGTATTACTGGTATTTCAGTTTATAATGTGGGGGCATATGTAAGCTGTGCGGAGTACATCAGGGTAATAAGAGGGTATAATAATGGGGTAAATAAATAATAATCTGCAGATATGTGGCCAGTGTCGCACTGATAAATGGTGCCCGATCTTATCCGTTTTTTGAACACTGCACATTTTGCATCGCTATATTCTGAGAGCCAGAACTTTTTATTTTTTCTCCACCGGAGCTGTGTGAGGGCTTATTTGTTGCGGGACAATCTGTCGTTTTCATTGGTACCATTTTGGGGTACATGCAAGTTTTGTGATCACTTTTTATTACATTTTTGGGCAAGCACGGTGACCAAGAACCAGCAATTCTGACAATGTTTTATATTCTTTTCTTTTTTGCAGTGTTCATCGTAGGCTATAAATTACAATTTTACTTTTATTCTGCGGGTCGATTCGATTATGGCGATTCCATATGTATACAGTTTTTTTTATGTTTTGCAGCGTTTGCGCAATAAAAAAATTTTTTTTTACATTTCTTTTTTGTTACCATATTCTGAGAGCCATAACTTTTTTATTTTTCCGTCAATAAAGCTGTGTAAGGGCTTATTTTTTGTGGGACGGTTTTTAGATTTTACTGGTACTGTTTTGGGGTACATAGACTTGTTAATCACTTTTTATTCTATGTTTTGGAAGGAGTGGTGACCAAAAAAGAGAGATTATGGCATTGTTTTGTTTTTAATGTTTTTTTGCAGTGTTCACAGTGCGGGTAAAATAACATTATAGTTTTATAGTTTGGGTCGTTACTAATGCGGTGATAAAGGAAAAAAGGCAGTTTTTGTTTTTTCATCTTATAACTTTTCTTTTTATATTTTTGTACATTTTTATTAACTTTTTTTTTTGTCCCACTAGGGGGCTTGAAGGCCTGCACCTCTGATATTTAGTCTAACGCATTGCACTACCCACGTAGTGCAATGCATTAGAGCTGTGAGCAAGCCTATTAGGCTCCGCCTCTGGGCGTGTCCTAATGGGCTTCTGTAGGTGGCAGACCAGGAGGCCATTGTTAGGCCTCCAGTTGCCATAGCAACCATCGGTACACCTGGATCGCATTGTGGCGATGCCGATATTTTACAGTCACTAAGATGCAGCGATCGCTTTTGATTGCGGAATCTAAGTGATTATAGGCAAGGAGCGGAGCTTGCTCTGTTCCCTGCCATTACAGCAGGGTGTCAGCTGTAACATACATGTAATTTCGCGTTAGAAGGTCAACGCCTGTGACGTAGAATAGTAGGGCATTGAGGGGTTAAGATGTCCAGATACAAAGGAGTTTCCTCAGATTACATAGAAGTAAAAAGGGACAAGTTTACATTTTTCATTCCATGCTAGATATTTGGACGTTTTGAAGTGAATCCTCACCTTCTTATTACGCAATATGTAGTGAGAGATTGGAAATTGCACACTATATTAGGCTTGTGAGCGACCTTGTCTGTAGCAACCAGTTAATGACACCTTACAGAAAATAAGTTGCCTGAAGACATAAAGCATTTCTCTTTAGTTGTATTTTTATAGGTGTAGGTTTTCTTATCAGTTCTTGGAACATCCCTCTTAGGTGGTTGCTACCATCTCAATATTGTCAAGAAGGGTCATCAAATTCCCTTTCAGAGGAGCTTTGAAATCATAGCAAAGTCCTTGGGTATGTTCACATGCGGCGATAAAATTCTACCAGACATCCACATGATCTATGATCTGTAAATCTGCAGAATATCTGCACAAAATCCAAGATGGATGGGGCATATTGCAGATTTGAAAATCCAGAATATATTCCAAAATCTGTGCTAAATAATGTATTTATTTATCTATTTATTTATTTTTTGGAAGATGTAAACTCCAGAACAAATCTTTCTTAAAGCGGATCTGTCATCAGACTATGCTACCCTTTGTAAGGACAGTATAGTTTGGGGACATGTCCGCTCTTCTGTTAGCCCAAATGCCCCCCCCCCCTTTGCCGGGGCTGTATTTGTAGCTCATACTGTCCTAGGCATTAAGCCTGAATACTCCCAATTAAAGGCCCATTTACACTTGCAAGTTATTGTAATGATTCACTTGTTTCTGAGTAATCGTAATGATAACTAGTCAGTGTGAACAAAAGAAATCAACGATAAAACTATCAATTGTAGTAAATTGTAATGCCGTAAAAATAATTGTTATCGGAGGCACGATTGATAAATGTAAATTCTGCTCAGTGACATTTACACAAGACATTGCTGCCTAGCGCACAGCCAGGTCCTGGTGTTCAGTGGTGTGGACTGTGTTCCCCTAGACTTATGTACTCTATTGGAAAATACAGGGAATACTATGCTGTACCAGAATCTGGAATCTCTATACATTGATGAAATAACACACACATACTGTTAGTAAATAACACCACTATACCATGACTGGATAACACCACCATACTGTGAAGGGATAACATCCCCATACCATGACTAGATAAGACTCCCATACCATGACTGAATAATACCACCATACTGTGACTGGATAACACCCCCATACCATGACTGGATAACACCCCCATACCGTGACTGAATAATGCCACCATATTGTGACTGGATAACCCCACTATAACATGACTGGAAATCACCACCATACTGTGAATGGAAAATACCACAATTTTAACAAAAAGACGAACCACATATAAAGATAACTTTTTAGAATTTAGAGTAGTGATACATGTTAGTTGGGAAAAAACGGGCTTCATTTGCCCTTGGCATTTTCTGTAAATTCAAATTGTATGCTTGCCCGTCAACTAATAGGGTCCTTTAGTATGTTTCAATACATATATACAGCACCAGAACCAACCTTCGTACATAAATACAGCACTAGAACCAAGCTCTGACATATATACAGTACCAGAACTAAGCTCAATACATGTAAACAATACCAAAACCAAGCTCAGTACATAAATACAGCACCAGAACCAAGCTCAGTACATAAATACAGCACCAGAACAAAGCTCAGTACATAAATACAGCACCAGAACCAAGCTGAGTACATATATACAGCTCCAGAACACAGCTCAATACATATATACAGCGCCAGACACAAGCTCAGTACATATATACAGCACTAGAACAAAGCTCAGTACATATATACAACACCAGAACAAAGCTCAGTACATATATACAGCTCCAGAACCAAGCTCAGTACATATGTACAGCACCAGAACAAATACAGCTCAATTTAGTGCAACCCCTGCCGTATAGGTTTGTATGGCGTAAAACTACAGCTCCCAGCATGGCCCAAACAATGGTAAGGATATGCTGGGAGATAATGTTTCACAAAAAAATAAAATTGTATCATAATCAAACCACCCATCATCTTGCTGCAGATCATAAAGGGACTACATTACTGTTTAGAGGCAGATTAACATTTATATTAAGTGACTCACCGGTGACATCTCAGATTCTAGTTCTTTTTTCTCTTTTCTACTCCATCCGGTCCGGACCTCTATAATGACTTCTCCTGGCCACAATTAATTTCTGCAGTTTCCCACTCTGATATCTTCAACTTCTCACTTTTAAAACATTTCTGCACCTATAAATGAAGATAAAATTCTCAACACCCCTAAATATAATATTGCCAATCACTGCACCTTTAATTATAATAGCGCCATACACAGTGTCCCTGATTATAATAGTACCATACACTGTGCCCCCCCCCCCACACACACACACACAATGTGCCTCCTGTAGATAGTGCCACCATAGCCTCCCTGTAGATAGTGACCCCCATAGAGCCTCTGCAGATAGTGCCCTACATAGAAGCCCCTGTAGATAGTGCCCCACATACAGCCCCCTGTAGGTAGTGGCCACATATGGACTCCAGAGCGGCAAGGCAATAGTGCTAACAACTGAGCCACCGTGCTGCCCTACATATAGCTCCCCCTATAGACAGTGCTCAACATATAGCCCACCTCTGTAGATAGTGCCTCACATATAGCTCCCCCTGTATATAGTGTCCCACATATAGCCCACCCGTGTAGACAGTGCCCCACATATAGCCCCCCTGTAGATAGTGCCCCACAGGTAACCCACGTCTTTATATAGTGTCCCACATATAGCCGACCCCTGTAGATACTGCCCTACAAATAGTTCCCCCTATAGATAGTGTCCCACATATAGCCCACCTCTATAGGTAGTGCCCTACATATAGCTCCCCCTGTATATAGTGCTCCACATATAGCCCAACCCTGTAGATAGTGCCCTACATATAGTTCCTCCTGTATATAGTGCTCCATATCCCCACATATGGACCCCCCTGTAGATAAAGCCACCCTGTAGATAATGCCACACAGTTTTATTAGAAAAAAAAATACTTTACATACTCACATGATCCCATTCCCACGCCGTCTAGTAGCAATGCTGGCCTGCTCTCTTCTAAGCAGGTCTGCAAGGACTGAATGACGCAAGCGGCATGATGACATCATCGCGCCTCTAGCATCGTTGAAAGGCGCTGATTGGCAGGGCAGGGCGACTTGCTCCGTCAATCAGCGCCTTTCAACAATGTAAGCAGCGCGATGACGTCATCGCGTCGTTAGCGTCATTGAAAGGCGCTGATTGGCGGGGCAAGTTATTTTGCTCTGCCAATCATCATCATTGTAAAGCGCTGAATGGTCGGGCACAGAACGTGCCGAGCCATTCAGCGCTAATGCATGTATTTGTATCTGCGTGCTATAGACGCAGGTACAATTAGTGCAATCGAAGTTGGTCTCAGTGGGGGCTGCAGCAGCAGACTATAATATTCATTAGTTTCTACATCCAGAGGACGCAGATACAAGTGAATGTGGCTGTCACTAGCATTGGGGCCCCCTCTGGTGCTAGCGACACCACCGGGCCATAAATCTTAGAGGCCGGGTGGCGCGGGCCCCGTAGCGGCATCGCTACCGCTGTAGCAGCCATAACGGCAGCTAGCGGTGCCACCGGGAATGGGGGGCCCCGTGTCGGCAGTCGGCACAGGCCCCCCCATGCTGCGGGTCCAGTAGCAGCCGCTACAGCGGTAGTTACGCCACTGGATGGTACCTTGGTGGTAGTAGACAGGAATTGGATTACTGGAGGCAGGCTGGTGCCGGATTACTGGAAGCACGCTGGTGTTGCATTGCTGGAAGTACGCTAGTGCCAGATTGCTGGAAGCACGCTGGTGCCGGATTGCTGGAAGCACGCTGGTGCCGGATAGCTGGAAGTACGCTGGTGCCAGATAGCTGGAAGCACGCAGTGGGCACAGGATACCGACAGGTATCAGACTCAGGATAACAAAAGTTAACAGACTCAGGAAACAGGATATGGAATCTTCGCAGGATAACGCTAGGTTTGTCCAACTTTGTTCAGGCACTGAGGAAAGGGGCAGGGTCACTTATAAGTGCCAGGATGTGCAGGGATAGGCTAGGGACATTTTTACTGGTCTGCATGCTTGCCCTTTAAGAACTGGGCCGAGCTCATGCGTGCACCCCACGGGCACAGTCTGTGAGAGGAGGTAAAGAGCAGAGCAAGCCCGGCGTCCCTGGTAAGGAAGTCACTGGCGAAGATCCACAGTCCTGCGGTCGAGGCTGCCGATAAGAGGGGGTGTCGGCGGTCAGTGGCTGTGGGCATAACAATAAGGTTGGTGTGACCTGTAGAAAGAAGGTCAGAAGTCCTGAGGTTGTCCAGGTAAATACACCTTATTGCGTTGAGAACTTAAACTTATTTTTACTAGCCTTTTGGAAAAGGAAAGGAGCAGCATAATTGGCTGCTATTGACATCTGCACCACGTTTTCCTTGCACTACTTTTAATAAATCACTCCCAATATTGATAATTGCCCTTTAAATTAAGAAATTGGTCAGTTGTCTCTTTTAGATTGAATTTTACATTATGTGTAGGGTGAGAGCTCACACAGTATATTTGTGTCAGACATATCCAAGTAGGTTTACTATTATGTGTATTGATTTATTTGTGATATCAATGATCTGCCCATTATACTTGGAATTGACACTTTCTAATCTCTATAGCCTAAGGCACGTGAACGTTCAACGATTTAATGTTTGACTTAATGGGTGGGACCTTAAAAAACATCCTCTGTACTTCCCTTTAGAATGAATCTGCAAGAAGTTGATATACTGTATGTTCTTTATTTGTATTGTTCATATTTGTCTTTGTGTCAACAATGACTTCTATCCTATGACAAAATGTATATAGTCATACTGTTTTCCAATTTATAGTGGTTTAAGGCAATGTTCACACGTCAAAATTTGTTACAGATTTTGATGCAAATTTTTAAACCAAAGACAGAAGTTAATTCTAGAGGAAAGAGAGGTATAAACTCTTCATATTTCCCATTCCTTTTGAAACAACTTCTGGCTACTACTAAAAAATCTGCAACAAATTGCGATGAGTGAACATAGCCTAAGGCATTTTCTTTTCAGCGCTGAATTTTTTAATTCATGTGTTGTTGACATTACTGTATAAAGAGAATACAAAAAAGCACTCCTGTATGAATAGAACATCAAGAACTCTTAGAAAAAAAGTATCATTGTTTATTTGCTATTAAATGGAAATAACACAATATTTATAAAAAATAAATAAAAAAAAGAACACCTAGAAAAATATATGGTTTGAATTTTAAATTCATTAAAGCACCACATTTAATTTCTGGTCTAGGCCTGTCGTCTTCTTGGCTTGCAGCTCTACTACCCAGAAGAGCGGTGTGACAAGCTCTATGGGTGACAATAAATGGCACCCATGGTTGGCCACTGCTCTACCTTCTCTAACTTCTGATGTACTAATATACCGTATGGTCTTTTTTACATTTTGGGTAGAAATCCACTTTAAAATTTTAACATTATAAGGAAAGTTTAGTGCTAATCAATGAGAGTCTGATTAGAATGTTATGTCAGATTGAACAGAAATCTATGATGTAGTGGGTTTGAAACTTCTAGAGCCTTCTCATTCTGGAAATCAGTGGCTGTCCATTATCTCAGACTTCACCACATGTATCTGTAACATATCAGAAGATTTTTTTTTTAATGTATTTCTCCTATTAAATATGATATAACTTCCTATATATATTGTTATTATGAGAGTAGACAGACTAGTATCTAGGCTTTCCTTCACCCAAGGCAAAGATTTAGGCAGAGGGACTCGGCACCTAGCACTTCCTTTTCCCCCAGCCTCCCCCCGGCTACACCCTTGTGTTTAGCTTTGGTAGTATTCAGATAATAACCTGCAGAACTGTAGAGATTTGGGAATTGTATTTTGCCCAGCAGAACCATCAACAGGCCACATATGCAGCAGCCTTTAGTTTTTTAATGCATTGCAGACAAAAGTTTTTATTAAAAAAAAACCCATAAAGGTACATTCTGGCTGCCACTATAGGAAACATTTGTGATAATAACGATAAATTAAAAAATTGATACGTTGCTTCCTGTTTGACGACTTAAAAGTTATCCTCATGAAATCGCACATACTATAGATTTGGTCCACATTCCTTATTGGTAAATCCCTTAGGTTAGGTGTACGTTGCGTATGGACACTATGTCAGGATATTCTCCTAATGTATGTGTCTACCATGACCATAAATTATTATTGGCCAAACATACTGTATGTGCATATGCTTTTGGCATATACATCGGTATACCTTTGCCTTAACTGTATTGCAAACACTTTTCATTACGACTGTATGTAAAAGAAACATACAGCACAGTATTATTTTTTGAAAAAATGGGTCAGTGTCAGACATATGAAACTGTATAGCCATACAGTTGCATATGATGTAGTATAGGCTAAAACAGTCCAAAATGCAGCATAAGCCTAGCCTTAGCAATAATGCACACCATTCCGTGATGTGTGGAAAGATAGAACATGTTCTATCTTTCCATGGATGGGAGCGTCACCCAATAAAATGAATGGGTCCGTGAAAACTATCGGGTTCTGCTCGGAGGCTGTGAAAAAAGGCCGAGTGGCTCTTGGTCGTGTGCAACTGGGCTTAGATGGCTTGGTTTTGTATGGCTGGATACAAGAATGCAGTTTTTGAGCTAAACACTGGAGTGGATACAAAACGTAAGAAATGTATAGAAAATTTATACTTCTAACTTTTGCATCCAATCTTGTGTTTGGCTCTGAAAATGATCCTTCCTAATTTTCTCACTTCATTGCAGTACGATATATGTGAGTGACTATAAAAACAAATCAGGCGGTGTATATTTCAAAGATCCCATTTGCACAATTTAATATTGTAATACAATTTTTTCTTACCCTTGAGTTTTTGATATAGTGGACAAATTACTGTTACATTATAGACGAAGCAGTAGGCAAAGAAATGACGTTCCAAATCTACTACAGTATAGAGTATCTTTTTTTTAAATTACAGTATGGCAGCATTATTTGGCCAGGCAGTCCTATAAGTGAATATAAAATTTGTTTGTGCCACACAATTTCACAGCATGAATAATCTTATTACAACTATGTTTCTTAAATTCTGCTATATAGGTGAATAATTTGACAGTACAAAATGTTCCTGTTAAGCAGAGATGTTTTCTGCGGGAATCAAGGAGATGCCATTAATAGGTTTTGTTTTACTTGTACCTAAAACAGCACAATGGAGAAATCAGGAATTGTATTCCTCAGGGAGTTTTAATAGCTTACATGCAAAATAACAACACCCACTCAATATATTCTCAGCAATAGTATTGACTTGACAATCATACTCCACCAGATCAAAGTTACTGTCAAAATAAAGTAAGTTGTTAGGGGGTATACAAAGCAGAATAGATAAAAGCAAGTCCTCAGGAAACATCCCACTAAAAGTTGTGTGCCGACTGCACATAGCCCAAATGTATGATCCATTATGAAGAATTCTGCCACGTAGAGCAGGTGAAATCTAGCACTGAAGTTGATGGACAGCACCCAGTATCACACATCAAGGTTTTTTAATATATTTCCCAATATGCAGTGCTAGGCAGGTGTGATTTTATCTGTATATGGCTACCCATATACATTAGGTCATCTACTCATATTCATTAAAGAGTAACTACACTTTCATCAAACTTTTGATACATCATAGACAGTGGCGGATTAAGTAGACCATGGGCCCTGGGCTGTTACCCAAACTTGGGCCCCCCTTCCTCACCGCCGCCCTGCCGCGCCGTAACTATTTTTGACACTACTTTTTTGGGCAAGCATTAACAGTGTTACGATTTCCCTTGTCACAGGGCTGTGTCCCTACATACTGAGAGTATCACACTGTGCAGGGACACAACCTCCTGACAAGGGGAATTGTCTATCAGTCCTGAACTGCAGAAATACTTTTTGTGAAATACAAGGATTCCTATAATAAACATGTCAGGAGAGGTGACAGATTCTCTATAAATCTAGTGACTCACAGGTGACGACGTCTCAGATTCTAGTAGTTTTTTTCCTCTTTTCTTCTCCATCCGGTCCAGCGCTCATGACGACTTCTCCCGGCCATGACTCATTTCTGCAGAATTTGCCACTCAGACGTCTCCTCACTTTTCCAACATTTCCACACCTATAAACGAAAATAAAGTTATCATGGTGCCACATACTGTGCCCCTAAATATAATAGCACCAAACACTGCGTGCCTGAATATAATAATACCACACACTGTAAAACACCACATACACACAGCCCCCTGTACATAGTGCCACACACAGCCCCTGTAGATATTACACACCCCCATAGATATCGCCATACACAGCCCCCTCTATATATCACACATCCTCCCCGTAGAGAGCGTTACACACAGCCCCATATAGATAGTGCCATACAGCCCCCTGTAGAGAGCGCCACACAGCCCTCCCCCTCTTGTAAATAGCACCAAAAAGCCCCCCCCCTATAAAGAGCGCCACACACATACCACTGTGGATAGCACTACACAGCCCCCCCTTGTATATAGTGCCACACAGCGCTCCCCCTTGTATATAATGCCACACAGCGCTCCCCTTGTATATAGTGCCACACAGCGCTCCCCCTTGTATATAGTGGCACACAGCGCTCCCCCTTGTATATAGTGCCACACAGCGCACCCCCTTGTATATAGTGCCACAAGGTTATGTACACATTTAAAAACTTTATATCATAATATTATATATATATATATATATATATATATATATATATATATATATATATATATATATATATATATATATATATATATTACCCAATTACCCTAATATAGACATGTAATATATTACAATTTACGGTAAACAATGACGATTACAAATAAAAGGTCTATTTTAGGGTAAAACTATGTTATTACCAAAAAAAATAGCTGAAACGTAAAAAAAATTATTTGTTTACTATTATTTTCAAACTATGAATAAAAATTGTAAAATAGCAAAAAAGGTGTGTATAAAAACGATAAAAAACGAAACCTGCATTGTCTACGGAAAAAACGTCGCAAAAATCACGTCGTTTTTATTTATTTTTTATAAAAATGTGTGTTTGGTGCAACTTTGTAATTACGTTTTATTAAAAAATATTTTTACTTTTTGAGATACAGCTGCTTTGTATCCTGTATCCGTCAGGTCAGCAGGACTGACAGGATCAGTGACACGCAGGATCCACCTCAAATCTATCACATCTAAGATTATAATTTAGGGCATGGCCCGTTTCACTGATCCCGTCAGTCCTGCTGACCTGACGAATACAGGATACAAAGCAGCTGTATCTCAAAAAGTGAAAATATTTTTTAATAAAACGTAATTACAAAGTTGCACCAAACACACATTTTTATAAAAAAATAAATAAAAACGACGTGATTTTTGCAAAGTTTTTTCCGTAGACAATGCAGGTTTCTTTTTTTTTATCGTTTTTATACACACCTTTTTTGCTATTTTAGAATTTTTATTCATAAAGTTTGAAAATAATAGTAAAAAAATAAGCTTTTTTACGTTTCAGCTATTTTTTTTGGTAATAACATAGTTTTACCCTAAAATAGACCTTTTATTTCTAATCATCATTGTTTACCGTAAATGTTAATATATTACATGTCTATATTAGGGTAATTGGGTCAGCGCTTGCGTTACAACAATGATTGGCGGGGGGGGGACGACGGTTTTTATTGGGGTGGGTATTTTATGTGTATTTATTATTTCATTTTTTTTTGCACTTTACTTTCCTATTTTTTTATTACTGTGGTCTGTTCCTCAAAGGTCAAAAAAGACCTTTGGGGAACTTTGTATATATTTTTTCTTTCTTTTACACCATGTTTTTCCACTGTAACTGGAGCTGCACAGCAGCCCCAGTTACAGGGGAAATCAGCCCTCTCATAGTGACGATTGTCACTAATAGGGCTGTGCTGGGTCTAGTTAGACCCAGCAGCAGCCTGCCACTAACGGCACCCGGCGATCATGTGACCAGTCACATGATCACCGGGAGGAATAGAGACAGCGCCGCTGCTGCTGTCTCTATTCCTATACACAGCGTTCATTGAACGCTGTGTAAGAAGACATCGGAGAAGACAGAAGCAGCGAAAGCTGCTTCTGTCTTCTCCTCAGGGTCCCCGGCAGTCACTGACAGCCGGAGACCCGACATTCAGCTGCCCGATCGCGCGGGCAGCAAGTTAAAACCCGAGCCGTAGAAAGTCTATGGCTCGGGTTTTAAGGACCCGTCCCTGACCGCTGGCCGTAAAAATACAGCCAGCGGTCGGGAACCAGTTGGGCAGGAGGATAAGCCTGCTGTACTGACCTCAGCGCCGGTGACCGACCGCCCGGCTCTTGTCTTGCAGATTCGGAGTAACAGAACAGCCGTCCGTCGCTGTTCTGTTACTCAATGGCGGCGGCCCGCACTTGTCAGGGAGGCGTGTCCTACCCCTTTCCCGGCCAATTCCCTGCTCCTCCCCTCCTCATCTTCGTTAGTTAGCAGCGCTAGCGCGCTGAATAGGTACCTTTGCAAGATGATGTGCGGTTCGGGCTGCCATGGGCCCCCTGGGAGCCTCGGGCCCCGGGCGGCCGCCCGAATCGCCCATATGATAATCCGCCACTGATCATAGATACATATCAAAAGTTTGGATCGGTGTGGGTCTGGGTGCTGAGGCTCCCGCCGTTTCCGAAACAAAGGTGAAGAAGCGCTGAATTGAGCGCCCCGCATCTCTGGCAGTGATCAGCGATAGTCAGGCTAACGATGGCTCTTATAGATGTTCTATGTAAACTGTCTTCAGCCTGATGATGAGCGCTGAGCACTTCTGCACCTTCGTTTCGGAAATGGGTGGGGTCTCAGCACCCGGACCCACACCGATCCAAAGTTTTGATATGTCCCTATGACATATCAAAAGTTTGTTGAAAGTGTAGTTACTGTTTAAGTCATGTATAGCTACCCATAGCCGTTAGGGCATCTATAGCTACTCATATACATAAGGTCATCTATCGCTACCTACTTTATATACTAAAGGTCAATCATATGTATCTTTGGATCAGTGCAAAAAAAATGTAAATATATATATATGAAATACATATATTAGAGGAAGTCAAGAAGCGCTACTCCATCCGGAGGTGAAAATATATTGAATTAAGTATTTAAGGAGTATTTATTAAGGTAACGCGTTTCAATGCCGGACTGGTGCCTTCATCAGACCTAAGTATTAGGTAATGCAGTTAAATATGCAGTTAGCAAACAGGCAGATGCTCTTTAGAGAAATATAATAAATGTGTTTTTAAACATCTATTGATTGCAACAAAAATATAAAGCGTTTGAGAAAAAATGTACACAGGGATTCAGGCAAAAATAAGAAAATACCTCTCTAAGGCTATGTTCACACGGGGTCTTTTGCCGAGTTTTTTGACGCGGAAACCGCGTCGCAAAACTCGGCAGAAACGGCCCGAGAACGCCTCCCATTGATTTCAATGGGAGGCGTCGGCGTCTTTTTCCCGCGAGCAGTAAAACTGCCTCGCGGGAAAAAGAAGCGACATGCCCTATCTTCGGGCGCTTCCGCCTCCGACCTCCCATTGACTTCAATGGGAGGCAGGAGAAAGCGTGTTTTCTGCCCACGGCGCTCAATGGCCGCGGGCGAAAAACGGCGCGATCATTGCTATTCACACGGAGTATTTTGGGGGAGGAATATCTGCCTCAAAATTCCGTTTGGAGCTTTGAGGCAGATATTCCTCCCCCAAAATACTCCGTGTGAACATAGCCTAAAAGAGAAAGACTTGGAAGATATTCACCCAACTGCATGGTGTGGTTAGATGGTAGAGTAAAGAAAGGGAAGGAAGAAATGACCCATAAGAAGGAGATGAAGAACATGACAACATAGAATGAGGGAGACAAATAGTGTCAAATTTATAAAAAATCACATTGCAACTCACTAGGCATGTTAGACACAGTCCTTACATGTACTCCAATAAGTTTTTGTGGCACATCGAGGAAAAGTATGGGCTCATAGAATTCTATTAATTCTATGTTACTTATCAATACAAAACACGAGGCTTCAGTAGAAGAACAAATAATATCAAGCTAAAACCATATTAATAAAACCTGCACAAACATGTATTGATAACTGACTGTTATCTGAAAGAGGTTAAGGAAGCGGGGAAAATTAAAAAAATATCTATCTATCTATCTATCTATCTATCTATCTATCTATCATCTATCTATCTATCTATCTATCTATCTATCTATCTATCTATCTATCTATCTATCTATCTATCTATCTATCTATCTATCTATCTATCTATCTATCTATCTATCTATCTATCTATCTATCTATCTCTGTATGGATGCATATGTATGTATATATATCCAAAAAAGAGAAGGTGAAGCAGCACTCAAATAAAGTGAATTTATTCATCCAACATGGAAACACGTTTCACCTCCTCTATATCACAGTGTATTTTCCATATATGATTCTTACCTCAATTATGTTCAAGTGATATTAATCTCATTTGACCTGGATCCACTTTTATGTGTGTGCCCTTTTATGTTCCCACATCAAGTGAGAAATGATATGTAATTTTTCTAATGGTTCATTTAGAGTTACCGCTAGCTGAAACCACTTTAATAATCTAATCAAAGCGTGCCGACATTTCTAAGAAGCTGCTAATTAATTAAATATTGTTAGAATGTGTCCATGACAAGGAGGAAAAGGTTATTTTACAATGGACATGCACACAGCATATATAGTGCTGACCATGTATTACACTTATAATACTAGAACTGATTTTTTATTTTATTTTCTAAACATTCTATTACAAGTTCATATATATTATACTAGATCACCGCATTACTTTGGGTTGAACTTTTGAATTGTAAGATAAGTGCATGCCTAAGATATACGAAAAGAAAAAATCTTTTTGAACTGTGCTAGCCAGTATATAGAAAAGAGGAAAATTGAGAGTCCTCAGTAGTTGATACCTTTTAATGGCTAACCAAAAATAATCTTTTCATCTTTTCTCTTGTTAGGCATTAAAAGGTATCGACTACTGAGGACTCTTCACATTTTCATCTTTTCAGAAATACTATAACATAATGAAAGGGAAGCAGCTTCATAATATTTTATAAAACAAAAACAGGCAAGGACTTATAAGATGTTATACCCAATTTTTTGAAAAAATTGCAACAGGAAACGTAGGTTTATGTTGCAGCTTGTTGGCTCACAGAATTATAAAAAAATAAGGGTTAAAAAAATGTACAACCTTCTATGCTGTGTATTTTGTGTATAAGAATCGGGGATCGCTCTAGATCTTTGATCAACTTAGTCACTTGTGATCATGCATACATGTATACTTGCTTTTGTTATTCCATGTCACAATAAAGACTTTGTTTGGTTAAACCGGACCCTGTGTGATGGGATTCTACAACACTAGCTAAGAGTAATAGAGTATAATTTGCAAGACTTCCAGTGAGATGAAAAATGTACCTCAAACGGTAAAAATAATTTTCTTTTTCAAGGTAAAAAAAATACCCATAATATCTCCTGTATTGCCATAGAGTGAAATGATAAAAATTCTAGCTGCGTGCAGCCACCACTAGATGGAGGAACTTACTATATACAGATGTATAAATCTGTATACAGTAAGCGCCCACTAGTGGTGGCTGTAGGCAGACTGAAATCTATAATTTAACACTATAGCTATACAGGGGGATATAGAACTTGACCACCTTTAATATTCTAAAACTAAATAGGATAGAATTTTGAACCTAAAAAATAAATTGTGTTTTGAGTTGCACTTTATATTAGAGGCACAGCTTGAGGGCCCTAATACAAAATCTGTACCAGGTCTCCATGACCATCACAAATGATGTCCTCTTATGTAAAGTGTGATATTACATGCTGTCCACATATGTGGCAGAGGGGTATTTGGGCGCGCTAAAGCACTGGGACCCCGAGTGACACTGCAACCGCTACACTCCCTATAGTTACACCACTGTTTGCAAAGTATATTCCAGAATTACTTTAAATTAAATGGTTTAAAGTGAAAGTTATGGAAATGTTTTATACAATTTGCGCTTTTATTCTTCAACATTTTCAAGATCTCTGGTTGTTGTCCTTGAATGAAACATTCTTGTTTACACCTGTCCAAGGGATCTTATAGTCCCTTTCATCATTAGAGTAGATAGTTCTGATACAATTAACAAGTTGTGCCTTTGATTAGCCAAGAGTTTTCTGGATGTGGATCAATACAAATATAAAAGGCTGTATTCAGTCGTGCCATTGTTGGCATAAATCACATATAAATACAGCTTCAGTTATAATAATTTAAATGATTTTCATGTCAATAGTAACCAAATATCTGCTATGAAAAAAATTGCGGTATTGAATAACTACTGGATTGTACATGAGTGTTTGTCATCAGAAGTATTATAGCAAATATTTGTTGTTATCTTTGTTGATAAGGTTAATGATACGTTTTCTTAAAAAACAAATGCAAGGTATTTTCACATATTCAATTTATATATTAACCTCTTTTCACTGTAAATTGATGCATATTTCTCTGATATTCTTCCCCTTGAGGACATTTAACATAAGGATCACGCCTGTCGTTGGTATGCAGAAACAATGCAATCAGGTTTTATTTTGCTTTAAGCCTTTTAAAGTGACAAAAATTACTTTCTGAAATGGCTCCCTCACTATGTAGTTATGTATGTAGGGAACAAAGGAAATTAAGGTGAACTTCTATACAGTATTTATAGTAGAGAATTGCATAAATATAAATTTCTTGTGTTCTCACTGCCTTTACATATGAGAACATTCCAACAATAAACTCTAGCCAGCAAGAACTTAAAATTCGACCCCAATAAACACCATAAGGGCTCATGCACACGGCTGTATTACGGATTGGTATGGAGCCGTAAGAGGGCTGCCATAGAGATGCATGAGCCCCCTACTCTACATTGGTATACCTCAGGTTTCGATTTTTTTCATATGGAGAATATCCGTGTACACACAGAGTCCGATGGATCCTTTACATCAGTGCACCGAGGCTGCAAGGCTCAGTACTAAGGAGCCGTACAGGCTCTGTGCACTGGCGTACCGACTCATGAAGAATGCTCAGCCATGTGCATGAACTTTAAGGGTACATGCACAGAAAAGTTATGTATTCTGACCGTGCATGGTGGTACATGGAGTCCGTACAGTAATGTATAATAGACCCATAGATGCTCCGAGTACAATGTTTCTAGGGGAGAATACCACCGTAATATGGAAGGAAAAAAACCTTTGTGCTTCTATATAAAATTGGAGGCACATGGAAGTACAATTTGTGCCCATAAAAGACTACAGGGCCGTATTATTGATTTGTACAACATGCATACATAACATGCCTTATCTGCAAGATCACTGACTTTTTAAAACTTTTATAATTGGTATACAATCATAAATATATTTAATTAATTATTTAACTATTTAAGTGAATAAACCTGTAATGAAATGTTAATGGCTCACACGTGGATCTGATTCATTTTCAATTGCTCCTAAGTTTTAAAATGTCAATTTTTTTAAATAAATAAACAGCAAATATGTTAAATCTCTAATATGTTCCGTTATAAAAAGTACAATTTTGATACGAGAGATGCAATTTAATGAGTCACCAAACTCTGCAAATATTCCCTAAACCAAATGTATCCAGAAGCATTCCAATTACAATGTCATTTACAACATCAAGTGAAACTGATGATCTTTGTGTGATGAAAACGACTTCAAACATGAGCTATAAAAGAAGCAGGGAGGGAGCTAAACCATTACAATATTGCAAAAACTAAGCCTCCAGAGCACCAAATGAACCTCTTTTGGGCCATGGCTCCATTTGGTACTGACTTTTGAGCCAATGACCTGCCATTAGGATCTGTTTGCTAGATTCACAAATAACCAAATAACCTTTTAGATTGAAGATATTTCCTGTATGTGCAATAATAACAACAAAGATTACATTGCAATTAAACGTGGATGTGCATATGTTTTGTATACAGTAGATGGAGGGTGGACCCAAGGGACCCCAATTTAACTCTGCCCTCTGAAATCTCTCAAATGTTCTGCACAATTTTTATTTTATTAAATACATACTTTCACCTCACTCTGTCAACTTCTCCCATTACATGGTTACACAACCATATCATGATGTCACGGAACAGTCATTATAGGTTATCCTTTAACATAAGGTGCCCATTGGGACCTAACACGACTGGCATGGCTGTGACACAATGGACTACGCATGATGATGAAAAATGACGATGCTTGCACTCTCGTCTTGATTTTGATTGTGGTACCACAGAAACATTGGCAGCTAAAAGCTTGCTTGCCACCGGAAGAAAATATCGCAGCTGCAAATAGAATAGTCGCACAGGACGCATAGCCTGTCACTACTGAAGGGCGTGACTTTGGACAGGGCACTCGGAGTTGGCACCCCTCAATACCACACTTGGTACATCATCTGCACAGGATGCCGCTACATTCCCTAGTTTATTGACTGGGCAGTGTTATTTGGACAACTTACTAAGGCTGTGTTCACATCACCATCTGTGTTCCGTTGAGGGGTTCCGTCGGAGGTTTATGCCTCAGCGGAAAGCAAACCGAAACCTCAGCTTCCATTTCCCCCACCATTGAACTCAATAGTGACGTAAACCTAGCTAATGGTTTCCGTCTGTCACCATTTTGACAGGGTTCCATTGTTTTGACGGAATCAATAGCGCAGTCGACTGCGCTATTGTTTCCGTCAAGAACAACGGAACCCTGTCATAACGGTGACAGACGGAAACCATTAGCTAGGTTTACATCACTATTGATATCAATGGTGAGGGAAACGGAAACTTAGGTTTCCGTTTGCCTTTCTGTTGAGGGGTTAACCCGAAGGGAACCTCCAACGGAACCCCTCAACGGAAGGGCAATGGTGATGTGAACAGATCCTTAGTGATTTGTACACTGTATTATTTGGGCACTATATGGCACCCCAATAGAAGGTACTGCACAGGGCACCAACCAACCTAAAACTGACCCTGACCGCATCAATAGCATGTGACTTTGTGATTTAGACATAATGTAGGTCTCAGCTGCTCAGAATGGACTTTATTTGAGGGTGTGAAATGTGGCTGCAGAGAACAATGTGCGACACCTACACATCGCTGTATCTATTAATAGGCCTTTCATGTGGTTCAAAAATGTCAGGTTTACTACATGCAAAGAAAACACAGCTAATGGGATTTAATTGAAATATAACCTTTAGACAATATTAGCATTTTCATGCATGAATACTTATGCGGATATTAAAGAGCAAAGTGTTAATGATCACCTCCAGTTTTTCTTTTTTGACATTGATAGAGGTTTGTACATTATTGTTCATATTACAATTAATACAATAAAAGCTAAAAAGGATTTCATTGCTAGTTCCATGAGTTATGTTTGAAATACAAAATGTTAGGATTTAATGTGATCACCATTGTTTGCATTAACAAAAATGTCCCTGATCCCTTGCAGAGTTTTTCCACTTGCTGGAGCTCTTCTCAGAGTGTTTCAATTGTTAGAGCAGCAGTTTGTGCCCCAGAGCTACTCTTCATAGTGTAACCAGAACAGTTGCATAATCATTTTCATACGCGGCATAGTCAGCCATTTATGGAGTTATTCAGTCACCCAGCTCAGGTACTTCCCTGTTCTCTCTTCACCCTCTATCGCCCCTCCTGCAAGTTTGTCAGTATTGTTTATGTATCCCCATTGTCATGGCCCTGTGCCCTCTATGTCTACTTGGAATAGTAAACAAGGAAAACGCTTCTATACATTACAGCCCACATGCACTCCCTGATTCGTACAAAACTGTTACTCTTAGGCCGGGTTCCCACATAGCGTAAACACTGCGGAATTTCTGCAACGGAATTCTGTGCAAAAATTCCTCAGCGTTTACAGTAGCAGCAAAGTGGATGAGATTTACAAAATCTCATGTCCACGCTGTGGGAAAAAAACGCAGCATAAAAGTTAATAACTTGACCTGCGGTGCGGAATTTAATTCTGCATCATGCCAATTTATGCTGCGTTTTTGTTCACTTTCCGTTGCGGGTTTTCCCGATTGAATTAACTGCGGTTGCAAAACCCGCAACAGAAAGCCAAGCGTTGCGACTTTTGTAGCGTAATCACAGCATTTACGCCGCAAAAATCGCAATGCCAGAAGAAGAAAAAATCATACTTATCCAGAATTCCCTCATTCTCCCTGCAGTCCGGCCTCCTGGGATGACGTTGCATCCCATGTGACCGCTGCAGCGTCACATGGCCTGAAACGTCATCCAGGAAGGCCGGAGCGGATGTCAGAGGAGGGAGGGGGTAAGTATGAACGGCTTTCCTCCGCAGTGGAATTTCCGTCTGAAGAATCGCCTTAGGCTGAGTTCACACGGGTCGGATACACTGCGTAATAGCACGCAGCGCATCCGTACTGTGCGCCGTAGGAAATTCCTCACTGCGGAGGATCTGGGGGGTTCAGAGCAATCATTCTCACGATGGGTGGGGGTCCCAGTGGTGGAGAATGATCCTCTGGATAGGTGATAATTTAAGATTTTGGGAAAACACCTTTAATTATAGCTGCGGACTGGGTGTCTGATCAAACTTATGTGTAAGCGGCCGCTAATAGTCAGAGAGATGCCAAGGGGAAGAAGTGTAAGGAAGTTTGCTGCCTCTATATAATCGAGCAGCAATCAAGTGGCAAAGAGGAAGCAGTGATTCCTTTCCCCAAAAGGGAAGAGTCTGCGCATCACCCCAGCTTTGGTTACTTCACGGTTTGGTCCGTGGTGGTGGAGTCGCATCGGTAGATTTCTGAGACATCATTTGATAAGAGTCTGTAAGCAGTCACTGGTCCTGGAATACAGCAGCACCACTCTCTTTGTTACTGTCTACAACAAACCAACAAACCCCCTGCCCAGTAGCTACAGAGAAGTTAAGTTCTGTTCTCATCTGCGTCAGAACCTCTGTCGCAGTTTCCGTCAGATTTGACGAGAAAAATAGTGCAACATGTTGCACCACGCCCTGGCACGATAAACCCCATTGTAAGTTGATATCCTAGATTTCAGAGGCATGTGTTCTATGTCTAAGTGACACATGTACGGCATGTGTCCCAGGTTACTCATGTGTACAGTGTATATAGCAGCATTATATGTGTACAGTATATATGATGACAATAATCATGTGCACAGTATATATGATGACCACAACCCAAAGGAAAAGGCAGCACTCCAGTAATATAGAAAAATCCAAAAACATATTCACCCAACATACAGACAACGTTTCACCTTCCCATTGGAGGCATTGTCAAGCTTCAATGGGAAGGTGAAACGTTGCCTGTATGTTTGGTGAATACATTTTTGGATTTTTCTATATTACTGGAGTGCTGCCTCTTCCTTTGGGTTGTGGTCTGATGCTGGCTTGAGGTTTTTTGGCAAGATTCCTCTGAGGATATTTTTTTGTTTATGCTACAGTGCATCTCCTATATTTAGTTTGTTCCCTGTATATATGATAACAATACTCATGTGTACACTATATATCACTGCATTGTTAGTGTGTACAGTATATAGCGCCAGTCTTAAGACTTTGATGAATTTGGGCAGTAAGGATCACTAAAATCTTAAAAGCATCCACCTAATTATTAATTAATATTTCATTTATCCTTACTGCCAAAAATGAATTCAATAAATAAATTACAGACATGTTGTATATCCTGGTGGTGTATGATGTATTATATTTATTGCTCACATATATTCTTAATATTTCTGCAATATTCTATTTATTACTAATAAAATTAAATATGATTGGGATGTCTATTTCTGGGTATTGTCACCATCTCCGGTAGGTCTCCATTACTGCTGCCTTCTTTCTGTGCTGCTCATAAATTTTATAATGGATAATCAGACACCGTTCCTGTATGTGAATTGTGACCGGTGTATACATTCAGTCCATCACATGATGCTCCCATGTAGAAATTTTGTGGGATTTATTGATTTATGAAATATCTGAATAGCGCAAAAGGAAAGCAGCATTTCAAGGAGCATCAGATACAATGTATACTTTTTTTTTTTTTTTTTTTTTAAATGCCATGGCTGATTTTATTTCCCAGTCCGGCCCTGGGCGGCAGTGATCAAGTATTAGCCATTAGTTTCTAAGAGATACCTTTGACATTCTAATTTGATTTTTCTTGGCAAGTCATTTTTAATATTACATTCGACATGATAGATCAGACTGTGTCTTCCCATTATAATATAACAGGGACTTTAACATGTGTATGTTTAACATAAACTGCAAGATTGCAAAAGATGGACAATTGGTAAACATTACCCTATTAGGGTATGTTCACACAGAGGAATTTTGCAGGCAGAATCCGCCACGGTTTCTATTGCAAAATTACGCCTCCCGTTCATTTCAATGGGAGCCGGACGCTCCTTTTTCGCTGATTATTTCAGCTAGCAGGAAAAAGAAGCGCCCTGCTCGATCTTCGGGCGGATTCCGTGCATGTCACTTTTTGAGCCGTTTTTGGAGCCGTTTTTAATTGACTCTATAGAAAAACAGCTCGGGCGTAAAAAACGCAGCGAAAAACACGAGTGCTTAAAAACCGGCTGAAAATCAGGAGCTGTTTTCCCTCGAAAACAGCTCTGTATTTTCAGACATTTTTGATTTTGTGTGTGTATATACCCTAAGGGTATGTTCACACGCAGTGTTTTCAGACGTAATTCGGGTGTTTTACGCCTCGAATTACGCCTGAAGAAACACCCCTAATACGCCTACAAACATCTGCCCATTGCTTGCAACGGGTTTTACAGTGTTCTGTTCCCACGAGGTGTAATATTACGCGTCGCTGTCAAAATACATTATATACAGATTTGCTTTTGGCAAAATGAACCCTTTTCCCAACTAACCCTAAAGAATATACAGTATAGTAACTTTTATTAGGCTATTTTAGCAAAAAAGACAAACCACATGTAGATTAAAAATTAAACGTGCTTGCTGCTGCACAAACTAACACCGTGGGAAAATACCCACGCTAAGTAAAGAATGCAAGGTCAAAGATGATGAGCCCCAGTATCCCTCAAGAGGCCACTTGTGTCACGCGCAGCACATGGAAGCACTTCCGTGTGACGCGCGTGATTCGCGCAACAGCAGTAAAAAGTATGAATGAAAACAGAAAAGCACCACGTGCTTTTCTGTTTACAAACATACAGAGTGTCATAATGAGGGCGGCTGCGCGAAAATCACCCAGCAACACATCATACGCGTCTGACACATGGAGCTGTTAAGTACCTTTTGCGCGCTCAAAACGCACACGCTCGTGTAAATCCGGCCTTAAAATAACGTGCTCCTGCTGCTGGCTTTATCAATTGCACCTTAGATTGGGCCTGGCGTTCTGCAGCCGCCGTCCTCTTTGACCTTGCATTCTTTACTTAGCATGGGTAGTTTCCCACGGTGTTGATATGTGCAGCAGCAAGCACGTTTAATTTTTAATCTACATGTGGTTCGTCTTTTTTGCTATAATAGCCTAATAAAAGTTACTATATATTCTTTAGGGTTAGTTGAGAAAAGGGTTCATTTTGCCAAAAGCAAATTTGTATATATTATGTTCTAAAGCCCGCCTATTAGGGTCTCCCTTTCTTCTTTTTTGCTGTCAAAATAAGTCGCGTAAAAAGACGCCCGCGAAAAAAAAGTGCATTTCACTTCTTGGGAAGTTTTTGGAGCCGTTTTGCATTGACTCCATTGAAAAACAGATCCAATAATGGCCGTAAATTACGCCACGAAAAACGCGAGTTGCTACAAAAACGTCTGAAAATCAGGAGCTGTTTTCGCCCGAAAACTGCTCCGTATTTTCGGACGTTTTTGGTCACTGCGTCTGAACATACCCTCAAAATGCAGATGACAGAGCTAAGTCCCCAGAGGGATGTGGAGACCTTGCAGTGGATTCAGGTGTTGCTTGGCCCAATGGCCTAAGCATAAAACTAAAAAATTGTTACATATAAAGTTTGAAGAAAAACGCTATTTTCTCTGTTTTCTTTGATATTCACTAAATATAGACCAGCCTTACACACATTGCTTGACACTATATTGTTGCATGTGAAGCCTGACATTAGGTTGAGATGTATCCCAATGCCCCCTTCATGGCTTTCATGCTGGAATAGAATAGAGAGATTTTGCTTTTTATTATTATGCTCTTCTGTTCCATTACCATGCAATATGATGTATAAAACTAATTTTTTTTAATAAAAGTTGTAATCTACTTCTTAACCTTATGTAAGGGATCCAACAAGAGTGACCTGAAATATCCTTGAGTCTTTAGTGTGGATGCAAAAACAGCAATGGCTCAGTAGGCACAACAACTAGTATTATATTATTGTCATATGTGAATTTTTTACATTAAATTGTGTATTCTATAGTACTCAGCCCTGTTTTATAGTAATACCAGAGTGACAAGGGACCAATAGATGCATTGGCTTCAGTGCTTTGAAATTCAGCATATAACTATAGAGACTTAGCGATTCTGAGTGTGTTTTTGATGCTTTGAAAACAGAAACACATTCTATATCCTTACAAAAGGGCAACCCATTATCTTTCAATGATACGAAGAACAGTCATCTTGGTAAAGTCAAGGGCATATATAGGCATATCATGGTTGTAGAGCTGAAACAACAAATGACGGCTTTATATTTCCCGGACTAGTTTTAAAATACAAAAAGGAATCAATAATCAACATTTTGTGAAGGCATCATTTGTTATTTTAAATGTCAGTCTCCGTACTGAAAACATGATTATAGTACGGGACAGTTTTCCCGCATCGAGGCAGTGACACCTAGCGTCATAGATAACTATGATGCTAGGAGTCCGGCTCCCTGCAGTGTGTTCAGTCAGGGAAATGCGGCCGACATATGGACCGAACGCGCTCGTGTGAATTAGGCCTTAGACAGAGGATGGTCCCCTCTCTCATACCATCGCACCCCCTGCTACATAAAAGCGCGGTCCCGATAAGTTGTCATAGCAACCAGGGGCCTAATGAAGACCCCCAGGTCTGTCATATTTCTCCTCCTATTAAGACCTGTCAGAGGTAGTGTTTAATAAGAGGGTGTTGACTCCTTGTTCACACAGTGCTGAATTTATGCGGATTGTGTATGCATTTTTTATGCCAAAACCAGAATTGTATCCAAGAGAGGAGACACTTTTTGGCCCCATGCACACGAACGTGTTTTTGCGGCCGCAATTCCCCCGAAAATCCACGGGAGAATTGCGGCCCCATTCTTTTCTATGGGGCCATGCACACAACCGTAGTTTTTACGGTCCGTGCATGGCCCGGGAACCCGCACCGCAGAAAGAACGGGCATGTCCTATTACGGACATCTTCTGCGGTCCGGGCTCATTGAAAACAATGACGGCGGCCATGTGCATGTCGTACGATTTGCGGGCGGCCCGCGGCTGACAGTCCGCAGCCGGCCGACCCGAAAATCACGGCCGTGCACACGGCTACGGTCGTGTGCATGAGGCCTAAGGCCTTCCTTTATATATTTCTTCTGTTTAGGCTCTAGTCCTGGTTTTGGCTTTAAAAATACATACAAAATTTGCAGCTATGTGAACAAGGCTTAAAAGTACCTTACACTGCAATACATAAGTATTGCAGTGCATGGTACCAGCAATCTAATGATCACATGTTTAGGTGGCCAAGAGGGAATAAAACAAAAAGTAAAAAACTAATTTAATAAAGTCTACGAATATAAAGAAAATTCAAATAAAAAACACTTTTTAGATTTTTTTTTTTAAATAAAATAATGTACACAATCTAAACATAAGCAAACACTTAAGTATTCTAATATAATGTTGCTTATCCTACACGGTAAATGCTGTCAAAAAAAGGAAAAAAGCCGCAATTGCTGTTTTTTGGTCACCTCTCCTCCCGCAATTTTTTTTTATAAATGATCAAAAAGTCGTTTGTACCCAAAAAATGGTACCAATGAAAACTACAGCTAGCTCTACAAAAAAACAAGCCGTAACACAGCTCCATCGATAGAAAAAGAAAAAAGTTATTTCTTGAAAAGCAGGGAGGAAAAAAGTAAAATTAAAAATACCCTGGTCCTGAAAGGGTTGATAATCTTGCCATGAAATTAGTCTTAGAATGCACGTGTGAATATAAGTGTGTGCCAGTGGCCAGGAAATAAAATTACAAGCTCTACTGAACAGGAACCAATAAGATTTCATGTAAAGCTCTGTAATAAATGATAATATTTCATGTGCCAGTTGCTGCAGTCTGTTCAACTACAAGGAACAGGTTTAATTGTGTCTGCACTATGCCGCGGCCAGGGTGCTTTATGTTCTCAATAAATATTATTACTTCTTATCATGACAGACAATGTTGCTCACGACTTTCTCAGTAATTTCATAAAAGTTTCTCTTGATACAATAATTGTGAATCACAGTTAAAGAGGACCAATGGATGCTGGGCTGTCTGCCCATACAAGGTTTGGATCCCGATGACATCACAGGGATTCCCTTTGACATACTAATAGGGGGGTCCCTCTGTTTCTGCCTGTGAATGCCGCGATCAGCTTTGATCACAGTATACAAAGGGTTAAACTGCAGAGATCAGGGGCTTTTTAGATTTCAGCCATAAAAATCACGCGACCAACATAACAAGTATGCTGTCATGATGCTATTGCTGTCTGACGCTCATGACGAGCATATTCGTCATATGTTGGCAACCAGTTAATGTAATGCTCATCTAGTTGAATCTCAATTCATTTGAACCCACATTAGCAGAAACCTAATATTTGAGAATTTTGAAAAGTCTGAGTTCCATACCTATATCATGAATGAATTTGCTATAATATAAAATAAAATGCAAAAATATAAGCACCTCAGAATTAAAAATGTAAAGCAATGTGGGGGATTTATCAAAATTAGTGCAAAGGAAAAGTGGAGCAGTTGCCCACAGCAACCAATTAGATTCCAGATCAAATTTTTTAGAGGTCGTTTTGAAGATGAAAGAAGCAATGTAATTGGATGTTATAGGCATTTTGTGCACTTTTATTTTTATTTTTGCATATGTCTGTTTCAATGTTAGACATGCTTTCCTTATTATCTTTTACATGACACAAACATAGTACGATACAGTAAAAGTATATAACAAACATTAAATGCAGAAACTATGTACAGATTTCCCAATGTGTGTACTGTATAATAGCAATAGTGAAGGGATGATGTGTAGAAATGATGCGCTTGGAAGTGGATCGTTGTCCCGTTTGGGTAATGATATATATATAAATACTGACTCAAACTGCACGTATTAAGTTAGTCAAGTGAAGAAGCGCCACTAGGTTAAGTTGCAGGAGGAGGGGCGTTAATATTTCTTGATGATTGGAGTGCTAACCTGGGACCCCAGATGGTTTTAAAGCGGGAGTGCTGCGTAAATTCCCAGCTTCCTAATTCTTCCATTTGTGTAAACAGGGAGATGTGCTGTAGACATAATTAAAATGTATGGGGACGACTAATCGTTGTCACCAGGGGCGGATTAAGGGTACCATGGGCAGTTCACAAAGTGTGGGGTCCCCCGAACTCTGAAGACACTGTACCATATATTTGCAGATTTCTGTTTAGGCAGCCACAGATCTAGAACGGTTTTGAATTTGCTGTAAAAGCAGAATACTTTGAGACCCTAAAGAGGTCAGGAGCTTTAAATTGTTTGTGGTTTGCGGAAAAACAATTGGCTGTGCGTGAATATAACCTTAAAGAACCAGTCTATGTTGTTTAAATCTACATTTACCTTAAAGGGCTTGTCCACCACGGGACAACTGATGACCATCGGATAGGTCATCAGTATATGATCGGTGGGGGTCCGACACCCAGACCCCACAACGATCAGCTGCTCCGGCTGAAGCGGGCACCAGAAGTTATTGCAAAGTATGCAATGTACTGAGCTGGAAGCAGTTGGCTCCATACATTACATAGCGGAGTGCTACAGAACTGCAGTTCTGCTCCTATTCACTTGAATAGGAGCAGAGCTGCAGTACTGCAGTTCGGCCGCTATTCTGTAAACCTTTAATGTGATTTCTTTTTATTATAAAAAGGTCTGTGTGTTTTGTGCAACTTTATAACTTAGATGTGATAGATTACAGGTGGATCCAGCGTGTCAGAGGCAAGCAGGACCAGCTGACACTGAACCCATCAGTCCCGCGGACCTGACAGATTCAGGTCTTAGCGCACAATACAGCTGCTCTGTATACAGGATACAGAGCAGCTGTATCTCAAAAAGTTATTTTTTTAAAATAAAAACTAATTACAAAACACACTGACATTTATTGAAAAGAAAATCGCTTTCAAAGGTTTACATAGCCTTTAATGGTTGTCCGAGGAATGTCATGCCACGCTTAATGCACGTGGGCATGCAATTTATCAAAATTGGCTTGTTTGCAATTGCCGACCAATGATGTCCCATATGTACTCGATGGGAGACAAGTCCAGAAGTGCTGCAGGTCATAGTAGCACGTTTAGGCCACGCAGGCTGCTTACATTAGCACGAACAACATGCGCATGGCATTGTCCTGTTCAAAAACGGCTTCTGGTTAACTTTGGAAAAATGGCTGTACTACTGGTTCCATGACCAAATCAATGTAACGCCGAGCTGTTACTGTTCCTGAAAAGAAGACTAGAGGGGTCCGGCTACCGTACATTATGCCACCCCACATCATAATACCGGGAGTAGTACAGGTGTGACATTTCCTTGTGAAGGCCTCTTCATGGCGTTGCCCACGTGGTCTCCTGACCAATCTCAGGCTATCATTGCGACCGAGACAAAAGCGGGACTTATCGCTGAGGAGGATAGACCTCCATTCCATCCTCCATTGTCGTCTTGCTGTGCACCATGATAACCTTTCAGAGCAGTGATGTGTGGTTAATGGAATACCTGTAGCTGGACGTCTGGCTCGTAGCCCAATTTCGTGCAAACTCCTTCTGATGGTTTGTGTTGCCACTGGTTGCCCCCCTAGGCTTGGGATGTGATGTCCAATTTCACTTGCAGCATAGAATGGATCAATACGCTCCATTTTTCCAATCAAACGATCCGTCCCTGCAGAGGTTCGCCTCCGCGCACCAATTGCTGTCATTCCCATTCGTTGTTCTTCCAACCTCCGGGACATGCAACGTTGAACAGTGCTGACATCTCAGCCCCGATGTACGCACATAATACACGCCCAGTTGGACTTTTACTTTAAACACGACCAGTTGGACTTTAGCAAGCTCCATTTGCATAAATACAAAAATGGTCATAACTTGGCCAAAAATGCTCGTTTTTTAAAAATAAAAATGTTACTCTTATCTCCATTGCTGCGCCGATCTGCTGCAATAGCAGATAGGGGTTGCAAAATCTGGTGACAGAGCCTCTTTAAAGCTTGTCCTTCTTGGTGTTGCAATTTTAATGTTGAGGGGCGTATTTCTTAAGCCACAATACAACTGTTTATTGGGTGAGGTTTCGTCGGGACATGAGATTTTTGTATATTCATGACTGTTTCTTTGGGGAACTGAGGGAACTATCTCAGTTCCCCATAATGGAGCACATAACCCAATCAAAGCAACACTAAGGAAACTCTGGTGCATTTTATTACAAGATCCCTTTCTCCCTTCCAAACTGCTTCCTATATCCCAAGTAACGTACAGAAGAGCCCCTACCATCAAAAACAAGAGAACAAATCTCGAGAAAAAACATTGGGAGCGTACTGTAGGAAACTGCAGATATACAAAATACAAGCCCTGACCTCAAACAGTCTCAATTAAAATAAAAATAAATAAATAAATATATATATATATATATATATATATATACAGTACATATATATGTATATATATATATATATATATATATATATATATATGTATATATATATATATATATATATATATATATGTATATATATATATATATTTACACATCAAGCTCCCCCTTCCACCCACAGTTCCATATAGAGAGAAATCTATTAGCCATAGGGTTTAGCAAGTAATCTTCATGAGGATGCCGTCACACCCAGACAAAAGGTAATATAGACCCCGAAAGGACAAGGGGACACACTGAAGGACAAAGCTACAGGAAGAACACTGTCATAAAAGGGGTGGCAGCTAAGAGGGGGGTTACCCGCAGCAACGCCCTACAAGCCACATATAAAAAATAAAAGCACGAAGTGCACTTTTTACTATCTCTATTTACTATCGGCGCAAGAAGTAGCTCCCTCCGTTCCCTATAAGAACAAAAAAACATTCATGAATATATAAGTATCTTAATTCCTGAACAAACCTCGCCCCTCCCCATTGTTCCTGCCCCTCACCTTTCCCAAATTGATTATTCCCACTTCTCAAACACTATTAATAGTTTGAAATCACTGATATAGGCCATACTTACTGATACAAGGGCACCAGCTGACTATAAGTAGTTTGTATTGTGACCTGTGAAATATATGCGTATGATAAAGGAGCAGGTCCTTCTCCGAAACGCATTACACAAATAAAAGCATTTCTCTTTGAAGATTTCTGTCGCTTCAGCGGTTTTCTTCCGCAAGAAACAGTTTCCAAAAAGTGGATTGTATTTTTTCCTTACACATTTACCACAGCTAATGACACAGCCGATTTTTCAGGATATCAGGATTAATCCCCGCCGCAGCTTCCCTTCTCTACCTCAGCGACAGGCTCTTCCCGTTGTTGTGCATGCGGCACAACAAGCGCTCCTTTTTCTCCCTAGGTAAAACCCCTTTAATAGAGGATGAGTGTAGGAAGATAAATTGGGGTAGTTGCAATCCTGTAGAACGATGGATTTTTCAACCAAGTTAAAATGTCTGAACATATAATTTGAAGGACGTAGCAGTAAAATGTCTTATTTTCAATTAAAAGGCTTGAATGTGTTTATCATATTGACTTTTCCCATTATCTCTTCTCATTCTTTCATCCTTATCTGCCTTAATTACCAAAACCCAGATGTCTGAAATGTTATATCATTTCAATTGCACATTTTTTTAATGCATAAAAAACAGTCTTTCAGGTTGGAGTAATGAATAGGACATACAAAAAAAGGAAAATAATTTGATATACAGCAGATTATGTGTGTCATCTTTTGAACATCAGTTCACAGGAAGTGTCATACCTAAACTATAAATATGCATATGCACAAGTTCTTTAATGTACAAGGGCATTTAGAGGCTCCAGCTCACGTAATGGTCTTTGGATTTTTCCTTGGATTTCTAAAGGCAGCCCACCTAAATTAGTTGCAGAGCATTACTCAACCTGTGGATTTGTTTTCATTTTAAAGGCTTTTGACCCCTTTGACATGGGATAAAAAATATATATTTTTAGATATGTTTGTGGTTACCTTAAGTTAAAAAACAAAGCTGCCTTAAGATTCAGCCTGTCATTTTCATTCCATCATTCTTTTATAGCCCACCAGATATTCAGTTTGCAACCTGCTCCTTGTTTCCGACTTTTCCCATGTGGGCATGTCCCTCACAGTGATACATCTAGATGTGAGTTCTGCGTGTCCAGGATGCTGCTGTATTCATTGGCATTCATATGGAAACACAGCTCCATCTGATTTCCCTTTCTACAGTCCGTGAGAGATCTCTTCTCTCTTGTGCTGACAGACACTGATGCTGAGGAGTGCATGATTTCCCTCTCCCTCCCATGCATAGTCTGCCGTGGGTGTTCTCTGTTCTCTCTATACTGATAGCTTGTGTAATTTACCCTCCCTATCTACACATGTATGGATCGTGTGATCTGTCCTACCGGAATACATAGCTGCTATTCCAATGTGGATTTTTCAAAGAATCCACAGCAGAAAACTGAAAGCTGAAATTCAGGTTTCTGCCACCAATGTGCCAGCAGATTTGCAGCTTTTCTGTTCGGAATCTTCACAAATAATGAACATGCGTAAAATGCCCAGCGCAGTCATTATTTCGCACAGATTCTTGCCACTGTGTGTGAATGGGTTTACAAAAATTCCATTTACTATTTTCACTGAAGTCAGGGTTTATTAATTCCTTCACATAAGCATACATTTTCACTAATTAGATTACAGAACTTAAAATTAATTTTAGTAGATATGCTTTAAAATATTGCACCAATGTAAACCTTAAAAATAATATAATAGGTTCCCAGAGGCAGGATTTGTTTATTGCACTCCACAAGGGAAAACAGTTGTTTCAATGTTATTAATAACAGGTAGCTACAGTAAATGCGCAAGTTGACAGCCCTGTACTCAAGTAAATCTCTGTGAGAAGTATCCCTGTTGTGGGCAATTGTTCTATATAATACACTGTGGTCGCACTATTACTCTTATTATGTACTATCTAGCTAGTAAACCTGTCTCATTGCATTACGTGTTCTGGAGAGGATTGCACTCATTTCCTATATCCCTGACAAACTACAGGTTAAACACAGGTCCGAACCCTTTATTCTCTTCCTACTTTAGACACGCTACCTTTCTAACTAAGTATTTCTTTGACCCTACGCGGTTCAATTTTACCTAATTTCTTCGTCATTACAAGCAATTGATTTAACACCAAACTTAGTATCCTGCTATCAGCGCTCAGCATTGGTAACAACCAATTTATAATGTTTACACTGGTGAAATTTTTTAATGCATAGCTAATTTATTTGAAGTTCCATAATAAAAACCCCATTCACTTGCACTGTATGCAGAATGTCAGTGGATTTAGGCGTGGAATCAGCCAGGAGCTGTGTGTGCTAGATCTATAGTATATAAAAATCAGCAGGACAACTAGGTAGGCTAAGGAGTTACACAGACTCTACAGCAGCAAAATGGTGGAACATTTTTAATAAAAACTATTTAGAAAGTTGCTTAATTTTGAACAATAATTTTTTTTTTCAGTACTAAGGTGTCCATAGCCTTTAACTCCTTAATGACACAGCCTAGTTTGGGCCTTAAGACTCAGAGCCCATTTTTCTGCCACTTTATGTGGTAATAACTTTGGAATGCCTACATTAATCCAAGCGATACTGAGACTGTTTTCTCGTGACACATTGGACTTCATGTCAGTGGTAAAATTTGGTCGATACATTCAGTGTTTATTTGTGAAAAATAGGACAATTTAGAGAAAATTTGGAAAAATTAAAATTTTTCTGAATTTGAATGTATCTGCTAGTAAGGCAGATGGCTATACCACACAAAATAGTTACTAGTTCATATATCCCATATGTCTACTGTAGGTTGGCATCAATTTTTAATCATTCTTTTATTTTTCTAGGATGTTGCAAGGCTTAGAACATAGAAAGCAATTTCTAAAATTTTCAAGAAAATTTCAAAAGCCTTTTTTTGCAGGGACCAGTTCAGTTCTGAAGTGGCTTTGAGGGGCCTATATATTATAAACTCCAATAAACTACCCCATTTTAAAAATTAGACCCCTCAAAATATTCGAAACAGCATTTAGAAAGTTTCTTATCTTTTAGGCGTTTCACAGGGATTAAAGCAAAGTGGAGGTGAAATTTAGAAATTCCATTTTTATTTATTTTTTGCAGAAAATCTTTTATTCCATTTTTTTCTGTAACACAGAAGGTTTTTACCAAAGAAACGCAACTCAATATTTATTTATTGCCCAGATTCTGCAGTTCTTAGAAATATCCCACATGTGGCCCTAGTGTGCCAATAGACTGAAACACCGGCCTCAGAAGCAAAGGAGCACCTAGTGGATTTTGGGGCCTCCTTTTTATTACAATATATTTTAGGCACCATGTCAGGTTTAAAGAGGACTTGTGGTGCCAAAACAGTGGAAACCCCCAAAAAAGTGACCCCATTTGCCAAACTACACCCCTAAATGAATTTATCGAAGGGTATAGTGAGCATTTAGACCCCATTTTTCCACTAAAACATGCACATTTTAAATTTTTACAAGGAATAAAGAAGAAAAAGCACCCCAACATTTGAAAAGCAGTTACGGCAATACCCCATATGTGGTCATAAACTGCTGTTTGGACACATGGCAGGGCTTAAAAAGGACCATTTGACTTTTGGAGCATGTCACAGCAAAGCCCCTGAGGGCCAAAACAGTGGAAATCCGCGGAGAAAAAGCACCCAAAAATTTGTCATTTAATTTCTCCCGAGTATGGCAATACCCTATATGTGATCATACTGGTTGGACAAACAGTACGGCTCAGAAAGGCAGGAGCGCTATTTGGCATGTGGATTTTGCTGGATTGGTTTCTGGGCTCCATGTTTGCAGAGCTTCTGAGGCACCAGTACAGGGGAAACCCCTTAAAAGTAACTCCAATTTGGAAACTACACCCCTTGAGGAATTCATTTAGTGGTGTAGTGAGAATTTACACCCCACAGGTTTTTCATACATTTTATTAGAATTATTCAGTGAAAATGAAAAATATTTTTTTCCAAAAATATTTCGTTTTAGCTCCCAATTTTTCATTTAATACTAGGGACAATAGACGCCAGAGCTCTGGAGTGAAAGAGCATCATGCGCATTTGAGACCTATTTCGGAGATTTTTATAGCATTGGTCAACAATTGCAGGGCTCTGAGGTCAAATAGTAAAACAAACTTACAAGTAGTGACCCGATTTTGTAAACTACACCCCTTAAGTCATTTTTAAGGGGTACAGTGAGTATTTGGACCCAAAAGGTGTTTTTTACTACAAAATAATGTGCAGTGGATTTTCCGCTGAAATATCGTTTTAGTGCACAATATGTTGTGCCCAGCCTGTGCCACTAAAGACAAATATCTCATAAACTGTTAAAGAGGCTCTGTCACCAGATTTTGCAACCCCTATCTGCTATTGCAGCAGATAGGCGCTGCAATGTAGATTACAGTAACGTTTTTATTTTTAAAAAACGAGCATTTTTGGCCAAGTTATGACCATTTTTGTAGTTATGCAAATGAGGCTTGCAAAAGTCCAAGTGGGTGTGTTTAAAAGTAAAAGTCCAAGTGGGCGTGTATTATGTGCGTACATCGGGGCGTTTTTAATACTTTTACTAGCTGGGCGTTCTGACGAGAAGTATCATCCACTTCTCTTCAGAACGCCCAGCTTCTGCCAGATCACTGCTGTGACGTCACTCACAGGTCCTGCATCGTGTCGGACACATCGGCACCAGAGGCTACAGTTGATTCTGCAGCAGCATCAGCGTTTGCAGGTAAGTAGCTACATTGACTTACCTGCTAACGCCGAGGCTGCTGCAGAATCAACTGAAGCCTCTGGTGCCGATGTGTCCGACACGATGCAGGACCTGTGAGTGACGTCACAGCGTGATCTCTCGAGAACACGCTGTGTCTGCACTGCCAGAAGCTGGGCGTTCTGAAGAGAAGTGGATGATACTTCTCATCAGAGCGCCCAGCTAGTAAAAGTATTAAAAACGCCCCGATGTACGCACATAATATACGCCCACTTGGACTTTTACTTTTAAACACACCCACTTGGACTTTTGCAAGCCTCATTTGCATAACTACAAAAATGGTCATAACTTGGCCAAAAATGCTCGTTTTTTAAAAATAAAAACGTTACTGTAATCTACATTGCAGCGCCGATCTGCTGCAATAGCAGATAGGGGTTGCAAAATCTGGTGACAGAGCCTCTTTAAGCTGGTTCTCCCGGTTATGGGATTGCTATATATGTGGATGTAAATTGCTGTTTGGGCACATATTTTTCCATCAAGAAGGCTGTGTGAGGACTTGTTTTTTGCAGAAGGAACTGTAGTTTTGATTAGTACCATTTTTGGGTACATGCAGCTTTTTTATCTCACTTCATTAAATTTTTTGGGAGGTGAAGTGACCAAAAAAATAGCGATTCTGGTATGATTTATTATTATTTTTTTACAGCGTTCACAGCGCGGGATAAATAATAAAATACTTTTATAGTTCAGGCCGTCACGGACATGGCGATACTAATTATGTATAGTTTATTTATTTTTTATTTATTTAATACTAAAGGACTTGATAAGTGAAAAGGGGCGATTTTTACTTTTATTACTTTAAAACTTTTATTTATTTATATACTTTTTTCTTGTCCCACTAGGGGACTTGAAGGCATGAAGCCCTGATCGCTATTCTAATACACTGCACTACATGCGTAGCGCAGTCTATTAGAGCTGTCAGTTACTCACTGACAGCAAGCGTAGTCGGTCCTGCCCGTTAATATCAAGTATTGTTCATTCTTCATTTTTTATTATAACTGATTTTGAAAAACATAGGAAAATTCTTCTCATTGTTAACACCAGTGGCACCAGACACATGATGGGGGCTCCCACCCCTGATCTTCCGTTTCTAATTAAAATGCCATATTTATGTAAAAGCATCTCAAGGACAAGTAAATTACAATCTTTGAACGCATTATAAGGATGACAGCTAAATTAGAGTCCTCCTCACAGCATATCACAAGATGACTATAAACCCTATTTTTTTTACTGAGAGCAGTTCATATGTTATGCTATTATTACATTCCATATTACTTTTACTGTTTATTCTTCTGCATTAGATGGGGCAGAAGCAGTCAAGAAACTCTCCATTATTTGACATGAAATACAGTAGTAGGTCAATGTACATCAAAAAAATTAATGAACCTATCACATGACGCTGTTATGACCTACCACCGCAATCATGAATGAGATAACCCCAGCTCTGCCTGTCACCTATAGATGAAGTGACATTAGGAAAAGCTTTGAAAAACCATTGAACCCATTGAAAAACCACTGCCTGTGGAGAAGAACCAGGGTACCCATAGGGGGCACATCAAATAGACACACATCCCCCTTGCTGAAATCCTAGCTCCTGGCACCTCTACAGTGAATTTCATTGGAAGTCCTTTGCTGTTTTCAGGGTCATTTGTCAAAACATATAAAAGCATCTCAATAGTTACCACAGAACAATATGCAAGCAGTTAGGAAAATGGCATGGGCAAACATGAGACTAATAGAACTCCCCTTATAAAAATCATCATTGATGTATCAAGAGGTGTCCAGCATAAAACAATACTACGCAAACTTCAGACATGAGAAGAGCATTAAAAAAAAAAAATGTCCATCAAGCTCAAACTTTTTTCAGAACCCCAAGCTAGTAGAGGGCTGCAAGCAAGAAAATGAGTGCGTGCTCACTTCTTAGTTGCTGTCAGACTTCTCAGTATTCAAGGCTTGCAGAATTTGGACTGTGCCGCGGCTTCATTACAAGTCACCAGTGAAGCGTAATGAAGATGCCCACTAGCAATCCTGGGCCCGGGACTCCCAGTCCCATGCAGCCGGTCCCTGTATTTGGCACAGGTGTAGCGGGAAACCCTGTGCTCCCCCCCCTGCCACTCCATTAAAAGAGCTGCTCTGCTCACCCTTATGCCGGGGACTAGAAGTGTGAGCATGGACTTTGTAAGGGTGAGCAGAGCAGTGCTTTAATGGCACAGCACGGAAAAAGACCGAGGTTTTCCTCTACACACGGCCTTCTAAAAAAAAAGATTTTAACCAAGTGGAGTGCCCCCCCCCCCCCCCCCAGGCGCAGTGGGCCCCGGGTTTGCCAGGTGGTGACGCCGGCCCTGCATGTCATACTTTGGGGGATATGCCACCATTTTTTAAATCTTTTTCTTGGTTATATACCATTCAGTTCACTTGAATAGGGCAGCAATACCACACATAGCTTGGAAACCTGACAGCCCATTATAAGACAATGAGATATGACTCAATTTCTTGTTATCCGTTTAAACAGTCCTGTCAAAGCGGTTAGGACTCTTTTAAGAAGGAATTCCATGATGCTAATATGAACAGAGCCTACGATTGCTTAAAACTAGGCTCTGTTCACATCTGCATTGTGGCTTTTATGAGAACACTGTGACGAATCCGTTGCAGGACAGACACCAGTGGCAGCTTTTGGACCTCTACTGACTTATAATGGGCTCTGTCAAATTCATTTGAGGTGTCCGACGTTTTGACGGCAAGAATTGCGCTAAATACGGGGCTATTTTTCCCGTCCACGACTACTGGAGCCTCCAATACAAATGTGAACCTAAGCCCCTCTTCACAATCTAACTGTCCTGAACATTTGAACCCTATAAACTTGATTCATAATATAATATACAGTCTCGTATGCTAAACTTTGTGTTGTGTACGTTCATCATATGAACTTTCCTGACAGTTTATATCATATATAAGGCCTCATGCACACGGCCGTGTCCGTAATCGCGATTGCGAGCACAACTGCCGACAGCCACGGGCCGCATTTTCGTGCCGTGCTCCCATACAAAGAATAGGAGCACAGCCCACAAAAAAGTAGGACATGCACCATATTTCCCGGCACGGTTCTACAGCACAGACACCTATCCGTAGTGCTACGGAAAGGTGTGCGCGGTCAATAGAACCGGACGGGTCGTAATTGCGGACCATATTACGGTCTGCAATTACGGAGATTTTTTATGGTCGTGTGCATGGGGCCTAACAGTGGTTCAGTATATATGTACAATACTGCATAGAGTACGAGATTTTGGGCCTGACTTTGGCAGAATTTTCATATCTCACTGAAGTTACATTTCATTTGTTCGGGCTAATATTTAAACCGTTTGTGGTCTCTGTCCTTAAACCTGTGCCAACGTATATTTAGCCTGAGCGATCGTTTGTGTCTGCTGGGTACCCTGAAGAGAAGACAGAAGCAAAAACTGTCAAAAAAACGCCTCTGCCTCCCATTGAAACCTGCAGAGGGGAAAACTGCTAAATAATGCAGAATATAAGGCCTCATTCACACGACAGGGTCCGAGTGTCGGCCGGGAAAATCGGCCGTTTTTGGCCGATTTTCCCGGCCGGTTTGCATCCGATTTGCATCCGTTCCGATTCCGTTCCGGGCCGAGTTGCCGATTTGGACCCGATTTGCATCCGTTTTTTTCCCTGTCCGTTTTAAAATTGGATGAATTTCATTTAAATTTGTTGCCACACACAGCCCTTTGTAGATAATGCCACAGCCCCCCTTTGTAGATAATGCCACAGCCCCCCTGGTAGGTAATGCCACCCAGCCCCCTGTAGGGGATGCCACCCAGCCCCCTGTAGGTAATGCCACCCAGCCCCCTGCAGGTAATGCCACACAGCCCCCTGTAGGTAATGCCACCCAGCCCCCTGTAGGTGATGCCACACAGCCCCCTGTAGGTAATGCCACCCAGCCTCCTGTAGGTAATGCCACCCAGCCCCCTGTAGGTAATGCCACCCAGCCCCCTGTAGGCGATGCCACCCACCAGCCCCCTGTAGGCGATGCCACCCACCAGCCCCCTGTAGGTGATGCCACCCACCCTGCCCCCTGTAGGTGATGCCACCCACCCTGCCCCCTGTAGGTGATGCCACTTACCCTGCCCCCTGTAGGTGATGCCACCCACCCTGCCCCCTGTAGGTGATGCCACCCACCCTGCCCCCTGTAGGTGATGCCACCCAGCCCCCTGCAGGTAATGCCACACAGCCCCCTGTAGGTAATGCCACCCAGCCCCCTGTAGGTGATGCCACCCAGCCCCCTGTAGGTGATGCCACCCAGCCCCCTGTAGGTAATGCCACCCAGCCCCCTGTAGGTAATGCCACCCAGCCCCCTGTAGGTGATGCCACCCACCCTGCCCCCTGTAGGTGATGCCACCCACCCTGCCCCCTGTAGGTGATGCCACCCACCCTGCCCCCTGTAGGTGATGCCACCCTGCCCCCTGTAGGTGATGCCACCCTGCCCCCTGTAGGTGATGCCACCCTGCCCCCTGTAGGTGATGCCACCCTGCCCCCTGTAGGTGATGCCACCAAGTCCCCTGTAGGTGATCCCACACAGCCCCCTGTAGGTTGCACCCATCCCCCCCCCCCCTTCCAGGAGAAGTCACTGACTTCAATGTCCATATATGGACAGTGTAGTCACTGACTTCTCCTGAAGAGGAATTCCCTGCCACAGGTCGGGAATTCGCTTCAGAAGTGAGTGACGTCACTGTGTCCATATATGGACAGTGTAGTCACTCACTTCTCCTGTAGCGGAATCCCCGGCCATAGAGTCGGGGATTCCGCTGCAGAAGTACGTGACTTTGCTGTGTCCATATATGGACAGTGTAGTCATGCACTTCTCCTGTAGCGGCATCCCCGGCCATAGAGTCGGGGATTCCGCTGCAGAAGTACGTGACTTTGCTGTGTCCATATATGGACAGTGTAGTCATGCACTTCTCCTGTAGCGGAATCCCCGGCCATAGAGTCGGGGATTCCGCTGCAGAAGTACGTGACTTTGCTGTGTCCATATATGGACAGTGTAGTCATGCACTTCTCCTGTAGCGGCATCCCCGGCCATAGAGTCGGGGATTCCGCTGCAGAAGTGCGTGACTTCGCTGTGTCCATATATGGACAGTGTAGTCACTCACTTCTCCTGTAGCGGCATCCCCGGCCATAGAGTCGGGGATTCCGCTGCAGAAGTGCGTGACTTCGCTGTGTCCATATATGGACAGTGTAGTCATGCACTTCTCCTGTAGCGGCATCCCCGGCCATAGAGTTGGGGATTCCGCTGCAGAAGTGCGTGACTTCGCTGTGTCCATATATGGACAGTGTAGTCACGCACTTCTCCTGTAGCGGCATCCCCGGCCATAGAGTCGGGGATTCCGCTGCAGAAGTGAGTGACTTCGCTGTGTCCATATCTGGACAGTGTAGTCACGCACTTCTCCTGTAGCGGAATCCCCAATCCCCGGCCGGGGATTGGGGATTCCGACTCCTACAGCGAGCAATAAAAGACCCTCCTCCTCCTCCTCACATGCACTCTGCACTCTGCACTCTGAGGAGGAGGAGAGAGAGTGCGCGAGCGACGGTAGACCCGGCCATCACTCGGGACACATTCCGGTGATGGCCGGGTATTACCCGGCCCCATAGACTTCTATGGGAGCCGGGCGGCCGGGCACCCGGCCGAAAATAGAGCATGTCAAAAAATCGGTCGTGTGAATAGCCCCATTAGGGGTCTATTATTCCTAATGCAGTCGGGTGCCGGCCGATTTATGAACGGCCGGCACCCGGCCGGGAAACCCTGTCGTGTGAATCCCGCCTTAGTAATATAATGGCCAGAAATAGTGTTAGGCCCCAAGCACACGAACGTGCTTTTGCGTCCGCAATTCCCCCAAAAATCCACAGGAGAATTGCGGCCCCATTCATTCCTATGGTGCCATGCACACGACCGTGGTTTTCACAGTCCGTGCATGGCCGAGGAGCCTGAACCGCAGAAAGAACGGGCAAGCCTTATTACAGCCGTGTTCTGCGGTCCAGGCTCATTGAAAATAATGGCTGCCGCCTTGTACATGGCCCGCGATTTGCGGGCGGCTCGCGGCTGACAGTCCGCTGCCGGCCGACTCGAAAATCACGGGCGTGCACATGGCTAGGGTCGTGTGCATGAGGCCTTATTTCTCATGTACACACATATGACAGCTTATTCTGAAAACTCACCTGAAACTACTTTAAAAAAGCATATTTGTTACTATTTTTACAAACTATGAGACTGATTCTACCAAAAAGAAAAGTTAAAAATTAAAGCTATAGTAACATACTAAAAACGGCTAAACAAAGTACCAGGCTCAACATGTCGTAGATAAGGTATATGTATGCAGAGGAGTGAAGCAACACCAGTAGAGAGACATTTCTATATGAGACCCTTTCCAGTCTACCTGCACCTTGCAATCCCCTGCGGTACATTTATGAATCATCAAGTTTTTTTAAATGCGACAACCCTATCATATATCACGTATCAATTACCCGATTGTTTTCATATGTAGACATCTATCTAGCTAAATATTACTTAAAGGTATTTTGGGATGGGCACATGACATGATTCATTTTACAGCCATCTATTGTATTCATGTCTTAGTTAAAGGGGTATTCCAGCCAAAAACAATTATCACCTGTCTACTGGATAGATCAGTGTAAGATCAGTGTGGGTCAGAACGCTGGGACCCCTCTGATCGTTATAACAGGAACCCCCCCTCCCCCCCAATGAACTTGTGCTCTGCTTTTTCCACCAATGTCATAGCCTTTTAATGGAGTAGCAGCCTTAACCAATACTCAATTCATAGTCCTCCTTGCTAAAGTCGTGCAGCTGGTGGGACGGGGTCCCGGGGTGCTCCATTCTAGCGATCATTGTGGTACCCAGCAGTCGGAACCCCACTGATCAAACATTTATCATCTATCCAGTTTTAGGCAAAATTACCCCTTTTAGTTAGTAATTCCTAAACATGTAGTAGACTTGATACTTATTTATGTACTAAATGAGCAGCACATTAAAAAATATAATATACGAACATCCCGATGTATCTACATTTTCAATTGATATGCTTATTATTTAGATCTGGCATCACTCGGTGCTAGACTATCAATTATCCGGATTATCAGACTATGATAGAAAAGTATATATAAAAATTCTGTCTTGTGCCTCTGGCCTTGTGAAATATCACATTACATTGCAGTTCAATGATGTAACCAAGGATTTTAGATTTTTTTGATTGTCAATTTTTTTTCACTAGGCACAAATACAATTTTAGAATTAGCCAAGGTCCATCAGCCAATCACAACTACTTGTGACAACTGCAATGAGGTTATAACTTTGTGTGCTTGACCTACAATCATATATGAAACATGGTCTGTCAAACGGAGTCAGAATTCCCCAAAGGCAGAAAAATACACAACGATTTATGAGTGCTCAGGCCAGCCACTGTATTTATTGCGCTGTAAATAGTGTTGTGCTTATGTTATGTAAATGTAACCCTTTTCCGCATAAGGCTACATTCACACGACAGTGAAAAAGAAATGGCCGTTAAAAACTGATCAACTGCCAGTTTTTCATGGCCGTTTTGCATCAGTGTGTCTCAAAATTTTCATCCATTTCCAGTCAGGCTGTCCGTTTTTCATGGACCTTAAAAAAAAGGATGGATTTAATTTGTCAGGTTTTTTTTTGTCCCAACCCCCTGAAAACACCACAGTGCCCATGTAGATAGTGCTGCAATGTCCCTGTAAATAGTGCCATAGTGCCCACTGTAGATAATGCCCACATAGGGACAGTTCCCACATAGTACCACAGTGCCCACATAGTGCCATGGTGCCCACTGTAGATAGTGCCACATTGCCCACATATAAAGTGCCAGTGCCCACATAGTACCACAGTGCCTACTATAGATAGTGCTACAGTGCCCACATATAAAGTGACACAGTATCCACATATAAAGTGCCAGTGCCCACACAGTGCCACAGTGCCCATTGTAGATAGTGCCACATTGCCCACATAGTACCACAGTGCCCACATATAAAGTGACATAGTGCCCACATATAAAGTGCTAGTGCCCACATAGTGCCACAGTGCTCATTGTAGATAGTGCCACAGAGACCACATAGTGCCACAGTGCCCATGTAGATAGCGCCACAGTGTCCCCTGTAGATAGTGCCACACCCCCAATATAGCACCCCCTGTTGATAGCACCCCCCTGTAGATAGCATGCCCCCTGTAGATAGCACCCCCTCCCCTGTAGACAGCGCCACTGTAGCTCACTGTAGGAGCAGAATCCCTCTGGCCGGGGATTCCTCATAGACAGAGCCCCAGACGTCTCTGACATATATGAACAGTGACATCAGGAGAGCGGAATCCCCTGCCAGAGTGGACCGGGAATTCCGCTCCAGGTGTAACCCCTTAACGTCACTGTCCACATATAGATAGTGCCGCCGGGGGCTTCTCCAGGAGCTGAATACCCTGCCAGTCCAGGAGTAACACCTTGACGTCACTGTCCATATATGGATAGTGACGCCGGGGACTTCTCCAGGAGGAGAATATCCTGCCGGAGCGGGGTCTGGCCGTCGGGGATTCCGATACTACAGGGAAATAAAGTGGCGCGCTATCTATGACGGATGGTCGGGGGGCTTGCTAGCTTTAGGCAGGGGGTGCTATCTACATGGAGGGGTGCTAGCTACAAGATTGAAGTCTCTGGCCAGAGATCTTGCGATGCTCTGGCTGGGGATTCAATTGCTGAAAGCACGGACTTGACTGTCATTCTATGGACAGTATTGTCAAAGGATTCCCTGGGTTCAGTGCTCAAAGTAGCACCGTGTGCGGGGAGTCCTCGGCCAGGATCAGTTTTTACCGGCCATTACAAGGATTGTTTCCTAAAAACCGGCCGGTAAAAACTGATTCATTTACTTCTATGGGAGCCGACTGGCCGTGAAAACGGCCAAAAATAGGACATGTCCTATTTTTTGACGGCCAATATTCACGTGCCGTTAAAATAACGGCCATGCGAATACACCCATAGAACTTCATTGTTCTGAAAACGGCTGTGTGACGGCCGTTAGAAAAACGTCCGTCACACAGCCATTTTTCACTGTCGTGTGAATGTAGCCTAACGCATCATGCACACGACCGTTTGCGCTGTCCGAGTCCCATCAGTGATCCGAAAAAAAGATAGAACATGTCCTATCTTTCCTCGGATCAGAGACTCGGATAATTTTTCACGGACCCGATTGACCCGCTAAAGTGAATGGGTCCGTGAAGACTATCGGGTGTCAAAAACGGCCCGAGTGGCACAACGGTCGTGTGCATGGGGTGTAAGCCATTTTTCAGATTTTCACTTTCGTTTTTTCCTCCCCACATTCCAAAAGCCATAACTTTTTTATTTTTTCATCAATATTGCCGTATGAGGGCTGGTTTTTTGCAGGACGAATTGTAGATTTTCATGGCAGCATTTATTGTACCATGTAATGTAGTGGGAAACTGGGAAATAAATATTTGTGGGGTGGAATAGGAGAAAAACAGCGATTCTTAAATCTTTTGGGGGGTTTTGTTTTTACAGAATTTACCGAGAGGTAAAAACGGCATGTTAACTGTATGCTGCCAGTCAATACGATTATGGTTATACCAAAATTATATATTTTTTTTATGCTTTACTACTTTTACAAGCAAAAAACTGATCGTTAAAAATAAAATTTGAGTTTTGTCGCCATATTCTGAGAGAGCAATAACTTTTTAATTTTTCCATAGATTGAGCGGTATGAGGGCTTATTTTTTGAGGGGCGAGCTATAGTTTCTATTGGTTCCATGGAACTTTTTTTATCACTTTTTATTCCATTTTCTGTGGGACCAAAAAACAGCGATTCTGGCGTATTTAATTTAAAATTTTTTACAAAGTTGCCCATGCAGACTAAATAATGATATATTGTAATAGCTCAGACTTTTTCGGATGCGTCGATACCAGTTATATTAATTAATTTTTTTTTTACATTGTGCTTGAGGGAAAATGGGAAAAGGTTTTTTTTTTACTTTTAATTAATTATTTTTTTATTTATTAAAAAAACCTTTATTTTACTGGTCCCCCTAGAGGGCTTGAACCAGCGATCATTTGATCACTTGCATGATATACTGCAATACTAACGTATTGCAATATATCGTGATACTGAGACTCCGGCAGGGCTTTATAGGAGTACAAAGATGGCAGAACTGGGGGCCTTCATCAGGCCCCCAGACTGCCATGCCAACCAAAGACACCCCACGATCGCATCACGGGGGGGGGGGCTTGCAACATAACAGGGGACTGCCCCCCTGTGGAGCGGGCTCAGCTCGTGAACCCGCCCCATACTCCCCCATCCGACGTATAAACGGCGGATGTCGGGAAGGGGTTAACTCTTTCCTTGAAGGTCCTGCAAGTGATATTTGGCTTGCTGGCTCTATATAAATTGTAGGCCTGGGATGCACAGAGCTTAGCACTGGGGGCGGCACTTATTGTAAAAAAAAAACGCAGGGAGCCCGCCAAACAGGGTTTAGCTTGCGGGCTAATGGCTATGAAGTAACAAGTCTGTGCAGGAGGGAGTGAGGAGCTGTGACAAACTGCAGTGCTGGTGGAGATTTAAGTAGTGAGATGCTGCTAATGGTGACACGCTGCTGGGAGAAAAAGTGAATGGCGTTGCTACAAGAGGAAAATGGAAAAGCTGCTAGGAAGTAGAAAGAGAGACCGACTCAGGGAAAACAGGACTTGAACCTAGGAGACTGCATTGGACTGGTGAAGACCGCTAGGATGGTGCTATTATCGATCATTAAGCCAACATGTCAGAGACACCGACATGCGAGCAGTGAGTGGTGTGTGAAATCTCCATTGTACAGATAGCTGAGCGTGTTAGCCGTGGTAGGGTACGTGAGAGAAAGGCTTGACATAGGTCAGTCACTGCAGCGTCTAGAAATTAGTGGAAGACCATATCAAGGCTGACTATGCCCGGAAGCAAAGCAGTCAACAGCCGCCATATTGAGGCCTACTAGGCCTGAGGCAGACAGTGCCTCGTATCAATGTGGGGTGCCCTTGGCCCTTGATTTGCCAGAAGTATACAAGAAGCAAGTCATCATCTACCTGCCTGAACGTGTAAGGCTGTGGCTCCTGAGAAGTGTCATTGTAAGTTTTTGCTTTGACCATGTGTGTGACGTTTACCATTGATTTTATAGTTAAGACGTGTTTTGCCAATGCACCTATCTTCGTACTATCTATTCAATGACAGAACCTGCACTGAGCAATACAACATCCAGGGACCCAACATTACAATTTCACTATTAAAAAAATAAGGTCCTGCATGTGCTTTATGTATTTTCCATACAAAAAAATCCCTGGAGGTCATCATCAACTAAAAGAGCCAAGGAAAAAACACTATTATGACATCATCTGTATAGAACATGGCCAAGGAATAAACACAAACACTTTAGTGATATCCTTATAATAGAGCACAGCCTAGAATTAAAGACACATACTATTGTGACATCATAATTATAGTATCCTGCCAATGAATAAAAATGTATAGGACATGATCACAATAAAACAAAGCTCAGGCATAGAGTCAAACATAATTGTAACATCATAACAATAGAATACAGTTTAGGAATACATGCAAACACTATTGTGACATCACCACAATCGAACATCATCATTGTAGAGCACATTCTAGGAATTAAAAAACACTATTATGTCATAATAATATTACAAAGCCTATATATGAAGACAGAGTCTATTTGTGCAATAATCAAAATAGAATATATATTATTGATGCAGACACAGGTTATTATGACATCGTCACAACAGAACAGATTTTAGGAACGCAGGCAAACACTATTGTGACATCACCACATAAGAACATATCATAGGAATAGAAACAAACATTATTGTGACATCACCACAATAGAACACAGCCTAGGAATAAAGACAAACACAATTGTGACTTACAATAGAGTATAGCCTAGGTATAAAAACGCAGATTATTGTTCCATCATCAATACAAAACACAGACTAGGAATTAAAACAAACATTATTCTGACATCATCACAATAGAGCACATTTTAGGAGTACAGGTTTCCTCCCACATTTGGACTAGAAAGCAGGTATAGTACCTGAAGGTACTACAGTATTATGTGCAAAGTCCATGTAGTGTGAGACGAGCATGAAGTCAGTGTGGTGCAGCTTCATTGAATAAGTGATGTCAGAGAGGGGGCATCATTTTGGCAACTTCCCTGGTACAGCATAGTAACTTGCAGCAGTAGTTATTACCTATAGTGTCAAGAACCTATAGTGTACAGAGCATCTAGGAAACTTGCATTTGGGGGACCAGAGTGAAAGAATTAACACATTTGTGAACATAGACAGAAGAAGGCTCCTTTGCAGAAATGGTATGTGGGCCCACAGCTGATTTGTTAAGAACCAGGTGATCATCATAGTGGGTCTATTTTACCAATGATGGAAATTTACTAGAAGTTCCAGTTTAAAGAGGATCAGTCACTAGTTTATTAATTCCCTACTGTATCTCCTAACTAATCTAATAGGTGCTATGGTGCTGATAACTACAGTGTGATTTTATTTTTTTCAAAAACGTTTATTATTTCCAAAGTTATGAGCATTTTTCTAAATATGCTCATTTGGCTATACTTGCCAAATAGGAGGTGACTCTTTCATTTCACTCCGGGTAGTGTAATGTTTTCTGTATGACGCTGTCCAATCAGCATACAGGTTCTCCCCCTTCCCTACCCAGCAACACAGTGTGATCATATCGTATACAGCTTCCATTCCTTACTGTGTTTTCAACTGGTGACATCTCCGGTTGTTTCACAGCTAGAATCCAGTGTCATATGAAAGATTAGAATCTTGTCTTTCATATGATACCAGAACCGCTGTTCTAGGCGGTCCACAGCCCGAGATATGGCTATTTGAAGTGATCCCCCTTCCCTCCATATCTTGGAGCGTTACTTCTTTCTACTTTGCGGTCACGGGACCCCACCTAGAGTAAACTTTTCATTTCCTCTGACGTTCCGTGGCTTTGCTCAGCCAGCACTTCCGGCTGAGCAGAGGCACGGCGCGTCGTCAACTACGTTTACAGGCAGTGGGCCGGGCGGACGTTTTGTGAGCTCTTCACAGCTCGGCCTCTGGTCCCTCTTCTTGTAAACGTAGTTGATGACGCGCCGTGCCTCTGCTCAGCCAGAAGTGATGGCTGAGGAAAGACACTGAGCGTCGTCTCTCATAGTACACGCCTCCTCCCCTTATCTCGTCGTCCATGCCCCCTCCATCTTCTCTTTTGGAGTTCCCGCACTGCCTGGACACCGCATCTCTCCTAGAACATGCCCCCTCCTCCTATCTTGTCCTCCATGACCACTCCTTCTCTATGTTCTCCACAACAGCCTCCTCCTGCTCGGTCCTGTATCCCTCTGCTCCTCTCGCTGCGTCCGGATCCCGCCTCCTGTCCCTTTGTATCTATTAGCTTAATTACTGTCAGTACCTAAATTAGTATGCGAAGAGCTGAGATGCAGTGGAGAAAGGTGGGGAGGGGGGCTTTAAGCTGTCTTCTCAGATGCAGCAAGGGATCATGGGTATGGTGGGTTACAAGACAGGAAACAGCCAGGAACAGAAGCAAGAGATGTAAACAAACAGAAAGAACAGAAGTGATAGTTGAGATCAAACAGAAACTGGTTAGAAGGTTAGTAGGGGGTTTTAGGGAAGGCAAACCAATGTTGGTGTGGCACTTTTTAGAAAACATTTTTTTCCTGGCCAACCCCTTTAAGTATCATTAAACTGCAAGAATTGAAAACGTTTTGTTCTGTAGATCAAATGTACTGAAGGTCTTCATTGGAAAAAATAAGTAATTTATTTATACTATTATCTTTTCTTTTCCTGCGGAGAAGAAACAGGTTGGAACATTATACTCATAGTAAGTGTTGGCTATCCCCAAACCAGTGGCATCCCTTGAAGTACTGTGGCGGGTTTCATAATCTTCATAGAGATTCCGCAGTAAATGCTGGGCAGATAAAAACTACAAGAGAATTACAGGCATTTTCTACTAAATGGAATGTCAAATTTTATATAGAATATTTTCATAAAAATTGCTGTGTGTAAAATACATCAAGTAACAAAAAAAAACTTACAGTAATGGGCTCTGAGAGAAAATTCTACATCACAGCAGGAAGCCAAATAATGATTTGTCTCCTCAAATACAGCTGTGATGTCCTGATAGACCCAGTTTATACCATTTTAAAAAAAATGAAACAGTGTGCCCCCCACCCCCCACACTGGACGCTTAACCCCTTCAGGACGCAGCCTGTTTGGCCTTCAGGACACAGCCGATTTTTTTCAAATCTGACATGTGTCACTTTATGTGGTAATAACTTGGGAATGGTTTTACCTCTCCAAGCGATATTGAGATTGTTTTCTCAAGACATATTGTACTTCATGATAGTAAAAAAATTTGGTTGATAAATTCAGTATTTATTTCTGAAAAACACCAAAATTTAGAGAAAATTTAAAAAAATTAGCATTTTTCCAAATTTAAACGTATCTGCTTGTAAGTCAGGCAGTTATACCACACAAAATCATTACTAGTTAACATTTTCCATATGTCTACTTTAGATTGCCATGGTTTTTTGAACGTCCTTTTATTTTTCTAGGACCTTACAAGGCTTAGAACTTTAGCAGCAATGTCTCATATTTGAAAGAAAATTCCAAAATACTATTTTTTCAGGGACCAGTTCAGTTGTGAAGTGGCTTTGAGGGCCTTATATATTAGAAAGTCCCCATAAATCCCCCCCATTTTGAAAACTGCACCCCTCAAAGTATTTGAATCAGCATTCATAAAGTGTTTTAACCCTTTAGACGTTTCACAGGAATTAAAGCAAAGTAGAGGTGAAATGTACACATTTTTTTTTTTGCCAAAATTAATTTGTAATACATTTTACAATAAACTGCTCCTTCTACTTCCCTTCAAGGTAAAATATTGTTTTTTTATCTGCTGCTGCCCCTGGGGGGGGTTCACTTCATACAGATTTATACTGTTTCCAATTGGATCAATGCGAGCTGTTCAAATCCACATGAAGTGTGCTCCACCAAACTGTGGCTGCACACAGTGGGAATCGTAACATTTAACTTGATCACAGTATAAAAAAATGCAGGGTACTTGTAGCTTTGTGTCAGAAAAGGGAGCTCCAACCCGCATTTTATCGAAGGACAGATATTACTAGGGGGTAATAGGCAATACTCAATTGTAAATTGGTGAGTTAAAGAAAATTAACTTATTGACTATGCAGTTAAATAAAATTTCTAGTTATTTCTCCATGTCATGCATGTCTTTCAATGATTCCAATGTCGGCAGGACCATTCCAAGTATTGGTGGAACTTGTAGAGAAAGAGGCATTAAGGGTATGTTCAGATGTGGAGAAAAAGTTCTGCTTTGAATACGCCCACAAATCTTCTGCAAATTTGATTTTGCTGCAGATCTTAATCTTTGCATTGCAACTTTATAATATATCCTTTAATATGTATGTACATAGTTATATTTTCCTATGAAAATATTTTTCTTCAGAGCAAAATGTTAACTTTTTTTACATCTATAATCTCACAAATATAAAATAGTTTTTATTTAATTTTTTTTATATTTGCATTTCTTTTTTTTGTAATTTTTCACAACCTATGCAATACATGAGACTTCTAGCAGCCAGGTAGTGTACATGTCCTTGAAGGCCATAGGTCCCTATGTCAAGTATTGCGTGGAGGCTTGTGTTATGGGTATTGAGGTGTGTGGAAGCAGGATGATGCCTATGGTTGACCTACAGTATCTGTATGTGTCATTTCCGTGGCTGCGGGCTGTCAGCTCCGTTCTTCCCCTGACAGCCGCAGTCACGAGTCGACAAGCACTGGCCCCAGCCTCCTCCTCAGGAGAAGCCAGCGCTCCCGTCTACTCACCAATGCCAGATCCCGTAGGGTGCGCGCGCACGCTCGTGCCCGCCCCTAAAGGGGCAGCGTGCGCACCAGACCTCGTTCCTGAACTTTGACCCATGAGTACTCAGGACTATAAGAGGGGTCCAGCCACCTAGTTCTATGCCTGAGCTTTGTTGTTGTATTCCTACTCTGTCTTGCTAATGGCCCTCTTGTGTTTCCTGCTCCCAATGTTTCCTGTTCCTGTTCCTGTAACCTGTATCCTGATCTAGTGCCGTGCTTGCTGTAGCCGTGCTGTACTGTATTCTACGCCTGACCTGCTTCTCCACACCTGACGTCCACCTGCTGCCAAGTTCCTGCCTAGCCTGCCTTGCTACTGTCCGAGCTGCCACAGGTACCCTATACGAATTATAGACTCTGACCTGCGTCCTATTGGCCAGCTGCCATACCGCCAAGGTGGTATGGCCCAGTGGGTCCACGAACCCCTCGTGACAGTAAGCTCAGGCCATGGACCCCGCTGGTCGATCCAAGACCATGACGACGTCACAGGAGATGCGAGCGGATTTGCTGGATCTCCAGTCTCGACAGGACCAACTCCTCCAAGCTTTGAACACTCTTGTTCGTCAGCAGGAAGCAAGAGCTGCCGTTCCTCCTACTATACCTCCTGGCAGTGTTGATCCTCAGACTACACCTCCTGGCAGTGTCAACCCGCGTTTTTCTTTGCCACTTCCGGACCGCTATGATGGAGACGCAGGTTCCTGTCGTGGATTTTTGAACCAGTGCCAGATCCATTTCAGCCTGTGTTCTAGGACATTTTCATCTGATGGCGCAAGGGTCGCTTTAATCATCTCTCTCCTCACTGGCAAGGCTCTTGCATGGGCGAACCCTATCTGGGAGAGACAAGGACCTGAGACCCGTGACTTCCAAGCCTTTCTCTGGACTTTTCGAATGGTGTTTGAGGAGCCTGGACGGGTCTCATCTGCAGCGGCTGCCTTGATTAAACTACGCCAAGGAGACACCTCCGTGAGTGAGTACGCCATCCACTTCCGCACCCTGGCGGGAGAACTGTTGTGGAACAATGAGGCTCTGGTGGCTGCATTCTGGAATGGACTGTCTCCTAAGATTAAGGATGAACTTGCCGCTCGAGACCTGCCATCTACACTGGATAACCTCATCCTTCTGTCCGCCTGGATTGATATCCGGATCCGAGAACGCCTCCAAGAGGTTTGTCGGGAGGGAGAACCTCCTAGTACCTACTTTGCAGCAACCCCTGCTGTCCTCAGATGTCGATCCTCCTAAGGAGTCTGTGATGATGGACCGGGTTAAGCTATCCACCCAGGAGAAACAACGCAGACGCACTTCGTGACTTTGTCTTTATTACGGCCTCGGTGGCCATCTTGTGCGCTTGTGTCCCCAAAAGCCCCAAAGCCTAGGGATGCTAGGAGAGACAACCCTGGGTAAAAAAGGACTTTCGTCCAAATTGTCCATACCAGCAACCAAAGTGTCCGGCGAGAGAATGCATTAGGTCTCTGCGTATCTGGACTCGGGAACAGCTGCTAATTTCATCCATAGAGACCTGGTGGACCTTCTTCAGTTGCCTACCACCCCTATGGAGAGCCCGTTGACAATTGCTTCAGTAGATGGTTTACCCCTGCCAGACCCAGTTATTGCTGTGACCAAACCACTGAGGTACCAAGTAGGGGCTCTCCACTCCGAACTGCTGTCGTTCTATGTCCTACCCAGAGCTGTTGATCCTGTGTTGCTTGACCTGCCTTGGCTCCGATTGTATACCCCAGTCCTGGACTGGAACTCTGGAGAGGTTCTCCAGTGGGGCCCCGAGTGTCACAATCGTTGCCTGGGACAGATTCGTTTGGCTCAGTCTCCTCTGCCTCAGTCACTGGCAGGATTGCCGAGTCATTTTCCTTCATTTGCGGACGTCTTCAGCAAGAAAGAGGCGGAGACACTTCCCCCACATCGGGCGTATGACTGTCCTATCGAGCTGGTTCCTGGTGCTTCCTTTCCCCGTGGCAGGGTATATCCTCTCTCTCTGCCAGAGACTCTGTCTATGTCCGCCTATGTTAGAGAGAACTTGGAGCGTGGCTTCATACGCAAGTCTTCCTCCCCGGAGGAGCCAGGTTCTTCTTTGTCAAAAAAAAGGATGGTTCTCTTCGTCCCTGTATAGACTACCGGGGTCTCAACGAGATCACGGTGAAAAATAAGTATCCATTGCCATTGATCTCAGAATTATTTGACCGTATACGTGGTGCCAAGATCTTTTCCAAGTTAGACCTACGGGGGCTTACAACCTAATCCGGATTCGCCAGGGTAATGAATGGAAGACGGCATTTAACACCCGGGATGGACACTATGAATATCTAGTAATGCCCTTTGGCCTGTGTAATGCTCCCGCGGTCTTCCAGGAGTTTGTGAATTACATTTTCCATGACCTCCTATGTTTGTGTAGTAGTCTATCTTGATGACATCTTAATTTTTTCTCCAGATTCTATGACTCATCAGAAACATGTCTGTCAAGTCTTGCTGCGGTTAAGGGAGAATCATCTGTACGCCAAATTGGAGAAGTGCGTATTTGAGAGAGATGCTCTACCCTTTCTGGGCTACATCATTTCGAATAGAGGCCTCAAGATGGATCCTGAAAAGGTAAAGTCCGTCCTGGAATGGCCACGTCCTCAAGGCTTGAAGGCCATACAGCGCTTTCTGGGATTCGCCAATTTTTACAGACAGTTCATCCCAAACTTCTCTTCACTAACATCTCCTATCTCTAACCTCACCAAGAAGGGCATGAAGGCCAAGGTGTGGACTCCTGAGGCAGAGTCCGCATTCAATACCCTGAAGAGTGCCTTCACGTCAGCCTCTATCCTCCATCATCCAGACGTTTCCCTACAGTTCTCGTTGGAGGTGGACGCGTCCTCTGTCGGTGCTGGCGCACTCCTGTTCCAGAGAGGTTCCAAGGGCAAGTCTAGGGTATGTGGATATTTCTCTAAGCTCTTCTCTTCCGCAGAACGCAACTACTCGATTGGGGATCGGGAGTTACTGGCCATCAAATTGGCCCTGGAGGAGTGGAGACATCTACTAGAGGGCACAGCTCACCCCATCCTGATTTTTACGGACCACAAGAACATCACCTACCTCCAGACAGCCCATCGGCTGAATCCTCGTGATTGCCCGTCATTTCTGGGTGCCCCCGCTGCCCAAAGATGTTATGGACTTTGTTTCCTCCTGCTCTGTGTGTGCAGCTAACAAGGTTGCTCACTCCAGACCCGCTGGTCTGCTCCAGCCATTGCCTGTGCCCGATGCTTCCTGGCAGCATATAGCTATGGACTTTATTACGGACCTGCCTCTCTCTGCCGGATGCAGCACTGTCTGGTTGGTGGTGGATCGATTTTCAAAAATGGCCCACTTTGTTCCTCTGACCGGTCTTCCGTCTGCTCCTCAACTGGCCAAACTGTTTATCCAACACATCTTCCGTCTGCACGGCTTGTCGCAGCCTATAGTGTCTGATCGGGGGGTTCAGTTCACCTCGATGTTCTGGAGAGCCCTCTGCGGACTTCTAGGTGTCAAGTTGGACTTTTCCTCAGCCTACCATCCTCAGTCCAGTGGACAGGTCGAGGTCCAATAAAATCTTGGAGAACTACCTGCGTCACTTCGTCTCTAGGTAACATGATGACTGGGTACAGTTGCTTCCGTGGGCTGAATTCTCCTACAACAATCATACCAGAGAGTCCACAAGGAACATTCTGTTCTTCATAGTCCTTGGCCAACACTCACGAATACCTCTTCCGGTTCCTGATTCATCCAAGGTACCAGCTGCTGACGTGGCTTTTAGGGATTTTCTACAAATTTGGCAGCAGACTCGATCCTCCATCCTGCTGGCAGTTGACCGTATGAAACGGAGGGCGGACACAAGGAGAAGAGAACCACCTCAGTTTCTTCCTTGCACAAAGGTCTGGCTGCCCTCCAGGAAAATTCAACTAAGAGTACCGTCATGCAAGTTTGGTCCCAGGTTCCTCGGACCCAGGGCCGCCATCAGGGGGGTATTAGGGGTACTACTGTAGGGGGCCCGGCCAAACTTAATTGAAAGGGGGGCCCGGCAACTGCCGCGACTTGCCTTTGTTAGAAAAAAACAGGCCCCTGCAATGGGGCCTGTTCTTTTCACCAAAGCAATGTCGTGAGCTGCGGGCCCCCCTCTCATCAAACACCGCTGTGAGCTGCGGGCCCCCCTCTCATCTAACACTGCCGCGAAACACCGCGCGCGACCGCGCGCGCGAACGACCGCAAGCGCGCGCCGGCGCGCTCGTTACCGCAAACGCGCGCTCACGCGCGAACGACCTGGGGAAGGCTGGAAAGCAACCCGCTCGTGCCCGCCGCCGAGAGGGATGCGGTGCGCACGCACCAAAAGTACAGCGACCAATCAACTGGGAAGAACAGCGGCGCACAGTCTAATTACCTGCTGGCCCGCCTCCGACTCCTCGTCCTCCTCCTCCGCCTCCTCGTCCTCCTCCTCGGCCTCCTCGTCCAGCGCCTCCTCGTCCGACTCCGCCTCCGCCTCCTCCTTCTTCTCCTCCTCCAGAGCGTAGCTGCGTAAGGAGAGGGGGAGGAGTCCAGTTCTTGCGCGACGGCAGGAGTTCTTCGATCCCCGCAATTTTCTGGAGCCTGGAGGTGAAGGACGACATCTGGACCGAAGACATCGCCTGACGAGGACTGGAGAGGGAGCAGCTCTTCTGACAGTGAGTAAAGTGTCTGAAAGTGCTGTTTATGTATGGCCCTGTTCACACAGAGTATTTTTGCAGGCCAAAAAAATCTGCCTCAAAATTCCTTAAAGAATTTTGAGGCAGATTTTGACCTGCCCACACTATCTTGCCGCGTTTTTTGCTGCGTTTTTTGCCCTCGGCGATTGAGGACAGCAGACAAAAAACGCAGCGAAAAATGCATTTTCTGCCTCCCATTGATTTCGATGGGAGGTCAGAGGCGGAACCGCGGCAAGAAAGGACGTGCTGCTTTTTCTTTTTTCCGCGACTGGCTCCCATTGATTTCAGATTAAATCAATGGGAGGCGGTTTTGGAAGTTTTTTGGTGCTGATTCTGACGCAGTGTCCGAGTCAATATCAAGGCCCAAAAACTCTGTGAACTGGGCCTTATTGTTAGGGCTTATTCAGACGAACGTGTAATACGTCCGTGCAACGTGTGTGATTTTCACGCGCCTCGCACGGACCTATGTTAGTCTATGGGGCCGTGCAGACTGTCAGTGATTTTTACGCAGCGTGTGTCCGCTGCGTAAAACTCACGACATGTCCAATATTTGTGCATTGTTCGCGTATCACGCACCCATTGAAGTCAATGGGTGCGTGAAAGTCACGCCCAGCACATGGAAGCACTCCCGCAGCCGTATAAACTATGAATGAAAACAGAAAAGCACCACGTGCTACAAACATCCAAACAGAGTGTCATAATGATGGCGGCTGCGCGAAAATCACGCAGCCACGCATCATACGCTGCTGCCACACGGAGCTGTTATGGACCTTTTGCATGCGCAAAACGCCACGTTTTTTGCGCACGCAAAAATCACACGCTCGTGTAAATCCGGCCTTAGGGTAGGAACACACTAGGCATGAACACTGCGGATTTTATGCAACACATTTTATTGTGGAAAATCCGCAGCGTATCACAGTCACAGCCGAGTGGATGAGATTTGAACAAATCTCATCCACACGCTGCAAAAAAAATTGACCTGCAGTGTGGCTTTTTAGGCCGCAGCATGTCAATTTATGCTGCAGAATCGCCACTCGTCTGGTGCGGAAATGTTGCGGTTCTGCCGCAAAAATCACAAAAGAGAAAAAAAAAAGGCACTTTTTTAAATTGATAAAAAAGTTTATACTTACCCCGGCCGTAGTCCTGGTGACGCGATCTTCTATTCTTAGCGCAGCTCCTGGAGCTGCTGCCGGTCTCTAAATAGGCAGTTGGTCCAGTAGAATTTGGAATTATTTTTTTTTTGTGAACCAGCTTAAAAAAATACAAAACTTTTGTGTTAGGGCCTGTTCACATCACCGTTCGCTTCCGCTCCGGGGTTCCATCTGAGGTTTCTGTCGGGTGAACACCGCAACGGAAAGTGAAAGTGATAGCACAGCTTCCGTTTCAGTCACCATTGATCTCAATGGTGACGGAAACATCGCTAATGGTTTCCGTTCGTCACCATTCCGGCTGGTTTTCGGACGGAATCAATAGTGCAGTCGACTGCGCTAATTGTGACGGAAGCTGTGCTGTCACTTTCACTTTCCGTTGCGGGGTTCACCCGACGGAAACCTCAGATGGAACCCCGGAGCGGAAGCGAACAGTGATGTGAACAGGCCCTAACACAAAAGTTTTGTATTTTTTTAAGCTGGTTCACAAAAAAAAATAATTCCAAATTCTACTGAACCAACTGCCTATTTAGAGACCGGCAGCAGCTCCAGGAGCGACATCATAAGGGACACACTAGGCGGATATGCTGAGAAAAACTCCACAGCTTATCCCGGGAGCCGCAGGGAATTCTGCAAGCAAAACCGCACCAAGTAGTGGTGCAGGTTTCGTGAGGCGTGTCCGCTGCGGGAATCCTGCAGGGAAAAAAAAGTTTAGACTTCCCCCGGCCGTAGTCCTGGTGACGCATCTCTCTCTTCTGAACGTAGCCCCGCCTCCTGGGATGACGCTGTAGACCATGTGACCGCTGCAGCAGTCACATGGGATGAAACGTCATGACAGAAGGCTGAGCTGCGCTAAGACTAGAGGATCGCGTCACCAGGACTACGGCCGGGGCAAGTCTAAACTTTTTTATAAATTTAAAAAAGTGCCTTTTTATTTTTTCTCATGTGTGATTTTTGCGGCAGAACCGCAGCATTTCCACAACAGAGGAGCAGCGATTCCACAGAATACATTGACACGCTGCGGCTTAAAAAGCCAAAAGCTACACTGCAGGTCAATTTTTTTTGCAGAGTGTGGATGAGATTTGTTCATATCTCATCCACTCTGCTGCGACTGTGATACGCTGCGGATTTTCCACAATAAAATGTGTTGCATAAAATCTGCAGTGTTCATGCCTAGTGTGTTCCTACCCTAAGGCCGGATTCACACGAGCGCGTGCTATTTGCGCGCGCAAAAACATGGCGTTTTGCGCATGCAAAAGTTCCATAATAGCTCCGTGTGTCAGCTGCGTATGATGCGCGGCTGCGTGATTTTCGCGCCATCATTATGACACTCTGTTTGTAGCACGTGGTGCTTTTCTGTTTTCATTCATAGTTTATACTGCTGCGGAAGTGCTGGGCGTGATTTTCACCCACCCATTGACTTCAATGGGTGCGTGATGCGCGAACAATGCACAAATATAGGACATGTCGTGAGTTTTACGCAGCGGACACACGGACACACGCTGCGTGAAAATCACTGACAGTCTGCATGGCCCCATAGAGTAACATAGGTCCGTGTGAAAATCACGCGCGTTGCACGGACGTATTACACGTTCGTCTGAATAAGCCCTAACAATAAGGCCCAGTTCACAGAGTTTTTGGGCCTTGATATTGACTCGGACACTGCGTCAGAATCAGCACCAAAAAACTTCCAAAACCGCCTCCCATTGATTTAATCTGAAATCAATGGGAGCCAGTCGCGGAAAAAAGAAAAAGCAGCACGTCCTTTCTTGCCGCGGTTCTGCCTCTGACCTCCCATCGAAATCAATGGGAGGCAGAAAATGCATTTTTCCCTGCGTTTTTTGTCTGCTGTCATCAATCGCCGTGGGCAAAAAACGCGGCAAGATAGTGTGGGCAGGTCAATATCTGCCTCAAAATTCGGTGCGCGGTTCCAGGCGGTCGCGGGTGCCCATGCGCAGGAGTTTGCGGGTGCGCGCGATCGGTCGCACGGGCGGCGGTGTTTGACGGCCCCATGACGACCCCCATGCTACCCAGGGCCGCCATCAGGGGGGGTATTATGGGTGCTGATGTGAGAGGCCCGGCCAAACCTAATTGAAAGGGGGGCCCGCAGCTCACAACATTCTTTTGGTGAAAAAAACGGGCCCCATTGCAGGGGCCTGTTTTTTTTTCTACCAAAGGCAAGTCGCGGCAGTTTGCCGGGCCCCCCTTTCAATTAGGTTTGGCCGGGCCTCTCACATCAGTACCCCTAATACCCCCCCTGATGGCCGCCCTGGGTACCATGATATAGTGCTGGACGGAGTACCGTTAACAGGCGGTGCCACGGTAGGGGGGCCCAAAAAATTTAGCTGTAGGGGGCCCTGAAATTCCTGATGGCGGCCCTGCTCGGACCATTCGAGATCCTACAACAAATCAACCCTGTCGCCTATAAGCTTCGGCTGCCTCCTACCCTCAAGATCCCCAACTCCTTCCATGTATCCCTCCTGAAGACAGTGGTCCTGAACCGCTACACCAGGACTCCTAGCCCTGTGGTTGTTGCCAGCGGCCCTTCAGACACCTTTGAGGTTCAAGAGATCCTGGACACCAAAAGAGTGAGAGGAAAGACCTTTTATTTGGTGGATTGGAAGGGATTTGGTCCTGAAGAGAGGTCTTGGGAGCCAGAGGAGAACCTCAACGCTCCTGCTCTTCTGAAAAAGTTTCTCTCTTGCTCTGGTCACAAGAACAGGGGGCGTAGGAGGGGGGATATTGTCATGTCCGTGGCTGCAGGCTCTCAGCTCCGTTCTTCCCCTGACAGCCGCAGCCATGAGTCGGCAAGCGCTGGCCCCAGACTCCTCCTCAGGAGAAGTCAGCGCTTGCGTCTACTCACCAATGCCGGATCCCGTAGGGTGCGCGCGCACTGTCGTGCCTGCTCTCGTTCCTGAACTTTGACCTGTGAGAACCCTGGAATATAAGAGGGGTCCAGCCCCCTAGTTCTATGCCTGTGCTTTGTTGTTGTATTTCTAGTCTGTCTTGCTAATGGCCCCCTAGTGTTTCCTGCTCCCAGTGTTTCCTGTTCCTGTAACCTGTATCCTGATCTAGTGCCGTGCTTGCTGTAGCCGTGCTGTGCTGTATTCTATGCCTGACCTGCTTCTCCACACCTGACGTCCACCTGCTGCCAAGTTCCTGCCTAGCCTGCCTTGCTACTGTCCGAGCTGCCACAGGTACCCTATACGAACTATAGACTCTGACCTGCGTCCTGTTGGCCAGCTGCCATACCTCCAAGGCGGTACGGCCCAGTGGGTCCACAAACCCCTCGTGACAGTATGAACAGAGGGGAGATGCAGAGATGTAGCTTGCTCTGTTATAAACTATGTTTAATGTGAGCAAGATTGTCCTCTCCAATATTTACAGGCATATGGAGCTTCCCCTGGAGGCTTGTCCCACCAAGCTCTCTTATGCCTCATGCACACGGCCGTGCCCGTAATCACGGTCCTCGTTTACTTGCACGGCCAACCGCTTGCAGCCGCGCACAGCCATCCGCAGTTTCGGTCCATACTCCCATATAAAGTATGGGAGCACGGTCCATAAAAAACAAAATATAGGACATGTCCTATCTTTTGCTGAGCCTTTCTACGGCCAGGACTCCTTCTTGCAAATATACAGGAAGGTGTCCGTGGTCGATAGAAATGAATGGGTCCGTAATTGGGCACCATAATTCTGATCCGCAATTACGAACGAAATCTATGGTCTTAGTATAACTTTTGCACTTGCAAAAAATTGCTTGTTTTGTAGGAATTTGGTGGATACCAACATAA